>NW_011888814.1:2440842-2493352 GCF_000151845.1 Pteropus vampyrus | reverse complement strand
GTGACTACCCCAGTAACACTTATCCCAGCCTGGCTGAGTCCTAAGAACTCTCTTTCTCATACTTCCCTTCTAGAAGATTCCACCCAGTCTATTCTGATCCTGCTCATGTTGCCAGAGGCTGCACGATCACACCAACACATCATAACACAACTTCACATATTCTTTTCACACTCTATCCTAGAGCTTTCAAAATTACACTCAATCTAGAATGATTAAGATTGCAATGGCCAATTTTTTGCTTTAAAAATCAAAAATTGTCAGGATAACAATATCTGGTAATACCACAACATAAGCACTACCTGTAGAGGAAAGAATAAGACATGACTTGATACTGTTATTAAATTTGCAACTCCTTAAACTATAATCCTTCTGTTAGAAAATTAATTGAGTTTGGCTTTCTTTTGTGACTGGTTAGCAGAATGAGTTCCCTTCCTAGAGCTCCAGTTTATTCTTAGAAGGTCCAGCACAGGGTCTCATAGGCCAGGCCTAAAGAAGAAACCACTTCTTCTAACATAACAGATTGTTTTGGTCTTCTCAGGAAAGCAGAAGGTAAGGACATCTTATAAATGGAGGAAGACCTGAATGGGGGAACCAGAGTTTAAGAATCCAAATGAAAGTACAAAAGAAGGATTTAAGGACTGCTGACCACCACAGTAAGTTCTACACACTGGACACACAGCATGATTTATGCTAGATCCCATTCATCCATTCCTTCAAACTGATATGTGCCAGGCATTGTATAAACTTGATCCAACTGCCAGTAATTAGAAGGTTTTAAATGCTAGACTTCTCAGGGAGCAGTTACATTATTATAAATGCCTGGTTACTTTGTTCAGGATTTTGCTAAGAATTATCCTAAGATCCTGTGCCCATCATTGGCTAATGAGACATCCTCCCATTTATATCACAGAAAAGAGGCTTCTATTTAAAATGTCATTATTTTATAGTAAAAAGAAGAGACAATTCTAGCTTCTAGAGGTTTATATTTCTGATAAAATATATTTTCACAAATATATCTTATCTGCTCTCTAGCAAATGGGTCTGTTTAAAGCAGAAATAGTATTAATTTAACCATTGCTTCTTTAAAAGAAAAATAACTAGCTTACCTTCTTTTCTCCTATTCTTATCTACTCTTCCACCGAAAGTAAAATTAACTCTGCCCCAGATCTATCTGCTTTTAAAATATCTTATGTGTAGCTTATGTATAGGAAGCTTCAGATGTGTTATTAATGTTTTCACTGTTTACTCAGAAAAAAAAAAAGATAATAATTAAAGAAGGAGTGATGAAAAGCTCAATAGAAATCACTCTCCCCTCTGGGTGTGTCCAGTAGGGAAGGTTTACAGATCAATATAAAAGCCAACTTTCTGCTCGATACTTTCCCAAGGTCAGGTAGTTCCTGCAAGGCTACAGAAAAGTTAATTTCCCGTTCCATTTTTCCTGAAGTATTTGTGCATTTTGGCTAAATTAATGCTATATTTTCCACTGGGGAAGAACTAAGCTGAGGGCTGAAACTATTAGAATGCTATTACTCTTCCTACTGCTTGTTAAAGACACAGCAAAACATCAAGAGAAAACTCAATTGTGATGGCATGATTTTGGACTCTAGAGGCATTTTGAAACATAACTATTAACTTGACATTAGAATAGCACACTATACTATAACTTTTTAATGGAAATGGGGATTCCTGGTACTCACATTTATGTTGCTGATATGTATTCTCTTCCTTTGAGAGGTACCAAATACAGTGAGAATATTTTCATGATGTTATCCTTCGGGATGTGTTAAATTAATTGAACAATGCATTAGACAGGGCTCTAATGCCCTGGTGACCTATGTAAGCAAACCAAAATCTAAGCCTATAAATGCCTCAAGGTTATGAAATAGAAACCTAAAAACAACCAACCACAAACAGTCAACTAGGCTTTAAGCTATAGCCAGTCAGTAATTTCCTAGCTTTGCTTCTGCCTTTTCTCTATAAGTCTCTCCCAGGCCTCTGGTCAGTGGAGAACTGATCACTATCATTTTGGTGCTGCCCGACTTGAATAGATTTCTGCTCAAATAAACTCTTAAAAATTTTAATATGCCTGCTTATTTTTTAACAGATGTACCAATGTTTTTTTTTTTTATAATCTCAGTGTCTTCCAAAGCACTCAGCCAGGTACTGTGTCTAATTCGATCCCATAATATCTCTATAACAGACCTTTCCATCCTGATGCCACAGTCTCGGAAAAGGAAACCCAAAGGAATCACGTGGTCACTCAGCTTTTCAGCACTGGAACTGAGGCCCTATCGGTGCTTTTCCTCTTTCACCTGGAAAAAGTGAGCAGGGCATGGCAGGCTCTGCCTCAGCTGCGTGGACCTTCGACAGGTGGTTCAGAAGGTTTCCGAAACTCTGCACCACACCCCGACAACAGCTGCTTCTTCTCATGTCAAAACAAATAAGAAACACCAGGACGCTGGAGCAATATTACTATTTAAATAAATTCCATCTTCTCCCCATAGGTTATTCACTATCATCTGACTTTCCCCTTTACCTGACTCTCTCATCCCAAATTGGCCACTTTTCCCCAGATCTCTCTCTTAGACATAGTCAGAATATACGTAGGGCAGCAGATAACAGCTTCAATTTGTCAAGTCTGCTCTGAGGTGTGTTATAAGAAATTATATGAAGAGAATTAAAATATGAAGAGAATTAAAATATTTGTAAATGATTTACAGCTTGTAAATCAGGGAAGATGTGGCACATTCTCACTATTTTCAGTCGAATATTTTATTGATCAAGAGAAGAAAGAAATATCATGCACAGCCCTGGAAAAACCCGTGGAATGTGCCTGCACTTGATTGCATTTAGAGATTTCAAAGAGAAAAGTAACTAAAGACTGCTAGCATAGGACCTGCTGGCTTAAACATTTGCCTGGGCAAAATATATCGAAGAAAACATATAAGCTAAGGATCAAAAATACATGTGCATTCTTGAAACTAATATAATATAAGCCATTTAAATTAGCACTTGTTTTTGAAGCCAGAGCTTAAACTCAGCTTCTCAGGGGCAGAAAGGACACAAACATTATTGAATGCTAAGTCTATTCAGCCACCATGTTTGGTATTTTCAGATATATATTCAGCTCTCATAAGTAGGGCTCAGTTAACTCCATTTTTCCAGTGATAAATTTAGAAATCCAAGTTAAATTTGCCTGTGTCCTATAGCTAGCCAGTAAATGACACAGCAGGAATTTGAGCCAATGTGTACTAAAGCCCGTGTTTGTTCTACAACATATCTATGCTCCATTAAACTTCTTAATCAATATACTTAACAGGTTTGAGGTTAGAAGCTTTGCTGGAGATAATTAGGTCTATTTTCACCAGTAATATGCAGAGTTGCCAAGCCTTCCCCTTGCAAGTTGCTCTCATTGGGATGCACTGTGAGCACACTGGTGGGCAGCACTATCGAGAGTCCCCAGATAAGAATTAGAGATAACAAACGTAGTTACATTTCAGAACACATGATCAGGCCCATTCTGCACTTCCAAGTCCATGTACTTGCCTTCATAATTATTTTGGTTCACCTATTATTTTGGATCTTAAGCACATTTAGCCTCCATTAGTGAATTTAGTTTTAACAAATTCAGTAAGATCCTTACATATAGCAAAATCTCAATTCATCTTTTATCATTATATTCCTTTAACCCTGTACATGATAGGTCAAGATGTTTTGGTTTACAGCTTGAACAAGTCTCTGCAAAGTACAAAAGTTGACAAAAGTACTGTTTACTTTGCAAATCGTCAACTTTGGTACAGTTTCTGTTTGAGGACATAAATCCTATTTTAGAACATGAGCTCACCCTTCTAGTTAGAACAGCTCCCTTGAAAAAATACCCAAAAGAAACCAAAGGGAAAAATGAAACTAAAACATTTTTTTTTTTTTTTTCACCCTAAGAGGACACACACTCAAAGTTGATAACAGGAAGCACTTTTTATGTCAGTGCATTGAGTGGTTTACATTTTGGAGGGTTTATCTTATGTGAGTTTCTAATTCTACTAGAACAAGAAACAGAATTGGTTAGAGAAAGAAAGAAGCAGCAGCTATTGCCACTATTTTGAAAAAAACAAGAGAGAATGACACCCATAAACTGATTAATTGCTTGATTCATAGGAAATTTAACATAACTTGCTTAAATATGAGCTTTATCAGGCTTCATTAAAATTTATCTAATGTAAACAAACTTGAATTTGTTTAGAATTTTCTCAGTATAATTAATTTTCACCCATGTGCATATTTCATTATAAAAGTTTAACACAGCTCTAATCAACTATGTCAGAGAAACCCACAGACATTAAATGCTCATCAGTAAGCACAACTAATTTCATGAAAGTTGCATACCTGTTAGTATGCTGACAACATCTCCTGAGAACCTCTTATACATAGACCTCCTGTATTTAGATGCTATCAACATGATTTAAAAACCTTACCTTCGAATCTTGCTAAAATATAAAAATAAGTAAAAAGAAATTTTTAGTAAAATCAGTCTGTTAAAAAATGGAAATCGCTTGATAGAGAGGTTAGATGATCGTGACAAAAAACGTCAAGAAAGATGAGAAATAGAAAACAGCTGGGAAAGGATGCTGTTTTTTGTTTGTTGGTTTGTTTGTTTGTTTGTTTGTTTGTGTGAATGTTATACTATGGAAGATCCTTGAGAATGCTTATAGGATAAAGACCCCAACATATCAGATGAGCTAAAGAGAACAAGAGAGATTGAACGATAATTGATGAAGCAGATTCATTACAGCAAAATGGCAAGATAATTGGCATTAACCAGAAGTGCAAGACAGGGTAAAGGAGGAGGTCAAAGCGTACTGGTACAGGAAGGAGATGGAGTGGAGAGCCTGAGAGTTCAGCAAAGAGGAAAATGAGAGGGAAGGTCGTTTGTTGCCTGGTTTTTTTTCCTGGTCTCTGCTCTAAAGTAGGCCTTCTGTAATCCTTAAATTCATGGTTCAATTATATATTCTTTCATTCACTAGATATTTATTCAGTGCTCACTATGTGTCAGATACTGTTTTGGTAGTAAGGATGTAGCAGTAAGTGAAATAAAGTCCTTGTTCTTAAAGAGATTACATTCTATGCGGGAGGCAGACAGTAAATATATATGTATTTGTTCAGAGTTCAAGACCTTAACCTATTTCCCCTACTGCTCTCCTCCAACTCATCTCTCCACATCCCCAGATAGAGCATGCCATTAATCCCAACCTCTCAAAGAAAAAAAAAAAAAAATGGATTCAGTCCAGGCTGGAGATCTTGCCTACAGATAAACTGATCGGCCTCCCTAAGTTTTGTCTTGATTCTTAAGTACATTTTCCTGTGAAAAGGCGTCAGCTTAGAGGCTGGAGGACAGGAAGAGAAACCAGGCTTGTGCTAAGGTGAGATTTACTAGAGTTACTCATTATGCTAAAAGGTCAAATGCACATCATGGTCTCAGAAGTTCGAAGTCAGAACTAGAAAAGGAACGGCATGTCTAAAGGCAGTGTACAAACCATAAAGAGGAAACCTAGATCCAGGCCAGAAGCCAGGGAGACGGAGAACAGACTGGGAAGTAACATACAAGTCGAGCTGGGTTGAAACGAATGGTTCTGAATAAGGGCAGGAATGTGTGGCCTTTACACAACAATGTAAATATAATTAGTACTTCTGAACTGTACTCTTAAAAATGGCAAAAGAGGGTAGATTTTATATTTTGTGTTTTTCACCTTGACTTAAAATTTTTAAATAGATAATCTTTTTAAGGAAAAAAATCTGAAAAATGTTGCCTTTAGAGACAGGCCTACAGAGTTATGTTATGGGCAAGGAGAAAGAGCAATAAATATCAAATATAACTCTAAGTTTTAAAACCTATGCATCCAGGAGAATAGGGGAGGGGGGAGTTTTATTTATGGAAATAGAGAAGTAAAGAGGAATCCTTGATTTAGATGTGAAAATTTTGAGGGAAAATTGTTTGAGTTTCCATAGTTCTTGTTACTCCTCATTAAAAGATAACAAGAAATTGGAGATGCAGGTCTGGGGGTTCAAGCGTGAAATCCAAGCTAGCAGTATACTCAACGGGTTACATGTAAAAGGATGAAAATGAACAATATGTAAACTTGATATAATCGCCAAAGGAAAGTATAAAACAATTAAAGGCCCAATAAGCTGAGCTGGGGAATGTCTCCTTTTAGCATCGGAGGAGACAAACCTTGGAAGGATTCCATCAGTTATTCACGTAGCTCAGGGAACAGCCCTGTTGTGTCATGGAATTCAAAAGGGGAGTTTCAAGAAAGAGCAACAGCTCCCCTTTTGAATTCCATGACAAAATCTTCAGAGAAGAAAGATAGGGATTGAAAATAAATTATTTTATTTGATAGTGGAGGAGTCACCAAGAGAGATGCTCCAGTAGAAATGACCAAATGAAAAGGGTATAGAAAGGGCAGGGCTGGCCGGAAGGGCACGGGAAGAGAACCAGCTACAGATTCTCTGCAGGGGAGGAGAGAGAAGGAGGTGGGCTGCCAGGTACAGAGAAAGCCTGTTAACATTTCGTCAGGTAGGAGCATGTTTACCAACAGGAAGGATGGTCAATGGAAAGGTTTGAAATGGCAATATCGTAATGAATAGAGATTAACTCTAGAATCAGTTCTGGAAAAGGTTGAAAGGGTAGGTTCAAAAACAAAGAGGAAAGTAAGATTTGTATCTGTTTTATAAAGAGGCATTTTGAAATTGTCTCCTAACTGGTCTGCCTATCTTCAATTCTACTGTCTCCCGTCCATTCTTCACTGTGTGTTCTGGAGGGTTCTCTCTACAACAAAAATCTATTCATGCCATTTTTGCTTACCATTCTTCGGGGGTTCCTGTTGGCTTCAGAATCGAAAACAGACTCCTTATCAGGCCCACATTTCCAACATCTAGATCCTGCTCAACTCTCTACCTCATCTATCTGCCTTCTTGTTCTGCTCCATTTGACACATTACACATACCCCACAAAGCAAATACTTTGAATCCTCCAAATGTATTTGGCTATTTAATTTCTTTGCATATGTGGCATTTTCTGTTTGTAATACTTTTTCTTTCTCTACCCATTCTAGTGCCTTTCTATCTTTCAAAATGTTGTCTTAAAGTTATGGGTTCCCTAGTATTATATTTATTTACTTCTCTGTCTCTCGGTGCCTTTCATTTCTGTATTGCCAGTACCTGGTATAGTGTATGGCACATATAAACTGCTCAACAAATATTTATTTAATGAATGCAGAAAATGAATGAATGAATAAAAGGGACAAGGAGGAGAATGGATAAAGATGATGTGAGAATATTTCTTCAATTGGAGAGTAGAGTTCCCAGAGAGATAATTACGAACATTTCGCTTAAAGAAAGCGATTTCATTTCTCAAGAGTAAGAGAACATGTCAACATTGTCTGTAGATTTTAGAGAGCAACATTAGCATAACTACTGTATCGGACACTAGATTACCTTGCCTTACATTCCCCTCCAACGAGCATTATTCATGCCATTGTTAGGGTAAGCTACCCGCACTGTTTTTACCACCGTGGCCACCACACACCTGGGAGTTCCTGTGCACAGTACTGATTGAAAAGGAGGCACCAGCTCACCTTTGCCCTGAGAGGACTGTACCCACTGATGCCCTGACAGCCCAGAGAGTCCCCCAGTAGCAGCCAGAGAGTAGAAGTAACACTACTTGAAAGTAGCAAGGGATAAACTCAAACCGATGAAAAGAAAGAAGAAGGGGAAAGCCAGGAGATAAACTGCTTGCCGTCTTGCCCCCTTCCCACAGTGCCTGCTCCGACCCAGCAGTTTAATGCAGCCTCTCGGGAGATGTCTCTCAATATAGCACCCATTTGTTTGCTCTTCTTCTTCCTTTTTTTCCCCTCAACTCTTGTGGATTGTACCATCCAATAAAGTGTTAATATTAAGTGTTTGCCTGGGGTTCTGTTTCTAGAAAACCTGGGCTAACCAAGTAATTTTTAGAAATTTTTGGTGTGAAATATAGCATGCATTTTTAGAAACACAACAAATTAAATAAAACATACCTGAAATGAAAACATTCATTGGTTTGCATTGGGTTATGGTTGGATACTAGGTAGAGTAGTTGTAAAGAAAAGTCCCTGAAGGAGAATGAACAGTCAAGCAACAAAGAAACAGTAATTCTTGTAAAGAATCAACAGGAGATAATCAGAAACACATGGCTATGGTGAGTACAAATGTAGTCCCTGAACAGCAAATTCTCCATTAAAGGAAGATATACTAAGGAGATTTTTTCTCCCATTGTGTTTGTTTATAATTTAATGTATTCCTATGTTATGAAATATTAAAATGTTAGATTCCAGAAAAATAAGTAAATCTACTGAGTGACCTACTTCAGTGAAGACAACCGAAATTGTCTTCGGTTTATATATTAAATTGAAATAATTTTAAGACAGGACAAATCATCAGCCAAAATTCAAGCAACTAATGTTGAGAGAAAACCCAGAAGAAATGACAGAAGTACATCTGCTTAGCAAGCCTCTTTGGAAAGTTAAAATGGAAAAAAAGAATTAAAATTTGGCCAGAAAGTGGGAGAGAACTTCCTCACTATGGAAAGTTGGCATATACTATACAATGATCTCAATCTATACTGAAAACAGTTTTAGACATTGAACCAGATCCCAATTGTAAAGGTGTAAAGGGCACAGTCAGTCACACACCTTTAAACATTTGCTACTACAGAACTCTCTGTTGCTAGGCTGATACAGTACAAAAGGTCTTCTCTTAGAAACAACTGAAACCAAAAGACTGGGACATACTTATTGCTCATTCTTGAAAGTATGGAAACCATGACATGATAAACACTCTGTGAGTATAATTTGGCTTCTGAATGTTTATTCCTGCAAATTCTACAGCATTCATTGAATCACTTTTTAAAATGTCCTTGGGTAGATATTTTAAGGTTTTTTTTTTTTTTTTCTCTTTTAGATTTATAAATCCAGCTACTACTTCCACTTCTTGGAGGGGCAGTTTGTTTAAAGTTTAAATATATTGCTTTTTACACACTTTTCATGTTTCTTGGTATTTCTTTGGGTCTGAATATTTGAAGGGAAGCATGATTTTTCCCAAACAACTTCACATACACAAACACACAATATTTTGCATAAAATGCTTGGGTTTGGTAGACATATTATACATCCAAATACTTTCTGGATTCTATGAACCTTAGGTCAAAACCAGCTGTTTTAAGAAACTTTATAAATCACTAAAGATGAATGGACACAGGGGAAAGAGTAATAATATGTATGTTTTGGTATGCCAATAAAAGTAATAACAAAACCCCAAATTTATATATTGAAAAAATGCTTCTTCTATAAAATGTCTGAAAGTTATATTTTAGGTCTTAAGGAAAATCTATGTAGTATCTCATCAGTTATTTTTTAAATGATTTCATAAGTAGTTGTTTTTAATAATAATCTGTTTTGACCCTGAAGACATTTCTTCCTTCACTTAAGCTAGCTGAAAAAAATATTTAATCTTCAAAACTGGATGATTATTCAATTCTTGGATCATCTACTGCTGATTTTAACTAACTTCTGCATGACACTTTCCTTCTAGTTTCCTTTCTATCTCTAATAAAAACTGGCTCTAAACCAATGGTTGGCACAAGTTAAGTTAAAAATAGAGGCACATGGCAAATGTTTGGAAATTCAGTTTTCATATCTACTGGGCTTCTGGACTATAATTGTGAATTTAGAATCTTGCTTATGGTTAAAATATATAAGACTGTGAATAATTTGAAAAAAAAAGCATCATATGTTTGGCACTTTTTGTGAAGAGTAAATGTTTTACACAAGCAGGCAATAAGTTTCAGATGGTTTATAAGTAGCAGAAGATCCAAAGCTAAAATGGAATTTTCTGTGACAGCCTACAAATAACAGTTAACATATGCTTAAGTTACAGACAAAAGCAGGAATCACGTAAAGTCAAGTAGGGAACAAGAACTGTAAGTGAATGAATAAAAACCTTTTTATTCAAAATTCTTAGCAAAAATTTTAGATACTTAAAGAGCAAAGTCATCTCAACTGTTTTTAAAGAATATGTTTATTAATATTAGAAAGAAACAAGAAGTGACTTTCAAAGTCACAGTTTACACCCATCATAAATTTGATCTACTCAAAAAAACCCCACAAAAATGCAAATAAGAGGTTAATGCTAGTATAAATGAATAGTAAATACACATTCTTTGATTACTTTAGAGCATTTAATAATTGATTCAACTTGCAGTTGAAGTTTCATCTAGAAGTGTTTCTAATTATACATATTATCTGCTATTTTCTGCATAAGATACTTCTTGGTCAAGATGTTTCTTGACATTATTGATAAAATAAGTCACTCAATTAAAAGTTTTCAAATTTTCTTTATTATAACCTACTATTATTTTGTATTTAAATAAGTTCTTAGAGTCATAATTTCACAAATTGTTATTAAAGCTTTGAATTCACTTTTATTTAGAGCATCAGTCCCGCAGTAGGAATCGGATAGATGTACTGTGTCATAATGCTGGCCTGTGGCCCACCTAAACATCTCTGAGTGTCAGTCATCTTATCTGTAAAATGATGACACTCATACCGACCTTGCTTATCTCACTGGGTTATGAGTCCGACATGAAATACATAAAAGAGTTTTTAAAACAAAATGGTAGTGGTGCTGGAGGTGTTAGTAATAATGATAGCAGTGCTGTTGGTGGCATTCAGTAAGAAATTCTGCTCCAAACAATAACCATAATAATAGGATTTATTGTAGATATTAGAAAGTACTTTATAGATTCCTAAATTTACTTGTTAGACTTCTTACTGTAGCATAAATATCTTTGGCTTTGCTACCATGAATATTGTGAATTTGTTTCTTTTTTTTTTTAGGCTGGACTATTTTAAATGTCATCATTTCACTGACAAGCGAAAACAGAGTGGTATATTAAAATAGAAATTCTGAGTGTGTTTATGTGCTTTGTCTTTTCTCTAACATTTGACAAGTGAGATTAGTAAAGTTAATTAGTATGGTATAAATATAGAATAATCTACATTTTCCTAATTCCATAAACAATAAAATCCAGTGTGTCAATTCTTTTAAAGAACCCTATTATTTTTAAATGCTTCGCAAATAAATATTTGCTCTAGAAATATGTTCACCAATGAAAAATTGATTTAACCAATTACAAAATAAAATTTTGGAGTATCTTTAAGTCTGGAATGGTCTGGACACTCACACTGACTGCCTTGAGGAAGGAGATGCTCAATGTTTATCAAAGTTTAAGAATCTCTGATTTATGTTCCTGAACTTCAGATCTCTTAGAATCCTAATATTTTAGAAAATATTCACTCCCATTTCCTCCAAATTGTCTATTTCATTCCATTGTAATGAAGTGAAATTCCAAGAAATAAAATAATGGCCAGGACTTTCTGGAAGTAAAATAAGAAGTTGAAGTTAACATGTGTTTCACTGTCATAAGGTCACTCTCTGGGCTGCATATACCCTGGATCCCTTTCAGATCTCATGGAAGTTAATTTTAGTTTTATAGAAAGGATAGAGAGGCAGATCGCTCTCTTTGGAGAAAATGTCAAGGTTAAGCTTATGACCATCTTACCTTTCTAATTTCCTGAGCATTATCCGAGAGAAGGAAGCACTGTTTGTCCAGAGAGAATCCTTTCTTGCATCTGCTTGTCTGGGTTTCAGTGGGTGTGTTTGGGGCAGCCCCAGGGAGGGTGGCTGAGAGTTTCTTCGTCCCTCGGAGTGTCAGGGTCTGGTAGAAGAGGCAGATTGCCACCACCAAGCCCACCAAGAAAGGCCGGGGGCAAAATCGCCGACGACGAAGGAACACTAGATGACAGACCATGACCAGTTCAGCTTCACTTGGCCCCTGTCCACGTTGCCGGAAAAGTCATAGCAGCTATTTTTCATCAGCATGAAAAGTACAAATCTGTCTTCTTTTTTCACAACTTAAATCAAGACTGCTCCATCCTGCTTAAGAACTTTCCGAAGAATCATGCCAAAGAATCATAAGTCCCAAAAGTCTGAGACGGTTAATAAAAGCCCTTCCATGGATGACAGTAAAAAGTGGCTGGCCTGATTTAAAAAAAAAGAAATCAATAACAGTTGTAACTAATAACCTGAGCGTACCAAACTGTTGCTTCCGGTAATGCCTTATTTCCACAACATCCTTAAACTCACAGAAAAGAGAAGACAGCACCAAAGTAAATCTGAACTAAAAACAGCGTTGAAGAACGCAGTAGGTTAAAACCCAAAGTGCCTGTTGCGCAGCTGGATGAAGCCAGCCTGCCTTAGCAGTTCCTAATTTTTCCTCCGGTTTTAAAAGCAGTCCTGCTTTCAGCCTTTCATGTTTCTTAACTGCTTCCCTTCATTCAGTTTTAAATTGCCACTTTCCTGTAAGCATTCACGGCTTTTAACATAAAAGGGAATAAACGGTTTGAATGGACATGGTTACTGTTAGGGTTTTGCTTGTATTTGTTGCATTCCGTTTCAAGTTCAAAGTTCTATGTACTTACTCGGTTTTCATCCTTTTATCCAGAAAAAAGTTTCCATGATCCCCTAATGGATTGTTGATCAGAACCACTCGGAAGGAAACACCCAGTTGTGTGACTCCAGTTCATCTCCCACATACGGACACACACGCGCGCAGACACACGGAGCCACGCGCGCGCCTGCTGCCCTCTGGGCGGGGAGCCGGGCGGGGGCCCGCGGGCATCGCAGCCACACCGGCCGGCGGAGCGGGGCGGAGCTACGGCCCTGGGCTCCTCGGGTCCCCGGGGACAGCTGGAGCGCCGCGGTCAGCTCTGCATCGGAAACGGTGGGCTTCCACAGACTGGGAACCGCATTTCTCATTTCCCTCGAAATGTGACTGCCTCCCCAGACCTGCAGAATTTTAAATTCACATTTGATGTTTGATCTCTTATGTAATTTCTTTTTCCTAACACAACATTGCGAAAACCAATAGCTTTTCGTCAACTGATAACAAAGGTCGAGGGTGACACTAAAGCAGACTTCATGCGTGAAGTGGGAAGATATTCACTTGAGGGGATTGTGGTCACTTTTATGGGAATAAGTGGGTCACGACTACTGTTTGGACCTCAGAACATGCAAGCTTGTATGCACCAGAATAACTGGAAGTGAGCTTTCTGCTTCAGTAACTAACTTATATCACAACTGTAATTATTACTCCTTTCCAGGACTAATGGCTGAGTCTTTCAAAGGCTAATTGCCTGACACTGCTCTTAGAATGAGTTGGTCGTAGCAGGTATTGGGCAACTTTTGCTCAGTAGAAACGAAAATACAGCAGGCTTTGTCCAGAATTCAACTAAATCTAATGCTATACATACAGACCTCCATAAAGACACTCCTACTAGAGCAATTCTGCGAACCCCATCTATTTTTGCTGAGTCAGCTAAAGGACTACCAAGGAGAAAGGCAATCCATCTAGTGAATGGTGCTCACCTCTCCCAGCCCTTGCTTTGCGATCTCTGGATACCCAGGACACGTTTAGGTTCACAGACATTCTTCAAAGGCTCTGAATCTCAATAGGTTTTGTAACCTATTTCTAAACCAAACTCGTTCTTGTGCACTGTTCTCCTGTGAAGCCACACCCCTAAAGTGATCCCTTCTTTAGGCACGCTCCTGTCAGTCACTTATATTTTGTGAGACGGAGCGCCCCCTGGGGGTGTCCAGCTATTATAGACTCAGAAATGGGCATCTACTACAGTAAGTAGTTCCACGGTTCCAGGAAACTATTTTAACACCGTATAAACAGATTAATTAATGTTTTACAGAATAACTATTTACCTTAAACCTATATTTATCCCAATTCCTTTCATATTTTCCAGCGGCGTGTTTAATATTAATTTATTTATAGAATCGGGGTCCTCAAACCCTTGACAAATGAAGTAGAGAAAAATGAAGTGGCATTTTACTTTTAGAAGTCAGGAGAGTTTTAAGAAAAAATAGCTAAACTGTAGTGTTTTGGGAGATAGAGTTTGGGTGGATGCAATGTGATTTGAGACAGTAGGAATTACAAGATCTCTAAGTTGGAATCGCCCCTGTGTTGATGAGATCCAGGGTGTGACAAAGTTATTTACTAGGCGAAAAGGAATTGAGATGCCGTTCTTTTAAGGCAAGGAATCTGAAAAACTGCGAGTTTGAGAAACCTAGAGGGTCATTTTTATGCATTATTAAATTTTCAAGTATAAGATTCAAAAGAAAGAGTAAATCAGATACTAGAATCATTTTGCCTTTGGGCTGAGAGAAAAGACAACAGCATAGATAATTTTATAGCTAGACTTCAGAACAGGAATCGGAAAGAAAGTGGAAAATTAGTGTTCCAGAAATTATGCTGGCAGACTGAAGAACCCAATTCCCTATTTTAGCTACTGAGTCCAAGAGAATGAAAGAAGATAGCAGATAAGGATGTTTACAGAAGAGAGATGAGGATTAGTTAGAGTGGGAAAGTGGAAAGAAGAGGTAGAAAAGACGTTATAGCAAGAATAAGCACCAGACTCCATTAATAAACTTGACATTAGAGTTAATCCAATCTGGGTATGATCTTGGTGATGCTTTTTATCAACTGTTTTTAAGCACGTGATTTGTAAATGAGGATACTAATGCCTCCTTTGAAGTGTTGTTGGCATAACTGGATGAAATAGGTATGGGAAGCACCTAGATAGTCTGTGCACACTTGTTGGGAGAATGCATCCTGAATGCATGTCTGTTATGTTTTCCATCCTGAGACTGAGTTCAGTGTGTGTTGTCAGACGTAGGCACAGATAATTATCAACATAATGGGCTCTTGGAACATAGAAGCACCAAAAGCAAATGTGAGCACTTAGTATTATTTCTCTACCCTTTACTCTGTGAGCTGGAGATAGGTGGCAGATGCTAGTTTGGGTGGGATGAAAGTGAGTCACAGGTGAAGACTACAAGTGGGAGGTCTTTATGCCCAAGCGGTAATGGAAGGCCAAGCAGGAGATGTGTTAGAGTCTGAAGGCGTCAGAACAGGGAACAATGAAGACAGAGAGTAAGTTGATTCAGTGAGGAAAGTGGGAGGATAAATAGGCAGTAGAACTAAGAATCTGTGGATTCAAGCAGTGTTTCAGATTGACTGTTTTTGTGTATATGGTTTCATAAAGTACCGATTCCACTAAATCATTTCCGTATCCATGGCTGTATTCAAGCAGCATCAGCCTGGGACAATAGTGACAGACTTCTCCAACACAAAATTTACTCTTCTGTCACACATATGTTTCATTTTGGTTTTTGGTAGAGAATGGGGATGGAGGGAGAGGATGCATTTAATAATCATTGTTTGAAGAAGGTATTTTCAAAAACTTATTTTATTAATTAACTTAGAGGAATAAAAGTATCCATAACAGAGAAGATTTGTGTTACATCAGGAACTTTGGGAAAGTAAATTACCACTTAGAGTATTAGCTTCCTCATAAAATAGGGCTATCACTAGATAACCTCAAAGGTCACCTGAGGCTTCAGAGTTATGCTTCCACGGACACATTTTGACATGGATTTCCTCTCTGTTACAACCTGGCAGGAAGGCAAAGCCTTCAAATTCTCCACCCTCTTAGTTTCCTGCCGGGGAAAGGCTTCCTCTTTTAAGAAGACTCCTGACCATGATGATGTAAAACCCATCTGTAGCTACTAGTGGTGGTGTCATGAATTAAGGGTGCTGTCGGCAATGCCCTGGCACTCAACTTCCAGTACTTCTTCCCTAGAGAATTTGAGTGCCCTCTGCTCAGCTCCTATCTCTCATCTAATGTGGACTCTAGAACTTTCCACATTAGCTCTCAACATAAGATGTTTTAAATTGTGAATCACATATTGAATCTCTACTATGTCTAAATATCGTCCTAGGCACTGTGGAAAACAGAAGACATGACAAATACTATAAATAACTAAAATATAATAAACACACTGATAAATTGATCAATGTAGGATAACTTTCTGTAACAAACAACCTAGAAAGCTCAGTATCGATACAATTAAAGCACTCACAATTTTCCAGTGTTTGTCAGTTTCTATTAAAACATTTGGTACCCAGGGGCCTTGACTTTCCATACTCTAAAGTTTTGGATATCCACAGGGATTGTCTGAATCACATTAGCAGATGAGGAATGAGAAAACAGCATGGAAGTTTGTGTGGGAAGTCTTTTGGGGTCAAGCTTCAAACTGCATATATTCTTTGGCTCACATTCTATTGGCCAGAGCCCAGTCACATGGACCCCTCCTAACTTAAATTGGGCCGGGAAATGAGGATGAGCTCCATACCCAGGAGAAAAAGGCAATGAGGCTGATAAACGTATAGCAGTTTCAGCCACAACTAAGAGGTAAGCGCCATGGAGGATCAAAATAGCGAGTTCGCATCTTTTGAGAGGTGATAAGGAAAGCTTCAGAAAAGTCATCATTTCTTAACTGGGCCTTGAAGAGCCACAAAGATTTTGACTGTTTCGAAAGGGAAAAGAGAGGTTTTCTGTCTTAGTGGAAGACCACAAAGGATAAAGCTGGAGAGTTAGGTCCAGTTCAAGGATGGCTATACTTCCAAGTTAAAGAGTTGATTTAGCCTTTATCTGCAGACAGTAGAATAAAAAAAGTTTCTTTCCCAGATTTGTTAATAAAGATATCATGGTAGCTCTCAGAGGATAGGGTGATCATTATTTACAATTATCTGAGAATACTATTATATTACCATTAATTGCAAACTCACAGAGCAAAATCTTTTCTTAGGTAGAATAAGAAAAACAACATGGGTCAAATTCATGCGGTTACTGTCAATGGTGCAACACACACACAAGATTTAATAGAAAAGTCTATGTAAGTGTCAGATTCTTGCCTTGGAGCCCTCCTTGTCCCTTAGGAGTAAAATGCTGTGTGTAGTTAAGGTTTATGCAGATATACGATTATGCATTGTTCTGTATTTTGTATAAACAGGGAGCATTAGTTTATATCAGGTTTAGGACCATGCATCCTTTCACCTATATTTGGAACTTTACATGTGCCACTCATTACAAATGGCACATCAAAGGTTCAGTCTACAATCAGGCTCATGTCTGCTTCTTGATATGCTGGAGGAGAGTGAAGAGACATCTTAAAGCAGTTCTGCAAACTTCCTCCAATTTCTAATGCAGTCAACATTTAAACGTGTTTAATTTCCTTTCAACTCAGTTGTGTGGCTTCTCTCTGAATCATTTCACTTAAGTAGAGTCATTTTTTATACAAATCTATGGGTTTCAGTTTAAGGTCACTGAAACTTTTATGATGCTTGCTACGCACTTAAAAAAAGTAAAAATGAAGATTTTTCTCTTCCTTTCTAGTGGTTTTAAAACTACACTAGGCTGTTAAATGATGAGCAGGATTCGGCAGAGTTTTGGAACTGTGCAAAAGGTAAAAAGGTAAAAGGGACAGTGTGCAGGACTTACCTTGGGTACAGAATTTGTTCAATTTACACATGGAAATAAGATGCTGCAATGAAAACCTTCATTTTTCTACTATCTTTTTCTTGTTTGATGTTTAAGTAGACACATTCTACGGCCTCTTTAAGTTTCTAGATGAACAGTCCAGATAGACCAAATGCTTCAAACTAATGCTTTTCATTTTAAATTGTCCACTAGACCAGTATTTCTGAGCATACAAATCACCTGGAGATCCCATATAACATTTGATTCTGCCTTTTTAAATGAAACATACAGTAAATCCTCCCTTAATGTTGTCAGTAGGTTCTTGGAAACTGCAATTTTAAGGTAAACAACAATAAATGAAACAAACTTTACCTCAAACATTTCTAATATTAAACATTGAAATAAATGTGAACTATAGGTACATTTAAGAAATATTAATAAAAATAAGTAAGACAATGATTTTTCAACCTGCTGATTCCAGTTGAGGGTCTCAGGTGGCCAGAGCCTTTCTCAGCCACTCAGGGTACAAAGCAAGCCCCCACTCTACACAGGGTGCCTTTCCATCACAGGGTACACTCAAACCCACACCTACACTCACTCAGACTGGGGCCATGTAGGCACACCAGTTCACCTCTCTTGCACATCTTTGGGATGTAGAAGCTGGAGCATAAGAAGAGAAAAACCCACGCGGATGTAGGGAGAATGTGCAAACTCCACGTGAAAACAGTGGCCCCGGCTGGGAATCAATTTTATTTTATTTTTCTCTTCGGTGCTACAACCAAATGATGTTGAACAAAACAATGCTATTCGAGGACACGTTGTACGTGCTCCAGTGCTCCTTAATTCTCAACTGGTCACATTACTTATTTTTCACAACTTTCTCTGTTTATAAGCATTTTGAATTTGCTTGTACCAGCACCAAAAGTATTCTCTGTACTGTACTTAGCTACTAGTGTACTTACATATCTTTATAGTGTATACTGCTTTATGAAAGAAACTATTTTACTCATCTCCATACTCTTGGCATCTAGAAGTGCCTTCTTGCAATTTAAGAATTCATATTTGTTGAGGTCTACACATCATAAATTTAAATACTTTCCATATTATTCTCATTTTTCCCATGAGAAATATTTCACATCCTGGTAACAGTTAACCCAGTGGGACAATTTTATTCCCTGAAAGACATTTGGCATTGTATAGAGACATATTTGGTTGTCACAGTTGAGGATGGGGGTGGGGTGATACCCACATCTAGTGTGTAGGTGCGAGGGATGCTGCTAAACATCCTACAATGCACAGGACAGCTCCTCCACAACAAAGAATCATCCAGAACAAAATGTCAACACTGCTGAGGTTAGAAAACTGAAATTTAACCGAAGAAATTGTTGCAAAATTTTTACACATGGCTAAGATGGTCTGTTACTTAGGTTAGCATACTGATACTTGAGTAGCTTGTGGCAATGACATTGGGTTTTTAATCACTTAAGAACACTGTCCCCCCAAAACAAATGCAACTTTGTGCATTTAATCTCTTTTAAGTCTCTTGAATTTGCTTTTAAGATTTGCATCCTTCCTCCTTCTCTTCCTTCCCTCCTTCCCTCTCTCTCTATATATGTAAACTTTTAGTCTTTATATAGTCTTTTATATTTATATACATATACACACATCTAGACATATGTATACATATACACATACATATATTTACACACACATTCTAAAAGATAGCTAGGAAGAACCACTTCAAGCAGTGAGCATGCAGGTAGCATGTATGCAAATATTTAATCCAACGAATTATACTATTTGTTTTATTTTCTTTAGGACAAATTCATACCTTGGCATGAAGCCAGAATTCTTGTTTTTATCAACATATAAAACATGAAAAAATTTAGTTTTCTTTTGTTATATCATAGATCAAATTATGTTTGTTAACTCAATTAGAAATTGAAGACTTATTTGTCTTCTCTATAGACGTGCAATATAATATTCCTTGGAAACAACAATACATTTTAATAATTCTCGAGAAAGCCACCTAATTTAGCTTTTCTTTTTAAAATGTAATCACAATTCAATCGTCCATTTTTATTTTCAGAAAATAAAAGGTATTTTGAAATTGTTACAGCATCAAATTTGCTACCTAAAAAACTGATGTAACAAAGGCTGCCGTTCATTCAGCTAATCTGGGCAGTGAGAAGGAAACACTGACAGTATGACTCTTCGGTCACAGGTATACCACATAAAGTCAAAAGGTTACTCCTATATCTAAACCATATGATCTCTGATATATAAGCTTAACCTTTTCTGTTTTCAACTAGATAACTGGACTCTTTAAACATTTACAAATGACAACAATTGGTGAAGTGAAAACACCTTTTGGCACGCATGGGAAACCCATTCAAGAAAATAATTTTTGTCATATTAAAGATACACATATAAATGCTTTATGGATACGAACATAAATTTTGATAAATTCTAATGAGACATACTGGGGAGGTCATAGTAAAACTCTACTTACTAGTTATACTATTAGTCAAATCATTTTAATGAACTGATTTATTTATGTTCAGAGTTACTTAGAAATATTTCTGGTTGGCCCCTTGTATTATATTTGATCTAGACAGCTTTCTAAAGTAACTTGGCACCTATTACAATTGTTTATATTTTAAAGTATCAGCATGGAAGTTCCCTCTACTGGAGTAGATTTAACAATGCAAAAAGCCTTTGCTTTTCCCTACAAGTCATGTTAAACTTGTGAATGTTTTAAATTAGTTCCTCACTGGAGACTAGCAGTTATACACTTTCCTAAGAAAAACTATTCTTATTCATTAACATAGGTAAGTAGAAACGAGGCATAAACAACAAGCATGCACCTTCTCCATCCTCACTTCCCACACTGGCTTCTGGATTTTAATAAGCAACAGAAAAAATGAATGATTATAATATCTCCTTTGCCAGCAGTGAAGGTAAAAAAACAGCTCTAGATTAATTAAAAACAGAATCATATGGCTTTGAAGAATTTATTAAGGTATTATTAAATTCCTTTTAAATAAACATTTTATTATGCTGAAGTCTCTAATAATTTATTAGTTAAGGTATTGACTTACAAGGTATACATGACTTACTACTTTAAAATGTAAATGACAAGAAGGGGACACACCTCTTCCTTGTTCAAACTTCGGTAAACAAAACAAACAATCCTGAAGTCAGTTCATCTTTAAATCACTTTAAACTTTATTTCACTGTAGCAGAATCAAATCATGAATACTAGGATCCTGGATCAGAAATTACAATTTGTTTGAATAATTTAAATTTTATCATCTAAAAGGAAATCTAAAGATCTTGACTAGCAACTCTAATTTGTAGTTTCAGAAACTAGGAGAAAAGATTCATCTTAAAATTATAATTTTTAGCAATTTCTAACTTATAAACTAACTTTGTGGTCCTTAGTTTATAATCTTAATAAGTACTATGATTTCATCAAACTGTTCACTAAAATAATAATTTAATTGACATAAATTAAATGTCACCACTACCATTAAAACAATGCCATGTCACAGTGTAAAATGTTCTTCCCGAACGGACTCTTGCTTCACTTTCTGGATTCATTCCCTGACCGCATCTCTCTGCCCCATGGCCGCTCATTCCAGACTGCTTCCAAGTTCCCAGAATGCAGCTCTTGAACAGTCTTTTCTTTGAAAACCCTCTCTGCTCCATCTGTTTTTAGGAATCAGTTCAAACGAAACCTATGTTAAGTCTCCCAGTGTTCCCCAGGGTGCTCTGTACACCCACCTACCCATTACAGCATTTATCAAAATATAGCAATTGTTCGTTAACATGTCTGTCCATCCCACTCCCCCATGAACACACACACACGGACTCACACACACTTCGATCTCCGTATTCTCAACTTTTATGTACTTAATGATTGTAAAATTATAAAATTAAACATTTTTGAGGATACTTTTTCTGTTAAAACCCGTCTGTTGACAGATTTCTTTCTAAATATGTGAGTTGAAAGAAAACATTGCAATGTCTGCACATTCAGAGTATCTTCCTACACGAGCATGTTAGACATTTATTTTTATGAGACTGAAATAACTAATTAGATTGAGAAGACCATTTTTGAGGTCTAAGGACAAAGAGCGCTATGTTGCACAAACCTAAGATTGTTAAAAATCTAAAATACGTGGAATTTGCTTTAAAGAAAAGAGCAAAACAATTAACTGCCCTTAAAAAGAATGATTATATGTTTATCAAACAGTCAGCTTCATTTAGGCATTTAATTAAGCCATTTATTGCTTCAAGTGTGTCACCATGAACATTTTAATATACACTTCACAGCAGAAAGGCCTCGATTTTTACCATCTATAAATTGTGAACCCACATTTGGATATTTTTGTGCCACCACCAATTGTTACATGAGCTTTGTACAACAAAAATTTTGAATGTGTATTTTATAATACCAAAAATGTTCATTATACCCCTTGGTTTATATGTCACAAAGAATATTAATAATTGGCCACATACTTTCTTTTCCCATGAGGTAGTTCCATGTCTTGCTTTATGAGATATTAATAGCTTCCACTCATTACTAAACTGCAAAAAATCTTGGTTTACTTCTTTACACACGCTTCATAAAATATTAATGTTTGAGTTTAAAATTTGTCAAAATGTTTTCTGAGTGATTTGGTTAAGTAGTGGGATTCACACACTGGAAGGGGTTGTAGCAGCTGGAAATAGGGATGTTCCTAACTCTGACAAGGAACTTTCTCTTAAAATAAGGCTGTACGTAAGGCTTTTTCCTTTGACCAATTCCTATAATACAAGTAAGTTTGGAAAAATCATTATATTTAATTAGAACATTAAACAATACCACTAAGCATTTCCAGGCAACATGCTAATAAGCAAGTGAATACTATGTTATATATTATTTCTTAAATATTTCTTAAAGGTTTATAAAATCTCCATGAAAAGGTTGAGTATCATGAAATCATGATAACTATGATATCGTCAGTACCCACAAATGAACCAACTTAGTTTTATGGGTTGTCCAGTTATAAAATCAGACTGCAGCAGCTCAGAGTTGTGGAATGGCAAAGCTGGAAGAGACCTCTGAATCCCCTATCTAACCCATATCCTTTGGGTAGCATTGCATAGATTTTACAGTTTTCTGAGTAAGTTCTAAGAGGCTCATAAGTGGTTTTGATTAAAGCAGGAATCTCGTGGACCCAGTAAGTTTTGATATAAAAGAAATATGACATGATAAGTATTTTAAAAGCTTTAAGAATTTTTCTACCGACCAGACTCGATAGTATACCTTAAATAAAACTTCTTCCATGCAAAATTTATAATTTAAAGAGCACCTATAGAACAAAATCTTAGGAGTGTTTACAGACTTCTGCAGCCAGCATCACCCTGGTTTAATAAGGCCCAGAGTGATTCAAAATTTGAATTAACGGTCATACCAGCATGTGGTAAAATCAAAACTAGAACTCAACTTTAAGTTCTAATCCAGGGGGGTCTCTTTACTTAAATTGGTCACACTGCCTCAAGTCAAAACATCTATAACCATAATTTTATTTTATCTGCTGTAATTAGACTTCTTTCATGTCCCTTTGACTGAAGGAAAAGCCAGAGAAATGTTCTAGAAAAATACATTTGCATTTCAAATTTACATTAAAAATGTCCTTCCCTTATTTTCACATCACAAATTCCAAGTATTATTAAAGAAATAATACAGATTACACAATTTTCTGTGTCCTGGGCCTCTGTCCTTTTTAGATTATGAAAATTGGAGTTAAGAAATTTCCATTATTAAGTGTGTAAAGTATAAATACAAGTAATTTTTTAAAAACTTTATTTTAACACCTAATACAATCCAATTTTAGGGATTACTCGCACAAAAAAATAAACACATTTGGTATAAAAATGTTATCACTTTAACACCCTTTCCCCTCAGCCCTTCCCCCTCCCACCCTCATGAACTGCACTCTGTCTGGATGCAGAAACATATAAAGACTAATGGCACAGATTCGTTTTTACCTACAGGAGTTTCTGTTTATGTACCCAGGTACTCTAGAGGACACCAGCCCACTTTATCACATGAACCATTTCCTTCAGCCTGCTGAATTTAGTTTCACAAAGAAACAAAGCTTATTATAAAGGCATTTTAAAAACCATTATCTTAAATTCTTTTTAGAAGCACTTTTTTTTTTTTGCGACCATTTATATACAGTGTTACATAACAGCTCTGGAGTACAGTACATGCAGCAGAACATACCTGTTGAATATAAAATACTTTTCTTAAAATCTTCATCGTTGGAATTCTTTGAAGTCTAAATTATAGAATGCCCATTAATTTCAGAAAATGGTTAAGGAGTACAAATGTCTGCATATGTCGGCCACTGAAATAATCCAAGGCTAACTGGAATAATATTCATAGCACACCAGAAGTGCATAAATAATTTACTTACATTATTAAAATACAACCCATAAAATTCAAGTTCAAGATCTTACAGGATTGTCTGTGGAAATCCTTTAAGTGGTTGCCGGGAAATGCATTGTTCCTTCTTTCTCTTTTCTTCTTTTTTAAAGTCTCATATAAAATGTTTAGTTGAAATTTGTTTCTTCCTTAAATGAAACGACCACCTTTATTTGTGCCGACTGCCTCTTCTCTTCATTGCAGCCGTGCACTGTGGACAGTACCATTTTCCTTTTGGTGCTTCTGTCAATCCAACACATCCATAATGGAACCATTCTATAGGGCACTAGAAAGCAAAATTACAAAGAAATTGTTTTTACTATTTCTCAAGGTTAGGGAGCATGTATTAAAATATGCCCAGTAAACAATATTAGATTCATGAAAACAGAATTTTTAGATCGAGGTGATTTAAAAACCATATGGTCTGACTGATAAGCTTCAAAGATGAGGAAATAGAGGCACAGAAAAATTATGGATTTTTGTTAACTCTGAGATTCGTGTAATCTATTCCCACAATCTGAAATAATGAACCGAAATTCACTAATTTTCATTAACTTGGAGAGTAAGTTGGTACCAACTTTCAAAGAGAAGAAGAAAGATGGATCTTTTATGTAGAAGGTAAATGTATTTTAAAAGTTTTATTTACTATTCAGCCTTATTTGCTCCCTCTTAGAGTGGAATAAGCTACTTGTAATGAAAGACTAAAGAGATACCCTAGGTTTCTTTTCTGGGTGTATCCTTCGATATGTAGAGGAAAAATATTCTACTCTTTGATATATTAATTAGGCAGCTGTAAACTCCCACAGAAAATCTTAGCATCAGAAGAGTGTAATCGGGAATGACGGATCAGAGAATGATGGGAATCTCATTCATCATTTTCAGTCAGTGTCCAGAAGATGGTTTATAGCAGTATTCTTGAAATGGTAGAGCAATACTGTTTTGCAATAATCACAAACAGCCCACAAGTTAATTTTAAGGAGGGAACTGGAAGGAGGGTTTTTCTCTACCTATGTGAACATGTTGCTGGGACACTGTCAGGTCAAGGAAAGGACAAATTTTAATGGACCAAGCCAACTCTACTCAATCTTTGGATTGTTTAAAAATTTTAAACTCTTATTATTAGCCTTAGAGCTCTAACATTACTGGGTAATTTTTCTATAGAATTCAGAGTTCTGTTACCCCTCTGGAGTAATAGATGGACAAAAGAGGGCTGAGCTGTATGAAAGTAAGGAGAGGATGAAAAATACTAGACAAAAATGTTCTCTGCATTTAATAAAAATCTCTCTAACCAAAATTAAGCTTCCTAAAAAGAGGAATTCCTTTCTTTCAAATCTTTATTTATTTTTTTTATATTGGCTCTTATCAGGTGACACCTGCAGAGTACAAAACTATACTAATGGAAAGAAAATAATCGCATATGTCATCTTCAACATCCCTACCCATCACCTGAGCATCGTGTTTCTTAAAGAATGTATCGTCTGCAAGTTCCAATTCTTTACTGTGATAAGTGAACTGGATTCTAATAAACACAATATTCTTTAGCAAAGGGAGAAGAAGGTGTTTCTAATGTTAACACCTTTGAGAAATATAATCTGCATGTAAACCCATAAAATTAGCTTTAAAAGTTAAAATAGGAAACACTTTAAGGGACACTAACCTATTCTGGAGGATACTCTAGCATTAATATGACATAATTAACATAACTGCAAACTGTTTCCTGAGACTGAGAAACACAGTAAATAAAAATATTCAAGTAATAATATGTGATTTTTCTCATTCCTAAATAAAAAAATCTTATACTTACATCTTGGTTATCACAGCCCACCATCTCACCATAGGATACCTAGTTAAAAAAAATTAAATATTTTATTATGACTATATACTAAGTATCTAAACTCAAATTAATTATTTATGATACTGTTAGAAAATAGAGAAAAATACACTAAGTACAGGGCAGAGTATATAGAGTTATACAATTTTATAGATTTTTTCCTAAAAGACTTTTTTTGGGGACAGGGCACCGCAGAGATACATAGAAATTATGTGCTCTTTGAAAGTCTGAAAGAACTTACTCTAAATCACCTTTGCGGGTGGTTCCTCTTGTAAAGCTTTAAAGTTTCTTCCTTGGTTATTTACCTACTTAAGGTTTTTGCTTTTTCTTGGATCATGTTAAATCATTTATATTTTAGCAGTCAATAGTGCATTTCCTTAAAACTTCTAAACTTATTACCTATTATACGTTCTTTCTCAATTTTCTTTTTGCTGTTCCTTACTAGCACTTTATAGCACAACTTCCTAATTCTTGAATTCATTGAAGTTCTCAATACTGAATAATTTTTCAGACAGAGGTAACTAGATGGCATACTTTCTGATTCTCTGCACAAGTGTGAATATCTGCATCTGGTTCTATGCACATGAACGACAACTTCTCTGGGTAACAATTTTGGGGGGACACTCGGATATTTCCCTCAAAGGTCTACAGACATATTTCATCAACTTCTAGTTTTTTTTGTTATGGAGGGAAAATCCTGAGTGAATTTGATTTTGTTCTTTTGTAGGTTACCTACTTTTACTGCCAAGATATTTACAGAATTTTCTTTTCTTAATCCAGGAATGGAATCAGTCAGCACCTTAATCTTGGACTATCTGGCCTCCAGAACTGTTGAGAAAATAAATTTCTGATCTTTAAACCACCCAGTCTGGGGCATTTTGCTAAGACAGCCTGAGCAGACTAAGACAATATGTACGTGGGGTACATAGCGGTGATATATCAAAATGTTTAATTTTAGGTTATATCTGAAGACTGAGATCATGGGTGACTTAACATGTTTCTTTATACTTTGTATTTACAACAAACATGTCGTATTTATAAGAAGCAGAAGAAAAATATACCCAAAAAAGCAAGAGTATTTTAACTGGAGTAAAAATAGCACTTAAAAAAGTGAAATCTCTTTTTCCTAATTTATTCAGATTATGCTTTTATAGGCATATACCAGACTTTTACCTGATTACAAATGCAATATCGTGGTTCATTTGGGTCATAAGTCCAATCAACCTGACTGTTTGAATCAGATTCTGGTACTACTGTTGTTTGTTGAGCGATTTCCTGTACGACAGTTGATGATGAAGAACATGATGACAAGGAAGAGGAGGAGGAGGAAGATGAGGACTGCTGGCTTGAAGACTTGTTGTTGTTTCTGAAAAAAACAGTATCAATTTTATATGCTCAGCATCCAGAAGTAACCTGAGAAAAACTCTTAAATAAATGGCATAAAATGAAATGGCACCAACTGCATAAACTCATGTTTAAGACTAACTTAATCTGAAAAAACAGATTAAAACCACAATTATTTAGAACAACAATGAGCAACATTTTTCATAATGGTTTATTTTTGAGAATTTTTTGTTTTCAAAATATTTCAGAATTTTTAAAATAATTTTTTAATCAAGTTACTACTTACCATTGACTTAAACTGTAGGTAATACCTTTTAGTATTAGTATTAGTTATGGCTACCTTACATAACTATTTTTAAGCAAACTGAATACTCTTCATAAAATCTAAAATACAAATACATACACACAAGCATTTGGTGAAAATGATGATAAGCATCAACCAGTGTGTGAATACTTACCTGTGTAGAACAGGAAACAAAAGGTTTTAAAATTCACAATTATTTCACTATTATCTGAATATTAATTAAATTTTAAAAATACAGAAATTTACCATCTGCAGTTATAAAAAATTTGGGTCATTAAGATGAATTAATTTATAAGATATTTAACACTTTAGTGGTAGTTCTACCTTGATTATTCTTTTAGGGATTTATTCACAAAAATAGAATACATTAAAAAAGCTATAGTACAATTATCAGGTAACTAATTCTGTTGGCCTAGCATTTGAATATCATTATGTGTGAACGTCAGGGATATGCAGGTACTTAGGACAGATGGTTCCAAAATCTGTTAAGTTTTCATACTTAAAATTGATATACTCATTCTAAGAGTGTCATACAAAATCTAAAGATGTTTTCATAATTTTAGTTTTGGGGATATAAGACCAAGAATTAAGACATCTTGTTCTTAACCAAAATGAAGAATCTTATTTTAAAAAATTCCCAGGATATAACTGATATCTTATGCATTAATTTGCCTCGAAACACGTGACAAAATAGGGGTTATATGTGAAGAAAGTTTCATAAAATGGTTTAACCTCATGGACGAAAGAAAGCAAGCAGAAGTAATTTATTAACAATCCCAACTTAAGCCTCCAGAAAAATTTACCCCTTCGAAGTACAGCGGTGTGAATGAAAATGTCGTATCTTCCACAGCTCTAAAGTTCAACCTGATCCATTACAAGCTGCCTTTGTTGAACACATGGAAGCCCTGCTGGATGCCACAGAGACCGCATCTTAGTAAAGGTACAGGGCTACTGTCGCGATAAAACTTACTTGCTCTTTCTCCCACTCCGTGAGTCCGCTGCTGCTGAGCTGGCATTCTGTGTCAGTGTCGTCATGAGTGCTGAAGATGACGAATAGCTAGGTGTTTCCCTGGGCATCGAAAATTCCTTTCCCAGCTGAAAGTCATTATTTTTAAATGCTTCATAACTGGCTTTTAAACTTGATGTTCTTCGTCCCTCTTTCATCTTGAATAGACATTCGTTAATAGTATTAATACATGAATATGTAGATTTTCAAGTCTTATTATTTATAGTATTATTTTTATTTAACCAATATTCCTTTATTTTGTTTAAACATTATTTCCATCATTGTAATTTACGCTATTTTATGTAAAGAATCAGTTTTACAGTGTTATGAAGTAACTACAAGATGGGTAACTAAATGTGGAATACAGACGAACTGTATGGAAGTGAGTAAATTCAAGGCAACCTAAGTTCTGAGGCTATAGAGGAAGCCCTGCCACCGGTAGGGAGAAGAAAGCACAGTCCTAGCAGGTGCTAGGATGGTAGATACTTCAAGGTTCTAAACGTGAAACAGAATTTTTGATGTGATTAACAGTGCAGACCCTGGGCAGAGTCTGCCTAGAATTTGATCTTGAACAGTGGGTTAGGTCAAGAACATGGGCATCATAAGCAAATTTTTGGGAGAAGGAATCTGTGTGAGATTGTATGAACCTATTTTTTACTTTTCCTATCAAATGGGTGATTTCTGCATACTCATTTCAATAAATAGTCAGATATCATACAACTATGATTTAAAAATAAAACTATACAATTAAAAAAACTTTTTAATTTTTAAACTATGCAATTAAAAAAATGTCTAGTTGTTTCTAATGGAGTTTGCCAATGACAGACAAAATGAAACAACATTCTGTTTCTAAGACTTTTCCTTTTCACCTGTGCTGTAGCTTGAACTGCTTGAGCTGCTGCCATGGTAATTGCCCCTGCACCAGTTCCTGAAGATAATGAGCCAATGTTATAGGACGCCAGAGGTTGGGAGGAATTCACACTGTAAGCACTGTTGGAAGAGGCCGTAGAATTATTATTTCGACAACCTGTGTAAAATTAAAGAAGAAATAAAAATAGTTAGAAGAAAACATAACATTAGTGAGTTTAAAATACATTCTCTCTCAGCAGGGATATAATCATTAAATTTAAGTTTCATGTCACATTTTTTCTTTTACTTTTCTCTCCATATGTAGACTTTAACCAGGTAAAGAATCTATATGATTCATCCATTCTGAATGCTTTCGTTTCCTCTTTAACAGAATAAAAAAAGCAACCAATCATATTTATGATAATAAACTTACCTAGTGTATTTTCCTTAGAGGCATCTGATGTTAAGGTAGATAGAAGAGCTTCAGATTTAAACTTCTTTTCAGGAATATGATCTGTTGTCGTATGGTGAGAAGTTGGATTATATTTCCTTTCTGAATATAAATAAAGAATTCACGTGTTTTTTAAACTTTAGAGAACTATGGACAAGGTATAATACTTCCATCTGGTTATAAACTGGTACAGTTATGAACTGAGTTCCTCATCAAATATGTTTTCTTAGAAGACGGAACTCGGTGTCACATGTTTTTATTAAAAGCAGACTACTCATTTTAAAAAACTTCAGTAGTAAATTACTGCAGATAACCCATGATGCACCATGGTTCCACCTGTAACACGAGGGAAATTCTGTTTTGAAAACATTATCTACAATTTAGATGTTTTCAACCAACTTTTCTTTCTTATCAAATTGATTGGTCAAAAAAATCAGATAAAGTCAAGGAGCCAGCTAGCTGCCTGACTAACCATTCATTTAGTCACTAACTCACCAACTTTATTATACACCAAACAGTAGCTAAGCACTGGAGAAGCAAGAAGGAAAAAGACAAAGAGCCAACCATCAGGTAGTTCATTGTTTGGTTCAGTTGTAACTGCCTCTAGAGAGAATCAGGTGTCAGTGTGTAGGAAGTATATACTGCTATTAATACCATACATTCTTCCTCTATGAATTTGGAGAAAACAGACTCCCTATTCTTAAATCAAATATGTTTTTCCCAAATGAAGAAGAGAAGTCTGCCAGTAAGGTCAATGAAAAATACATCTTTCAAAATAAAAGGAAAAGATTTTTGTTTCTCAATCAGTTGTACAGATCTAATAAAAGAGAATATACAGGTAATATATGATGAGTTTTTAATTGTATTTACAATTTTAGCTGTACTAAACCAAACTTACTTTCCACTGGTGTATGTGAATGAGCGTGGTGATTGTTCACTGGCTGTGAAGGAGTATCTAATTCCAAAGATCCTAAAAAAAAAGAGCGAGAAGAACAAAGATACAACTTTACACAGAAACTTTACATGTCAATCAACTATAGGCACTGTGTACCTTTTCCCAGCAGAGGACTAGTAAACTGATGCATATGCCATTTTGTGTCATTTTAGTCAAACATGTTAGAGGGTCACCACTGCCAACTTCACCCTGAACTAATTTCATTCTCTCTCTGAACAATAAATAATCCATTTCTCTATATTCACCTTACATACAAAACAGCTCAAGGCATGCTAATGTCTAATAAGGGAATTCACGACAGAAGGTATCATGTAAATGGATGAATGGATATTATAACCTCATTACTGATAAAACATGAAAAACTCAACCTAGTCTTAGTGAGTTGATAACCTTTCTACAGGATATCTTAAAGTATTAGGTGATGGGACATCACCATATGAGAAAAAATTCTTTAACCATTAAAATGGCATAAGTTTGTAAAGACTTCCTAAAAGAAGTTAGGGATTTTACATGTGAAAAATGAAACACTGAATCTCTACCGCCAAGCTTTAAAATACTTTCAAATAAATTTTACGGGTCTATCTTGATCTCTTGAGATGAACTTATGGCAGGGCATAGGGTGGAGCAGTTTTTATAACTTGATCCGATTTAGTTTCACATGTCTGTGTCCTTACAGATGATGCTTCATGAACTTTCCTGCAGTCTTAAAAAGGTATGAATTGTCATTATTCAAAACTATTATCACCATTTCAAAAGAAATCAAAGCAGCTATAGGATATTTTATTTTGTCTCCAAATACTTATTATTCTCAGATAGGGTTCCCCTGGAACAAAAGTTCCACAAATAAATTAGGTGATCATCTAAAGTGATGGATCTACTTATGAATACAAAATGCAACAATGGATACCAAGATGGATTTGTGCCTGCCCGCTTCTCTACTTGACCTTTAGTAAGTATATAGAGATACATAACCTAACACTGTAAAGAAACCTTTCATCTGTGGGTAGAAGAAATATATACATGCTCTTGCTGTTGAAATACACCAAGAGAAAAATGTTTGAACACTTTAAATAATTCAAGTAGAACTCGGTCATAATACTATTTTGATCTAACTAACATTTAGTGAGTGCTGACTCTGGACTTAGCACCACATTATGTGCTTTTATGAACATTACCTATTTAGGTTGGAAGAAATGCTAAATTAGATAAGGAAACAGTTCATGTCTCCATTGTTGGAAAGTCTCCTGAGTTAAATCCAAGAAGTGATAAGGGTAAACAACTGCAGGGGATCAAGTCAAGCCTTGCAAAAAAGTATTAAAATGGCTTTTTGCTGATATGAGAAAGTTTAGAAAGACTTTTCTGAGGAAAAAGAGAAAGTGTTATGGGATTTATCAAAATCTTTCTTAGTAAAGCTGAGGAAAAGCCTTAAGACAGTTTTTAAAAATAAACATTAACCTTCCTCAAGGCTTAAGTACACAAAGAGGCAGGGCAAAGACAATACATTTAGTGACAGACGGCTGACTTATTTCTAGATAGTTATATTTCTTTAAGTCTTTGCTCTTACCACTCATTTTACTAGCATATTAAAAAATGAAAAGGCTTAATATGTTATTCTCATAAGGAGTAAGTGGATAATATCCTACACTATAGCCCTCAGTATCCATGATCCAAACAATTCCACTGCCAGGGTCCAAGATCCTCGACCCGGTTGCCACCATCCACCGAAGCTCTGGATGTGAGAAGTCTCTGAGGGACAAGCGTCTCTTCAGTGGTTTGCGCACACACTGTCCGACATTGATGGAAAACTGTAGATTTTACTTACGCCTCTCTAATATTTCTGTAATTCCAGCATTATCAGCTTCCAGCTCCATTTTAAACTTAGCCAGCTCCTGATCCAGCTTTCTCAAGTGTCGATCTACCTGTTTCAAAGAAGATCAAAGATAACCAACAAAATCTGGGACACTATTAAAGTGTCAGTTTAATGAGAGAACCTAAATCTTTTGTTTCTGTTTGTGAATCTGTTTTGTATACTTGAGGAAGTCAATAAACCCTCACTTCCGATTGTTAACCCTATAAAATGAAGATTCTAGGCTAAATAATCTCTGAAGTCCCCTTTTATAAATTTTAAGTTTTAAGAAAATAATTGCAATTCATTAGAAAATGTTCAGAAGAAGTAGGATATAAAAACTAAAACAAAACTGACATTAAGGATTTGAAGGTGCACAGGAGGGCTGGTAACTTCACAGTATGCCCTATGATTACTTTCACCCTCATCTCCTCTTATAATGAGGTCATCCACACTGCCGTACCATAATCACTGATACTTAGAATGAGGAATGAAAGATCCTTAGTCTACAAACAAAGAAGCTACTGTATTCTATACATACATTTCTCTAAGGCAGAAAAGTGGACAATTATACTTGTAAATATTTATGTAAAGGGCTGGAACAAAAGGCGTTTTTAGCCAGAAAACTCCATTCCCCCCAAAAAGCCTGGTTAAAATAGTTTTATTATAAAACTACTGCCCTTGTAAAGGTGGCAAATTTTGTTTTCTCTCACCTAGAGATATTCTGACTGATGTCAGAAAATGATATGACACCTCAAACTAGCAACAATTCTTATTGTATTTTTAAGCTTATTATCTTTTAATACTTTTTCAAATTTACTACTTTGAAGTGAAACCAAATCATGAAATCTTTGAAAAATATTCATGTTACATTATTGACATCTTTTTTTCAAACTCGTTTCCCACTGGATCACTATTATAATTAAGAGTAACTCTTTTACAAGTATCATAATGTCTATGATACATTACAAGGGTAAGTATTTTAAATAAGACTTTCAATTAAATAATGTATATCTAAAATAAAGAGGAAGGGAAGAAAAGTCGCAAAAGACAATTTGTGTGCGTCAGATGTGAGGTAATATGCTCGGTGCGTTAGACAGTCTATCTTTTTTAGCCTTGCTTCTAATCTTCTGAGATTGGTTATTACTGTCTCCATTTCAATAAGAAGAAGGCTCAAAGGGGTTAAGTAACACACCCCAAATCAATAGCTACTGCATTGCAGAAAAGAGATTTAACCCTAATCTATTTGTAATAAGTTGTGTTTCACCATTTATATCTAACGTTGCCCTCTGAACTTGTACATGTGGGAGCCAATTGTTTCTTAACTCAGAACAGAATTCAAATTGAAAAAATAAAATAGGAATATTGTCTTATTATCTGCATTTTATATATTAACAGCAACCAATGGGGTGTTGGTTTATAATTTTTTCAATAATTTAAAGCCAAATTTTCCCTTCATCTTCACACACAATATACTTTTCAAAGCTTGGTAGAAGTTGTAATTAAAGTATTTAAAATCCTGTAGGGTCCATTATGGACATTTGCTCCTAATCAAAGAACTTGCAGGTAACTGAGCATTCTTTAATGGAACCTCCCTTCCAAAAATAAAGTGTGAACACAAACCTCAGTTATGCAAGAATATCTTTTACATTGTCAAAATTTAATCTCAAGGGAAATCAGAAAAAATACTCATATTTAAACTCCAAGACAAATGAATGCAATAAAAATACTCTACCACCTTTCTTACCTATTTTTATTTAGTAGTATAATTATACTACTAATAAATACTGAGTTCCTATTATGTGCTTGGTTCTGAATTAAACACAGGATATATGAAGTATGAGAGAGAACACCTGCCTTCACAGTAATTAGAATTTAGTTAACATATCAAGATTTATATAAGATTTCTAATATAATGAAGGTTTAAAGTATGTGTATATATATCCTAGATGTAACAAATAAGCAACAATTCAAAGTGGGTCAGAAGTAGCTAGCGCTTGAAAAAACAGAACATTGGGCTGTATAGACACAAAGGAAGTATAAATGCATCAGTGAAGAATGGACTGCATACAAATAGATGGGAAAAAAGAAGTAACAATTAAAGAATGTAAAGAGACAGGAAGACAAACTGTATTCTCAGAGTAAAGGAAAGTATGGTGTGACCTGTAATAGGTATAGTATAGAGAAGAAAAAGTGTTAAAATCTCAGTTGGGAGGGTGGGGTTAAGGTGAGATGAAGACACTATACACACCCACTAACTCATTCCACCCTTACATCTAAGAATTGTTTCACTGTATTAAAGATAGTACTGATAAGATTTATTACATCTGAAAGCATGGAAAACAAAGATGAGAATTTTCAGTACTAAATAGCTCAGAAAAAGCAATGGAACTCAAAGAATTAATAACCCTAAAAACCAAATTCATAATTAAAATAATCAAAGAAAAGCCTTGATCACTGTGGCGGGCAGTTCCTGGTATGTAAAAAAGATTATGAACTGATAATAAGCAATTATTAGGCGAGAGATTTTCTGAGATTCACTGTTGCTCTACTAATCAAATCAGAAGTTGCAAAGTAAGTTGGCCACAATATTTAACTTAAGCTATAATCAGGATACTCAAAAAGTATTAAGCGGCCATAGCAAGAGCTTAGTTGAACTTGACTGAAACCTATGAAGTGGACTGCCTCCTCCGACATGATTCTGAATGCGTAAAGCACCTATTCTAGCTGATCACAAAGCAAGAACCTAAGTTACCCGATCCCTGCATAACACCTGACCCCATATAAGACTGAGTTATAGTGAATGGTAAAAGAGTACTGACTCAATTGAGAGATTTTCCATTAACCATAGATTCCTAACGTAAGGATGAAAACAGAGTCCCCACTTAATGTCAATAAACATCAGTCACAAGGTTCCAAAAATCATATTCTATAACCCCAAATCATAAATGCTTTAAGTTTAAATCATCCTTTTCCTGACTTCTTCAGAGACAAAGGAAACTATCAACATTATTTAACATATTCATCATCATAAATATATTTAAGTCAAAATTAGCCTCTCTGAATGAAACAAAAAAAAATCCTCATTCTTTAATATTTTTGCATAGAGTTGTAATCATTTATTGTTTTGTCTCTCCCAGTGTTCTAATATTCAAATTTTAACGTGTGTCACTGATGGATCCAAAAATATATGTACTTTTAAAAAAAATTCTTCAGGATTTGACAAAATCCAGCATCCATTTCCGATAAAAATCTCAGCAAAGTGGGAATAGAGGGAACATACCTCAATTTAATAAAGGCCATGTATAGTAAACCCACAGCTAACATTATCCTCAATGGGAAAAGCTAAATGCGTTTTGCTTATGATCAAGAACAAGACAAGGATGTCCACTTTCACCATATTTATTCGATATAGAATTAGAAGTCCTAGCCACAGCAATTAGATAAGAAAAAGAAAAGGCATACAAACTGGAAAAGAAGAAATGAAACTATTATTTGCAGATGTCATGATACCATAGAGAACCTAAAGATTCCACCAAAAATTTATTAGGACCGATAAATGAATTCAGTAAAGTAGCAGAATACACAATTAATATTTAGAAATCAGTTGCATTTTTACACACCAATAACAAGCTATCAGAAAGAGAAATTGAGAAAATAGTCCCATTTACAATAGCATTAAAAATATACCTAGGAATAAATTTAACCAAGGAGGGAAAAAACTTGTACTTGGAAAATTATAAGACACTGAAGAAATTAAAAAAAGATACAAATAGATGGAAGGACATACTGTTCTCATGGACAGGAAGAATTAACATAGTTAAAATGTGCATACTACCCCAAGTAATTTACAGATTTAATGCATCCATCCCTATCAAAACACCAATGACATTTTTTCACAAAACTAGAGCAAATAATTCTACAACTTGTATGGAAGCACAAAACACCACGGATAGCCACAGCAACCAAGAAAGAACAAAGTTGGCGGTATCATACTATCTGATATCAAACAATACTACAAGGCTATCATAATCAAAATGACATGGTACTGGCATAAAAATAGACACATAGATCAATGGAATAGAATAAAGAGCCCAGAAATAAACGTGCACCTATATGGTCAATTAACCTACGACAAAGGTGGTAAGAATATACAATAGGGTAAAAAGAGTCTATTCAATAAATGATGTTGGGAAACTGGACAGATACATGCAAAAAAATGAAACTAGACCACATTCTTAAACCATATACAAGAATAAACTCAAAATGGATTAAAGAGTTAAAGTAAGACCCACAACCATAAAACTTCTAGAAAAAAAATAGGCAGTAAACTCTCTGACATTGCTTAGTAATATTTTTTTCTGATATATCTCCTCAGACAAAGGAAATGAAAGGAAAAAAAAAAAACAAATAGGACTTCATCAAACTAAAAAGTTTGTGCACATCAAAGTAAACCATCAACAAAACATAAAGACAAACTACTGATTGGGAGAAGATATTTGCCAATGATATATCTGGTAAGGGGTTACTATCCAAACTGTGTAAAGAACTCATACAACTTACATCCAAAAAACCAAACAATCCAATTAAAAAATAGGCAAAGGACCTTAATAGACACTTCTCCAAAGACGACATACAGATGACCAACAGATGCTCAATGTCACTAATCATCAGAGACATACCAGTCAGAATGGCTATCATCAATAAATCAACAAACTACAAATGCTGATGAGGATGTGAAGAAAAAAAGGAACTTCATGCATCGTCAGTGGGACTGCAAATTGGTGCAGCCACTATGAAAAACAGTAGGGAGATTCCTCAAAAAAAAAAATGAAAAATAAAACTACCTTATGACCCAGCAATTCCACTTCTGGGTATTTATCCAAAGAAATCCAGAACACTAATTTGAAAAGATATACGTACCCCTATGTTCACTGCAGCATTAATTGCAATAGCCAAGATATGGAAGCAACCTAAGTGCCCATCAAGAGATGACTAGATAAAGAAGTGGTACAATTGAATATTATTCAGCCATAATAAAGAATAAAATCTTGGCATTTGCTATAACATAGATGGACCTAGAGGGTATTATGCTAAGTAAAATAAGTCAGAGAAAAACAAATACCATATGATTTCACTATATGTGGAATCTAAAGAAAACAAACAAAACAGAAACAGACTAATAGATACAGAGAATAAACTGATGGTTGCCAGATGGGAGGGGGGCTGAAGGGCTAGGAGAAAAAGGTGAAGGTATTAAGTACAAATCGGTAGTTACAAAATGGTCACAGGGATGTAAATATAGGATGTACAATATAGGGAATAGTCAATAGTATTGTAATAACTATGTATGGTGCCAGCTGGGTACTAGACTTATTGGGGGATCACTTCCTAAGTTATACAAATGTCTAATCACTATGTTGTACACCTAGAACTAATATAGTATTATATGTCAACTCTAATTGGAAAAAATAAAAAAATTATAAAAAGTTTCTATATGATTTATGGTTCCCGATATGGTCAAATTTTAAAATTTAGATGTCTAGCTTACCCTTTCAGAATGAGCACTCAGTGTACAGGGTTCTAAGGTGAAATCCATGGCAATAAGAGATAAACTTCTATCCACAAAAATAAATGATAATAGTGAATAAAAAGAGTAAATTGGGGAAGAAAAAGGAAACATGATAACAAATTATTTTTCTGATAAGTCATGACAATGATTCTTTTCATCTCTTAATTATATTTATACTAGATGAAAATCTGATCCATCTTTAGCTTCAATCAAATACTTGAGGCCTTAGCATATAAACTACATGTAATTATCTTCCTAAAAGACATGAGACAAATCAAAAGGTCAAACTTACATGGTATATTTCCTTAATTAGAGCATCAGATGAAGAATTCTTAAATTTATAGGTATAATGTGGGCCTGAAATATAATTGTCTCAGGAATAGATCACAATATAAAAAAGAAACAAGTACAAGGGTATTGAGCACCTGTAACAGACAGCTAAAATCATTCAAGCATTAACTAAAGACTCAAATTTTATCAGAGTATACATAAATCAACTTATTAGGTATTATAATCTAATACAGCCTTATGAGTGACATCTGGCTGAGGAACACAAATATGTGCTTAATGATGATGAGTATCAGGGTTCTAGAAGGAAAGATTTTTTCTCTGTTAGTCAAATTTCACTAAAACTACTACTGAAATAAATTTTTAGTTGTTATACTGAACCCCAATTCCACAAATTTCTTCATTTATTGGTATTTACATAGTCTAATTTCTTTCCTTAATAAATGAAGTATGAGAACACTGATGGTCATAGGAATAAAAAGTTTACTACTGATTTTAGAAGTAAACAAAATATTTAAATGAGAAATAATACAATGAAATACCATGCCACAATAAAACAATGAGGGGCAAAATCAAATATGATTATATACTAAATTTTTATATCTTAAACTCTGTTAAAACAATACATGTTTGCTTAAAATTACCATAATAATATAATGTTTAAGTAAGGGCATCCATCAATCTCCTCTAAAGTGTATTCACTCCTCCATTTCATTGGCCTCCCATTGCTTGGCTTACAGGACCTGCAATGTGCTGGCTCTTGCCTGCCTCCTCTCATCTCTCTCCTCCTTCCTCACTACATATCAACTACATTGGCCTTTTTTCTGGTTCAATGTGTCAAGCCCTTTTCCACCTCAGATTTTGCATTTGGTAAATCATCTGCCTGAAATGTTCTTCCTTAAGTTCTTCACATGACTGGCTCTTTCTCATTTTCCAAGTACCACGTCAAATGTCACCTCCCGAGACTACATTCTTAACAGCCTCCCCCAGTTATTTATTCTTTTTCCCTTTCTCCACAATGTTTACATCTTTCATAGCATTTATGAAAATCTAAAATAATCTTTAAAAGTTCGCTTATATTCATTGCCTATCTGTCATTACTACTCACCTAGCACCAATGACTGCTCACAGCTGGAGCTCTATAAATCCTTGTTGTTGAATCAAAGTTATACTCACCCACTATGTAGAGCTGTATTGGAAGTACCACTGTTTACTGAATGAATGATCTATGAGTAAAAATTACTGCAGATTTACACTTACACTATGTCCCATCCACTCACCTCTCAAGTACACGGTGTTAGTCTAAGCTCTCAAATGTTAAATGTTACAGTAATTTATTTCTTTTTAATATTTATAAAGGCTTTCATGTGGATGTTTACTGTTGATATTTTGGGGAGCAGAACTAATTTGAGATGGTAAATCCATTTAGTGACCTCCCTACTGAACAGCCACTATTTCCTTGATGTTTGACTGCAATTACTTGGAAGGCTAATAAAGTAAATGTCTTATCTTCAAGCATAAAGTGTTCAAACACCACAAGCCACTCTGGCAATAAGGTGCAGCACACACAGCACAAGCATTCCAAGGAAGCTGTATAATTGGTGTCAACATTTTAATAATTATTTATTTGTGATAAGTGATGCTAGTTTTCATTTACGGAAGGTTAAATTTCATTTAAAAATTTACTTAGTAAATAGATATACAGGTGATAGGAAATATTGTAAAAACCTTAAAGGTGGAATGCAAATGATTAAGGTTTGGAAAATAATGGATTAGATCACCTTGGAAAAGTCTTTGTCCTTCTGTTCACCATTTAACTAATTCATTGTACCAGGCTCTGAGGGTACAGAATAATTAAGAACCTCACTTACCCTGAAGGGTCCTGGTTTTAATTTTTCAATTTTATGAAAATAATAAAATAAGACTTTATTGAGAAAGAGTTAACTGGATATCCAGTACTGCCATTACTTTGTATAAGGTCTAATAATGTTTAATAAATATTTTATCAATTTAAAAGGAATCTCTCTAAAAGCAAAGGAACTGAAAGTAGCAACAACTTTATAGATAATGTGTAATTATTAAGTGGAAGATATTTCATTTAAAACATTCAAAACACGTATATTACAATAAGTTTTAACATTTTTTAAAAGCCCCTTTTGTTGAAGGCACATCTATAAATTCTGCTTTAGAAGAACTTTCGAAATGAGCTACATATCAAAGAAGGAAATTTATCCAAACTGAAGAAACTAAAAAAATTGAGAGCGATTTAAAAAGAGGAATACCAAAAAGATACGAGCAAAGACATGGACCACACAATTGAGTGGTCTCCTACATTGATTCTGTAAAGGAAACTAAACTCACCTGAATTATATTATTTTCACTTTTCCTGGTTTAAAGTCATACCTTGAAAAGAAGTGGCTATTTTCACTGCAGTCTACTGAACCAATCTCAGCATACTAAAGTGTGACTCTATAACTTTTTGAGAAATTGCCACCCAACTAAACTATATCTGACGCTGTCAATGACACCATTAAACTCTATCCATAAGACTCATAACTTAAGAGTCATGTTAGTGCTCCTATTCTCCATGAACTTATTCAGATGATTTTGCTCAACAAATATTTGTTGAGGAACAACTATGCTAGACTCTGAAGACACAAACACACACACACACACACACACACACACACGACATAGTTCCTGACATTTACAGTAGGGAAGTTACAAATAGACAAATAAAAGGTAAATAAATAATTACAATTCAAGCAATAATAAATTGATCTGAATAACAATGATTTGGAAGCTAGCATGATTTTGATGAAGGGTGGGGTAAAGGGCAAACTGCTAATCACCTATTCAATATGCGTTCTCTCCTTTTTCCTCACTGACAGAACCCCACATACCTGGGGTGACAATGTGCCATATTAAACAACAATTCTCAGCTTCCCCTGCAGCTGGAAGTCAGTAGGTGAGGCTTCCAGGAAGGTACTTTGAAGGAGCTGACTGAATTGCAAAATATGCCCTTCTGAGGATCCCCTATGGTAATTCTTCTACCTATCCAGGAGGAACTGATTGGAAAGCAGTCTGCGACACTGATGATCTTAGAGTTGTCATACAAGCCCTGGTCTGTCTCCTCTAACAGTTATTTTAATGAGAGGAAAAGAAACCTTTTGTTTAAATCACTCTTGTGTGGCTTTTGTTATGTGCTGTCAAGTCTCTTCTCTTAGATATAAATGACACGAATATCAAGATTACTAAAATGACTTTAACAAAACAGCAATGCTTGTGCAGGATTATGAAACATGGAGAAAGATACCAAGCAAAGATGAAAAGGAAAGGCATTCCAGTCATTTTTTTTTTCTTTTTAAAGTACTTGAACTATGGCGGGCTGAAGTAGAGAGAAAGGGATAATGAGAGGTGCATACTTAGAAGGTAAAAGGAACAAGACATGTAAGTAACCAAATGTGGAGAAGTTAAGGGCAAGGAGGTGTCTAGGATGACTTCCAATATTCCAATGTGAATGACTAGGAGGTCAGTGGTTCTCCTGGAATTAAGAAATAAAAAGTGAGTGTGTGTGTATTGTTGTGAGGGAGAGAAAAGAAAGAGGGGAAGCTAAGAGTTCAGTTCTCATACAGAGTTCTAGGACCTAGGAATTCTCAGATAAGATGAATAGACTCAGAAGAGAAGTGTGGGCTTGAGGAATAATTTATAAATAATTGTTAAAACTAAGAGAACATATGTAAAAGTAATGGAGGAATGTTTCTCAACTTAAGGGGGTATGGGTTGGGGGAGGTAAAACTGGCATTTGACAAAATAATTCTTCACCATGGGGTATTTGGTCTTCCTGCCCTCTGGAGTTGGGGTAGAAGACAGGAAGAGAGTTACCTCTATGTGAGAACCACTTGGACATAGATCAAGGACAGAACTCAGAAACAGCTACCATTATGAACGATACTCAATGAGACTGAGAAAGGCCACATAAGTGAGAGGATAACACAGATGACTTAAGTCTCAAAAAAGAATGGATTTTTACATTACGAATATGATGGTCACCTGAAATAGCTATGAAGCATTAAAAAAGAAAGGGAAGGAGAGAAGAGAAAAAATTAACAAAAAGAAGAGTGGAGGAAAAAGGAAAGAAAGAATGGAAAGAGAAAAAGAGTAAAGAGAAGACGAAAGGCAGTCCTAGAAATACTGGGTGAATGGGAATAAAAAACAGGTTCAATCTGGCAGAGCTGAAAGATAAACAGTGGCTTTAGGAAAGTAGAAAATTCTAGTTAGAGAAATGAGATGGAGTGAGGCTTTAATGAAGGAGTGAGTGCCTACTATCTGCCAAGCTAGAAGCATTACATATATATGTGGCAAATCCTCCTGTGAGGTACAAATTAATACTGCTATTTTACAGATAAGGAAACTTAGGTTCTGGAATTAAATAATTTTTCCAAAGAACTGCTATCAGTGAAGTGGCTGAACTCAATTCTATATAGATCTGTTATGGACATTTGCTTTTTATTACATTTTTATTATATCATCTTTTATTACCTCACTCACTAGTCTATCCCTCTCAAATAATTTTAGTTATTTTCATTCTACATTTATCCATTATCTGAGTACAATACTTAATTTAGACCCCTGAGTCTCTGAATAAATTCTATTCAAAACACATTTCATATCCTCTAAGAAATAAACAATAACTCCACATGACTTAGTTCAGTCTTTTAGCAGATGTCCCTTAATATTCAACTGCAGTAATCTTTATTTGTTATGTGTTTCTGTATAGACTTTTCACTTTACTCTGTGGGTATGTCTTTCCAATTAGTTTACAGACACCTTGAAGACAGGAGCCATTTGCATTATTTCTTCTATTACCTCCATCATATCCACGTAAACTCCACTATATCAAGCAGACTAGATGAACTGTGTGGTTTGTAAGTAACATATGGAGAAACACACACACATGTACACACGTTTAAAAAAGCATATACTTCACAAAGAAATGAAAAGATATTCCATGTTCATAGACTGGAAGACTCGGTATAGTTAAAGTGACTTTATCATCCAAAGCAATATACAGATTTAATGCAATCCCCATCAAAATTCCAGTGGCATTTTTTAAAGAAATAGGACAAAAATATGAGATTTATATGGAGTCATGAAAAGACTGTGAATAGCCAAAGTGATCCTGAGAAAAAAGAACAAAGCCAGAGATATCACTCTGCCTGACTTTAAATTATACTACAAAGTGACTAATCAAAACAGCATGATATTAACAGAAAAAAAGACACAGAGACCAATTCAACAGAACTGAGAGTCCAGAAATAAATCCCTTATATATAGGCAAATAATTTTTGATAAAGGAATAAAAAAATTACAACAGAGAAAGGAAAGCCTCTTTAATAAATGGTGCTGGAAAAACTGGAAAGCCACATGCAAAAGAATGAAACCAGACTGTTATCTGTCACTATACGCCAAAATGAACTCAAAATGGATCAAAGATCTAAATATAAGACCTGAAACAATAAAGTGCATAGAATACAGGTACTAAACTCATGGACCTTGGATTTAGAGAGGATTTTATGAATTTGACCTCAAAGGAGAAGGAAGTAGAAGCAAAAATAAATGAATGGGACTATATCGAACTAAAAAGCTTCGGCATAGTAAAAGAAACCATCAACAAGATAGAGAGGCAATGAACTGAATGGGAGAAGATATTTGCAAACAACACCTCCTATATGGAGTTAATATCCAAAATATATAAAGAACTCACACAACTCAAAACCAAAAAATCAAATGATCCAATCAAAAAAATGGGCAGAGGACCTGAACAGACATTTCTCCCTAGAGGACATACAAATGGCCAACAAATATATGAAAAGATGCTCGACATCACTAGCTATTAGGGAAATGCAAATCAAAACCACAATGAGATACCACCTCACACCTGTTGAAATGGCTATCTTCAAAAGGATGGATAATAACAAGTGTTGGAGAGGCTGTGGGGGAAAAAGGAACCCTTATACACTGCTTGTGGGAATGAAAATTAGTACTGCCACTATGGAAAACAGTATGGACGGTCCTCAAAATACTAAGAATAAAAAGAATGACCATATGATCCAGCAATCCTTCTTCTGGGTATCTACCTGAAAAATTTGAAAACATTTATCTGAAAAGATACATGCACCCCTATGTTCATTGCAGCATTGATGGTCAAGACATGGAAACCACCGAAGTGTCCTCTGATAGATAACTGGATAAAGAAATTGTGGTACATACACACAATGAAATATTATTCAGCCATAAGAAAAGATAAAATACTGCCATTTGCAGCAACATGGTTGAATCTTGAAATTATCTTGCCAAACAAAATAAGTCAGATAGAGAAAATTGAGAACCACATGATTTTGGTATACATGGGATATAAATCTGAAAGCAACAAATGAACAAGACAAACAAATAGAGACTCAAGAACACGGACAACAGTTTAGTGGTTACCAGAGGGAAGGGGAGGGGAGGTAGATTAGGGTAAAGGGAGTCAAACATACAGGGACAGAAAGAAATTTAACTTTGGGTGGTGAACACACACTGCAATATACAGATAACGTATTATAGAATTGTACACTCAAAACCTATATAATTTTATTAACCAATGTCACCCCAGTAAGTTTAAGCGAAAAAATAATAAAAAAATAAAAACAGAAAAAGCATATATTTGTTACACACAAATATATTTTTTCCAAATGCAATAAGTATTTTTAATAAAGGTATAAAAAGTAGCAAAATAACAAAATATAAACAAAACAAAGAGTAGAACCAAAGAATTATGTCTTTTAAAAAGGAGGTAGTCTCCAAATAAAAATTGACACATATGGTTGTTAAATATGAGGAAGAATGTTACTTAAAAAATTAGTCTTGGTTTTCAATATGAGTGTCTTTTCCGTTTATAAACATAATTCAAGACCTAAACAATTGAGAGCTTTTTTTTCATTCCACAGTAAATCAAGCTACAGCCCCCTCTTTCTTTAGGCATTATCTTTTATGGAAATTATTTTCAGAATAACCATATGAACAAATGAGCCTAGATCACCATAGCCATTAAAATATTTTCACTATATAAAAACAACTAAACATTTTCTATGGCTTTACATGACAAATGTTTTCTAATTTTGTAGAAGCATTTACAATGTACACCATTGGTGGTATGCACCTTGTTTGTGTCTTGCTGACCAATGACATTTATATTTACATGTATTTATTCGGTAATAAGATAGTGTCCAGATAAGACTACAAAAATAAGATAAAAAATCGATATGCTAAAGTTAACCAAGAATGAGTATTTGTTTTCAATTTTAACTTACTCTGAGATAAAACTAGAAATAAATATTACCTAAAGTAGGTCTTTGAGAAGATGCTTTACATAAAAAAGAATATCATATTTATATCAGTTTGAGAAATATTGCATATATCTTCCTTCTTAGTGATTTCAATCTTTTACAAGTGCAACTGCTGCAAAAAAGAATCTTTTATTTAATCTGTTTCCCGTTTTTGCCACCTGAGCCAGTGTTGTATTGTCCATTGACATCGCTTAATAGATAGTTAAGTACTATCTATTAACACTAATTCAAAAGATTCTCTTCTTTATTTTAATCAGACTACCAAGAAGTCTTGTCAACACAGTAGTCTTACATGTATTTTACCACAGAAACAGTCTCAAGATGATTTGAGAAAAGTAAATACACTACTTTAAGAAGAATAGGATTACTAAAAAAAAAACACCAATTCTTGCTTTAAAAAAAAAAATCCAACATCAGATACAACTTTATAGCAATGTAGATTTGTCTAAAATATAAGGTTCTTGACCTGTTAACTAACACTGTGGACTCTCCATGACTCTTTTCCAAAAGGAAATAAAAAAACCAGATACTAAATTCTCAAATTAAATAGGATCAAAAGAGCAATACTTTGTTTTCAGTCTGTTCTTCCCATGACATTTAAGCCAAAAAAAATTTGAGAAATAATCCATAATTCAAGTACGTATGGCATGACACCCACATTAATTTTACTTACCAAGTCATATATCTGGTTTGCCAACTGTACCTTCTCATCTGCATCTTCCAAAGCTTTATAGTAATCCTGAATAAAAACATTTCATTTCACGAATTAACCATTTTAAAATAAGTGTGCCCAGGACATATAACTGGATTTTCATTATCATACCTGATTGTCACTGTCAATCATCCTAAACAACAATAAAAACTCAGTTAAGGAAAGGGTGGGGATGGGGCAAGATTAGAGGTTATCGACAATGGCCAAGAATTAAAGGAAAATGTTCAAAATTTCCAGAAAAGATATAAATACAAATAAATATCATTCCAAGTCTAGCCTCTATACTAACTGATAAGTTATATGACCTAATGAATAGATCTTTCTCTTTAAAAAAATTTAAAAAAAAATAAAATTTATCTAATTCATAAAGGACATTTATGGTCTCCATTTTTAAAAACTTTTTATAAAAGTACAACTATTGAAAAATTCTGACCTGCATATCCCTATTTTCTAATTGTTCTATAACTCTCATTTTAAATTAGGTATTAAGTCATACAACTCAACCTATACTTTAAATTTCTCCTCAGTATAAAGCAAATTATTATTTTTTAATGGATTCTATTAATTTCCATGGAGTACCAGACTTTTCAGAGTATATCCAAGCTGCACTACACCAAAAATGTAATAGGTTGAAGAAATGATGAATGACCTTGGGATATATTATATATATATGATGTCTATATTCAACTACACCTGGGCCTCCAAAGTATCCTCCAAGCCAGGGCCAATTCTCTTACAGATTATGAAATTTTTTTCTCTTAACAGAAATAAACTTCCCCCCATGTGGTAAAATAAATGACATTCTACTCTAAATTTGTAGTTTTCAAATTTTTTTATCAGTCAATCCTTGAACAATTCTACGAAGGCTGGGGGCGGAGGAGTCATTATTACTCCGAGATATTAAAGGACTTGTCCAATGTCACAGAGCTAAATGACAGTCATGGTCAAACCCTAGTTTTTAAAATAGTTCTTCCAATGTATCCTGAATGAACTAGATCGTACCTTTAAAGCAAACCTTAGAGGGAGAGCCGATACCCATTCTAAACTGAAAGACAGCTATAAGTTTAATTAGACAATTAAAAACTCAAAAACTCAGAGTTCTGTGTTTCAAGGCCAAATTTAAGTACAAATTTACTTTTAAATTAAAAGATGTTTTAAGGATCCTTTTAACTCAAGTTTCTGTTCTTTTGTGATTCCACCAACTTAGGTACCTAGCAATATATAAAATATGCTTCACAGTCTGCTAATTTTCACCTCAATTTGAATTGCAAGACAGTATTGTATTTAATTGCCTATCTAGAATAAAACGAATGAAAAGAAAAAGTGTACTTTGTAATGGTTCTACAACTGTCTAATAAAAGTCCCTAATTATTAAAACAATTTTTTAAATTACCCAAATGCTTCAATGATTAAGTATTCCTACCCCGAAGCTCTAAAACACAACAATGTATTTAAATTCTGAAGAGCCATTGATAACTTTCTCCTATTTTGATAACTAGAAAACTAATTGATTTTAAAATATCTTTCTCAGAAGTCTAGGTATTAACTGATAAATCATCCAGAGTTGAACATACTTTTTTGATGGATGCCATTTGTTCTTCTCTCCACTCAGGTTTATTTTTCTTTGCATTCATAAAAAATTCACTGACTCTTTGTTCTAGTTGGTCCATTGCATCTATGGTGTAATAAAAACATTTCATATTTAGATAACCAAATTCATACACTGAATATATGTGCTTTGACTTGGGGAAAAAACATATATCTGATAACATAAATTCTTTCATTTGGCCACTAACTTATAAATGTGTCAAGTTTTAAATATGTAAATATATAATGCCTTAATTACCTTAGTTTAAAAAAAAGTTACAAAAAAATTCCCTACTGACAACTTATTTTGTTGTTATTTCAAAACTTCTCCCAATAATCAAAGTAGTCAATAATGTAAATAGGATCTATACTATAGTTTCTGAATAGTACAGCCTTGGGGTCAAAAGCTAATGGTATTAAATCAGCCAAATGTGACAAACATAATTTCTTATTGAAAGCACCACTACATAATCTTCACATTTCTTTTAATGAGAAAAAGTGATAAAACTATTTAACTTCTTGCTATATGGCCTTAAACACCCTATCATCTCATATCATGACTGAAAGTAGTAGGTACAATCATTTATTTGTTTAATACACTATAATATTCATTCTATATAGCTTTTCCCTAAATATGTGCCAAGAGCACTCATCTCATTCCATGTCTGCTAAAAAAGGAAAAATAAATAAAAAGGATTCTGTTGCTATGTATACTGGGGAAAACCTTTTCACTATATCCTCCTTTTGGAGATTTTCATTAAAAAACAGCTTTTTAAAGATTCTAAAAAGTCTTATGGTCAATTTTTTAAAAGAATTTTCCTTTGTTTAAATAAACATTTTGTAACTTATTTGACAAATAAATCTTTTTTTGTTAATACATAATGACTATTAACTTTAGAAAATTCTAAGTGTATGAAAAATACAAGTTTAAAAAAACTCTAATTTATATAACCTAAATCCAAATTACAAGAGAATCTAAAATTTGTAACGATAATGAAAAAGGGTAAAGTAACAGTTACCCTTTACTGAATGCCTACTTTGTATCAGGTTCTAATTTATTTGTATTATTTTTCAATCTTCAGATGATTCTCATTTTATAAATGATTAAAACCCCTCAGAAGTGGTAATGTGGACAAGGTCAATGAGTAAGTAAGCAAAGCCCTAAAGTGAACTCAGATTTGACATCAAAATCTGTGCTGAAATCTATAGATAACGTTACTACTTTAGCGAATGTTTAGCATTTCACTAAATTTAAAATGAATTTTGTGAGCAAGCTGGAGAAACACATAATTCAGACTTCCACACCACAATCCACTGAATAAAAGGTGACTTTCAAATCATATCACCTTATAATATGCACCACATGAAACTGTCATGGGGCTGAGAAAACTATATACATGAACAATTGGTATGGAGATGTGTGTGGGGTGGAGAACAGAGAAGCAAGGGGAAGAAAAGAACAGGTTCTTCGCTATATCAAGACTCTCACACTCTGGAATGTTTGTTCTCCAAATCTCTTTTCATGATACTCCTTTCCACCCTATCACACTCCAAAAACCCAGCTATTCCTCCACCCCTACTTTTCTAAGAGAAAATCTGACAGCATAAGAAACATTCTATGTACAACCTAAACACAGCTGGAATAAACTGGCTCGAGAAATATATCTTCTGCAGATATACCCCACGAAGGCCAGCCATTAGTATCATTTAAATAATTAAGGAGTACCTACGTTTCTCCAAAGGGAGTGTCATACAGCCAAAAATGTGTAATTCATTTCATTCATAATTTTTAATACAGTACCTCTACAAGTATTCACTGCAAAGGCTGATTCTTTGCCTTCTCTGAATCATAAATCCTTCTAAAAAAACTTCAAAGAAAAAAATGACCATATAAAACAATAACTACTCTATGATAGAGCAAGGTTAATTTGGAGGAAAAGTTACCACACTATCATGCTATCGGGGATAGAAGAAAAGCCAAATTTTTTATTACAGCAGACAAGCAGCTTTACAGTAAAATCTTATTTCCCTCACTCATTTTGATTGACAAAATATCATGCTGTTGACAACTGAGAATATAGCCTATAATGTCTAACTTCAGATTTGACATTCCAAGGGTCTAATAAAACGCATATAACCCGCGCTTCTATAGTTTTCTGCTCTTGAAAATTTTTGAATAGAACTTTAACCAAAGTATAAATGCTAAAATCTCTGTTCCATACATAAAGGCTCAATGTCAAAATTTCAACATGTATGCAGATGTGCATTATAATATGTATCTACATTCCGAAAGTATAGGAACTTTTATTGCACACTCCCAAACTGGAGAAAGGAACACACGTGCTCTAATGTCTTCTCGCGTAAAAGCCAGGAGAAAAGTACTGTTGGAAGCAATAAGAGGCAAGATTCGGCACTGCAAGTTCTTTTTGACAACTCCTATGTTCTAGCCAGTGAGCCGGAGAACAGTCAATAGCAGCGAGTCGATGGAGTCGAAGGCAAGAGTCTTACACAGAACGAGCGCAGCAAACAAGGGTAAACGCGCCGACTTACTCTGCACCTGCAGGTCCATCTCGCGCATCTCAGTGAAGCGGTCCCGCAGGTCCATTGGAAGCTGCTCAATCACTGTCAAGGGGAAGAGTTCGTCAGGGGGCGAGGCCAACGGCGAAAGTACGCGCATACGTCACTGCGTGCGCGCGTGCGTGCGTGCGTCGGGGGGGTCGAGGGAGCCGGCAGCCCACAGCGAGGCTGCCAGTTACCGTGAGAAAGAAACATCCCCCGCCTCCCCCTCCCTCCTGCCATCCCGCCCGCCCGTCCACTCGCGCTCTCGCCCGCCTGCAGGTCCCACAGACGGCCCCCGCCAGCACCGCCCACTCACTTTCCAGATAGTCCTCTAGGTACAACATCGCGGCCTTTAGAGCTGGGGAAACGAGGGGGTCCAAGGGTTTATTTGTGTCACTCGCTGTCGCCGGAGTTTTGTCCCTTCCAATATGGCGCCTCCGCTAGCAGCGCCCGCTCGGCTTCGGCGGAAAAAAAAAAAAAGAAAAGAAAAAAAAAAACCACTTTGGCGCCTGACGGCGCTTGCCTCACTGCCGCCCGGAGCTGTCATTGGTTGGCTGAAAAGATGACGTAAGCCTACCGGAGCCCGCCCCCGCGCTGTTGTGGGAAGTGTAGTTTTAGTCCCTCTCCAGCAAGAGTTAACACGCTGGCAGTTGTTCAAATGGAAACTACAAAAACCAGGCGCCATGGCGAACGATGCGCAACAGAGTCTGAAATGCGGTGCTTCTGTTTATTTGTTGATTTTTGCACGGGGACTGATGGGAGTTGTATGCTCCTGCATAACACAACTAGGAACAACTTTTCACCTGTTCTTTACTGCTGTGATTCCGTGCCCCGGTGTTTGTGAGTCATGGATTCAAGTAGTACTAGGAAAATAGCAAACGTTCTGGCGCTAGAATATTCACCAAAATTCGGGCAATTTGGATTGTTTTAAACAGAACTCGCGGCTGGAATTTATACTCAGTATCTACTCCTAAGAATATAAATGGGACATCTGGTTGGCTTCCATGTAACAAATAGTTTATATTAAATATGGTGTGAATATGTATTGCCCATATTAAAAGATACAAAAATAGGTGTCTATAGCCTCATATGTTCTACTTTGCGGTCCATCTCGTCGTCATTCTAATGGCATTAATTTATACATAAAACCTGCACCCGCAAAATAAAAATAGCAAGCAGAAGTAACGGATAGAACCTTAATATCTAAGGGGTTGTGCTACCAATAACTTTAGATTATGTTGAGTAAATAGCCCATACCGGACATTTGTACGTTGTCTTTTTTTACGTTTTGACTTCTCTCGGCTAATGTTCACCCGTGATGTAGTTAGTCCTTCACTGATGTTTTTCTTAAAAACGGTTGCACTCTAAAGGTTGGATATCGTTATTTTTCATTTGTCTTAATTCTCCGTGTTTCAGAGAAATTCGTCTTTAGTTAATAATTGAATGTGTTATTTTTATTTTTCATTAGAGTTAAAACACTTTATGCCATTTGTGTGTCCTACTTTCCCCCACCTTTCTTGTACTCAAGACTTAACAGCTCTTAATCAGGATACTTACCTGTCATTAATGAACCCCAGAGGAAACTTAACTCAATCCTAATAACAATGATCTGATTTATTTTCTGTATTTTATAAAAAAGCTAGTGCCTTCAGTCTTCCTTTCTTCCTGACCCCCTTCCTTCCTCTGGCTGCTTTAAAGATCTCTTTGGTATTTTCACAGTTTCATAACCATGGATCTAAGATTCCTTCCTTCCTTTCCTTTTTCCCTCCATTTATGCCCCTTCCTTCCTTCCTTCTTTCCTTCCTTCCTTGCTTGCTTGCTTCCTTCCTTCCTTCCTTCCTTCCTTCCTTCCTTCCTTCC
>NW_011888814.1:2415743-2440482 GCF_000151845.1 Pteropus vampyrus | reverse complement strand
TTTTTTTTGTTTTTTTCTTAATCATTTCCTAATTTCTCATACAAATTAAATATAGTTTATATTCTGTGTCTGTTAAATCCAATCCTGAAAATTATAGGTCTTTCATGCTGTCTGTTGTTTTGCTTATGGTGCCTGTTTCCTTGTGGGTTGTGATTTTGGACTCTGCACTCATGTTTCTGGAGTTGTAACTATGGGAATTCTTTGAGGCCCGAGTTAAAAGTGTGTTTTCCTAGAGAGTATTAGAATTTGCTTCTGTCAGTTGCTTGGAGGAACCATCAACCCTAGGATCAGATTAAATTCTCCACTTGAGGTTTATTGGATTACACAGATAGATTGAATTTGGACCTCAAATCCAACTAGCTTTTTACGGATTCTCAGGGGAAACTTTTCTTCCTTTCCTGGGTTCCAAGGTCAAGACGGGCATGTTTCCTTACTGACCTGTGCATCAGGTTTCTTTCTCATTCACTCTTACACTGAGAATGTAGTCCTTTGGGCACCAGATTTTTGTCCCCTATTAGACTCTTCCTTTTATAGGCCACTGGTTTTATTTCCTGACCCTGGCATCTTCAAAACTATCAAAGCAGGAACTGTAGGTGTCCAGAATTTGACAGTCTCATAGCAAAAGCCCACATTGGCCCTCACTTATTTCTCAGGATAATTTCATTTTTCTTCCTTCCTTTCATTTCCCCAGCCCCCCCCCGAGAATTCTATCATTTCCTACCCGTTCATCAATGTGTTTGATTTTTTTTAACCCAGCATTTTTTTGTTGTTTTCAGAGTAGCTAAAATAGCATGCTGTCAGAAATAGAAGTCAATCATTTCTGTGTAAACTGAGCTTCTTCAAGGACTTTTCCATATTAAGGAAAATGAGATAATAGATGGTTCCCAAGTCAGTGACTTTACATACACACTCTGGAGAAACTAAAATATAATAAAGCTAAACACTATATATTTTAGTTAATGAATGTAATTCTTATTCTTAGACTATGTATCATCTACAAAAAATTGTATATGTACACACATGCTACAGCTTCTTATATCATTAGGTCATGTAATAGATACCACTTGGAGTGGCTAGCCACTTACAACCACTACTGCATTTCTAGGCTGTGCCCCTCAAATACAGGGGTGACCATATCTGTGTTACACTACTGTGCTCCCTGATCATTAATTTAATAGGGACAGACCAAAGATGGGCATATTAGATGCACTCTTTTGCAATTTTGAACTGGGAATGAAGAGACCCGAAGACTGAAGGCATTGTGGCAGAATTGCATTAACTGCAGCATATTAAACACATGGTCTACAAGCTTCTGCTACTGAGCTCTAGTTTTTTTCCTTGGATTTTTTTTCCCTTTCCTGGTCAGTTTCTCTAACACGAGTTGCATCACCTTGAGAAAGTTATTTCAACACTCTGTGCCTCAGTTTCCTGATCTATAAGCTAGAAATAGCAATAGTAACTAAATCATAGGATTGTTTTTTTGTGTTAGATTGAAATGATGTCATCTATGCAAAGCACTTAAGTTAATGCCTGGTAAGTGTTATGATACAATAAATGTCAACTTCTATTACCATCATTAATACCATTAAGTCTCCTCCTAAGTTATCTGTATTGCATATGCTCCTTTATGCTACTGTTAGCTTTGCCTTGTGCTCCTGCTCATTTTGAGGCTGGACGCCACCTAATACTCACTGAAGGTTATTTCGCCTCCAACTGTTTTACTGCTGTTAAATCAGAGAAGTTAATGCAGGGAAGGCTATGTAAGAATACTGCCCTGAAGGCTACTGCCTAAGTAGAAAGAATTAGAATGTAGGAAAAGATTCAAAAATGAATGCAAAATATGATTGTTACCAGGAGTCTAAGAGAAAGGAACATTAAAATCCTTTATATAGCATGTTCTCAGGGGGACCTTGGCCTTGTTTTCACCTCGAACAAGGTTAACCATGTGGCCCCAACAATGCATGAGTGTGGAGCTCAAATTCAGACTCCTCATAAGTTGCAGTAACCCTTTACCTTAATAGTAGACATTGATCTGGCCTAGGGAAACATGAGGGGGCCCATAGAGAGATGAATACATGAATACCCATTAGAGTGGCTCCTCAGGCTAGATCACAAAGAAGTGGAAATGAGTTCACATTCAAATATTATAAATCACTTAAGAAAATGAAGGCTCTGAGAGACTGTTAGCAAATAAATGGGAATTCTAAAAATATAAGTATTGAAAATCACTATTGATGAAATCAATCTGGAAAGTAGAACAAGAAAAAGAGATATGAAATAGAATAGGTATAAAAATAAGAGGATTAATCTTGAATTTCTAATACCTCATTAATAGGAGTTCCAGAAAGAAGAACAAAAAAAAATGGAGACACTAAAAAGTACATACTCTATAACACTGAGATGAAGTTTCTGAAAAGGTAAAACTAATCTATGGTGATAGACACAGGAAGATGGCCGCCTCTGGGAAAGGTAGGATGCTTTACTAATCTTAGGCCCCTTTGCTGACAGGGACTCTTATGCACTGCTCTATTACTAGCTTGCAGAAGACAATTCCTATGTGTTACGTGAATAAATGGAATAAGTACTGGGTGAATTAGGATGTTGGAATCAGGCAGATATGTGTTTGAACACTGTCTCTGTTCTTAGCTCATATGACCTGAACCAAGTTACTCGATGTTCCTAAGATTGTTTCTTCATCCATGAAATGAGAGTAAGAAGGGTAGTTAACAAAGCTCTGAGGAGATTATGTGTAAGAGTACCTAGTGTAGTGCTCAGCACAAATGTAATCATGAAACAATATTATTTGTAGAAGTGACAGTACCATTAGGTAAATGGTCTAGGAAGTGCCATTCCAAGGGCATTGCAGTGAGAGACCCCAAAACAGGCAAATGAGGGGAGCATTGTCTTTAGAGGATTTAAAAACAATAATAAAAATGACTTTTACAGTCTTATTTTATTATTACTATGTGCCAGCAATTCTAAATAATGTCAGTGATAAAATAGTTCTCCCTGAAAAGAATTTCATTGGTCTAAATTCTAAATAATCTCAAGTTACTGTTGAATTTTAGTAAATGGCATTATATATTTATATTAAATAGTGGCTCGAAAATAAACATTGAAAGCACAATGATTGTAAAGACAAAAGCACAGACTTGAATTATTTAATTATACGATTCTATACGATCACCTGGAATTTTTCTTTGTATTTTAATTTTAAAACAGTGAAAGTGACCATGAACTGGTAGGTGCAATATTTTGCTTGTCAAATGCAAATTTTAGTTCATATGTGAAACCGGTTATTAAATTTCAATAATCTTTTGAAAATTAAAATGTATTCTTTTAAAATTGTTATTCTTACTTAATTGGTATTTAATCACTATTACATTTTAATGTACTTATTAGTGCAACAAATCAATGCTTTTCCTTTTTCCAAAAATGCTTAAATATAATTAAAAGAGATTAACTCATGGCTTTTCCCCTTTTCTTTTCATTGTAAAGTTAATTAATTATTAATTACAAGCTTGATTATATAATGTAGTTTAATAAAAGAAAATTTATGCCATCTGAGTATCTTTTCTGGCCATTATCATTATTTATTTCATTTAATGATTATGTTTGAAAATAATTTTCATGTAAGGAGAAGGGTTTTATTCAGAAAATGATCTGCTCCAAGTGTCAGATAGGCTAGGTATGCTTATTTAAAGGCCTCTCACATAAGGCAAGTGTAAATTTATTTACGCACAATGGTATAATTGTTAATAACTATTTCTTGTCTTTGACTTTGAAAGCCTTAGGCTCTCTAACATTTATTTTCGTGAGACTGGTAATGTAAAGATAAATTACCAAGCAGTTACTTGTTACAAAGAGAAGTCTTTGTGTTGCAATATGAAAATATTTCAGTGACTGAGAAGATTTTTAACATTGCTGGAAAACCTTCAAAGATTCTACTTTTCTTCTCTCTCACTCAAGTTCTCTACATCATTAACAAAAATTGGAGTTTGAAAAATTCAAACTTTTCTTATTTTTATTTAAAACTTGTTTTCTAATGAATATATATTATTAAAGGCTTAGGAAGACTTATTTTGCTAGTGGGGGTAGAGCATTTTTCTAAACTTGGTTATGATATTCCTATCATTGAGGATATAGAGTGTAGAAATATGACCGATAGTGCTTTTTTACACTCTGCACATAAATAACTTATGAGACTTACTACATTGTAGTATAGAACCTGCCTCCGCCACTAATCTGGAATTTTTTAAGGGCAGAGACCATGTTTTATTCATCTGTCGATCCACAGATCTGGCAGGTAATATGAGTTCAATAAAGAAGTAGTGAATTATTGAATGAATGAATGCATGAGCATCAAGCACAAGTTCCTAAGTTTCCAAGTTCAGTCCAGAACAGGCAAGATGAAGTTATCATGACTACTGACTACTAAGGTCTGTGAAGAAAATAGGATTCCAGTGGTCATTCAAGTAACTGGACTGGAATTCTGAAGATTTTCTTAATAGAAGGCTTTGGAAATTTTTCAAATACGGTAGTATATTGACTTCCAAAGTGGTTCTTCATTAAGCTTGCCCCAAAGAGTAGACAGAGGAAAAATTAAAGTAATAGGGTAATTCATAATGTTCTATATTTTTTAAAACTTTTTTGAAGTTCTAAATATTAATTTAAATGAATAAATGTGACTCCTAGAGAACAGGAGAAAGACTATTACCACAGTTCATTTCGATAAATATTTATTGAACTTCAAATACCACCAGTACAAAACATGACTAAGACAGTCCATGTTCTTGCAGGATGCACAACTTGGTAAGTGAAGCAAATGGTTAGGAAGATCATTTAAATACAGTGTGGTAGGTACTATCATAGGGTCAAGTTTTCAGGAAGATACTAAGAGAAATTTACAAAAATTCTATGAGAAATGATGGTTTCTTTGATGAATAATGAACATATAGATTCAAAAAAAAGATAAAGTGCTGGAAACCAATATAAAGATGCAGTAGATAAAATATCCACAAATTAAAATACTTTGCAGTCATTAAATATTATGTTTTTCACTATTATTTAAGTCGATAAAAATATACAATATATTCAGGAATGCTAATCAGCTGATTTACACTGATACGACACTAACAAGTTGTTAAAGTATTAAGTTGAGATAAGATGTTCGCCATCATATGTCATCAGAGAAATGCAAATTAAAAGGAGATACCACTACATACCTATTAGAATGGCTAAAATCTAGAAAACTAACAACATCAAATACTGGTGAGGATGTGGAGCAACAGGAACTCTCATTCGTTGTTGGCGTAAATACAAAATGGTACAGCCACTTTGGAAGACAGTTTGGCAGTTTCTTATAAAACTAAACACATTTTTACCATATGATCCAGTAATCACACTCCTTAGTATTTACCCAAAGAAGTTTAAAACTTATGTCCACTCAAAAAATTGCACACAGATTTTATAGTGGCTTTGTTCATAATTGACAAAACTTGGAAACAACCAAGATGTCCTTCAGTAGGTGAATGGATAAGTAAACTGTGATACGTCCAGACAATAGACTATTATTCAGTGTTAAAAAGAAGTGGGTATAAAGACATGGAGGAACTTAATGATGCCAACTATGTGACATCTGGAAAAGGTAAAAGTATGGAAACAGTAAAAAGATCAGTAGGTGCCAAGAGATTAGCAGGGGGATATGAGGCATGAATAGGTAAAGCATGGAGGATTTTTAGGGCAGTGAAAATACTCTGTATGAAATTATAATGGTGGGTACATGTCATTATATATTTGCCCAAACCCATAGAGTGTACAACATCAAGAGTGAACCCTAAGGTATACTATGGACTTTAGGTAATTATGATGTGCCAGTGTGGTTTCATCAATTATAACAAACGTACCACTTCAGTGGAGGTTGTTGATAATGGGAGAGGCTGTGTATGTCTAGAGGCAGAGTATATGGGAGATCTCTGTATTTTCCTTTCAATTTTGCTGTGAACCTAAAACTGCTTTAACAAAATGTCTTGATAAAAGCAAAAAACAAACAAACAAAAAAACATAAAGAAAAGTTGAATTATTTCTAGTGGTTAGTATAAAGTGGCTGCTCTAAGAAAGTGTCCCATACTATCCTGGCTGCCCTGGCCTTTCCTACTGGGAGACGCACTGGGCCATCCTTATATGCAACTACTATAGAATTAACACATGGGACACCATGTTCCATGTGAGGACTCTGTTCCAGTGAGGCCAGCCTTAATTATCTTGGATATCACTCCTGGTTAAATTATGAAGTGAAAAATGAGTTACAATTACTGTGTGGAAAATAATAGTACTTTTGTAAAAAGAAAATGTGGATGTTGATAAATACCTACGTACGAATATGTTCAAATTTAGACTTGAAAGTACATTAGAAAGATGATAATACTTATTCCTGAATGATGGTAGAATTATAGGTGATTATTATCTTTACATTTTTCTGTATTTTCCAAACTTTAAAATGATACTATAATCATAAATATATCTGGAGAGAGAGAGAAATGAAAACAATCAGATTGGTAGGCTGTGTAGTGTATTGTGCTTGCATCCAACAATTTTTCCATGTTTTATAAAATTGAGCAACTATCTCTCAACTATTCTTAGAATAATCAATTTTATTCTCAAAAGCCTGTCACATCGAGTTACCATTGCTATCAGGGTCAAAGAGTCCAAGTGTCAAAATATCAAGTCAAGTCATTAAGCAAAGGAAGTATTTAGGATTCTGAGTCCTATTACCTAGTCCCATTACCCATAGCCTTGGGTCAGATACATAAAGGTCAGGATCTGGGGGAAGCAGATACACAAATAGGAAATGAGGTCAAGAACACAAGAAGGAAAGAATTATTTGCCAAGTTAAATCCTGGAACACAGGACAACATGCAAAATGCTAAATTAAGGTCAGCTGAGGTAACAGAAACAATACAATCCAGATTTTGGAACTAATTAATAATAGAGTTCTCACACTGTGATGATTGTGTAATGGTGGCTGCAGGGGATGATACTGAGAGGAACAGCACCCTCAGTGTCATGGTATCACTGGAGTTACCTTCCCATTTAGCTCAATATGTGAGTGTGTTTTTAAGACAGAACTTAACGAGTAAACAAGTCTATATGTCATCCAGACAGATTATAAGTGGATCTTTGAAAACAGATAACATCGTTTAATGCCTAAGGCCTGGATTCATAAATGACCACGTTACATATAGGATTGTTAACCTGTAGACCACTGCCTCTTAATGAGAAATGATTTTGCCCCCGAAGGGACATTTAGCGATGTCTGGAGACTTTTAGTTGCCACAACTTGGGGGAGGACTATTGGAATCTAGTGGGTAGAGGCCAGAGCTGTTGCTAAACATCCTGCAGTTCACAAGACAGCCCTCCGCAAAGATTGTTATCTGGTCCACAACATCAATAATGCCAAGATTGAGAAAACCTGTTGCAGAGAGATGTTATAGTGAAGAGTGAGTACCCAACGTTCTTGGGTCAATGTTCCATGCCTATCAAAACATTGTCATTTCCTTAACCAAACAGTGTTGGTTTGAGAAAATTGTACAGTAGAGGGCAGTGGTAAATAAATTTTTGTTATATTATCATTTGTCCCCATAGTTTTCTTCTTTTCTATTTCTCTAATCCTGAAAACAAAACAAAACAAAACAAATGTCAGAAGCAGAACAATAAAACTAAAGGATAATTTTCTATTTTTGAGGGAAAAAAAACCACCACATTTTATGTAAAAGTATATTAAATATTTTAGAAGTTTCATAAATGTAGGAACCATGACTTTTTACCTTCTTCGTGTCTACCTTGAGTACTGATATTTGCAAATTTTACTCATAAAAAATTACCAATGGCATCTAAATATTAAGAAAATAAAATATATCACCTAATGAATAAATGATGATACTTTTTTCCAGTAGACTATGCTAATATTTAATAACTTATTTAGGGGAACTGCTACACCTAACACTCTACTGAAATCATGTTTTTTTCTTCTGTAGGTGACTGAATGAAATTCAGGCATTTATTCTTACAGTAGACTCTACATCCTCAAGGAACTTTTAAAATATTATTGTCTTTTTTCAAATTAAATAGTCATAAAAAAAAGAAATCAAAAAGAGCTTGAGATAGACCTTTTTTCAATACTATTACTCTTTCCTTTAGTAAAAATAATTATACTTATTATTATTATGTTAATAATAAGAAGAAAAATTGTGATAAAATGTAAGACCAGGAATCTGTCTATTCTGAGTCAAATCTATCATTATTTTTATTGCAGTTTCAGAATTTTATGTCATGTTGTAATAAAGGCCTTTGCTATTTCAAGATTTTAAGTGCTTGCCCCATTTTCTTCTAGTTATTGTAGGATTTATTTCTTTCTAATCTTTTTAAACAATCTAAATTTAGCTTTGACTTATTATATGAGAGAAGTAATCTAAAATAATTATTTTCTAAATGGTCCTTCAATTTTCCCCAAATTTTATGAATAAAATTGATAGGTAGGTAGGTAGGTAGGCAGATGATAGATAGATAGATAGATAGATAGATAGATAGATAGATAGATAGATAGATAGATGATAGATAGATAGATAGATAGATGGATTTTTTTTTTTCCAGAGTAAAACCTGCATGTGGTAACAAATTACTAGTATAAAACAGCTTACAATGAAATCCAACTGACTTCTGTCCTTTTCATCCTCAGCCCCCTTCCATTCTCTGGAGATAATTTCTGTTTCTGTTTTAATTATTCTAGCAGTTGCCTTCAGAACTCAAAATTTTATGTTTATAAAGTTTTTAAATTATTAATTTTGGATAAGATATATTGCTTCTTCAATACAAAAAAATGAGGATATAGAACACTTACACTCCCTTCTTGCTTCCAGGATTTGATATAAAATTGCTGTTTCATTGGTCAAATCTATAATGTCAATTATATACACTTAAAGTGTATAACCCTCACCCTAACTCATCTTGAGGCAGCATCCCCTGACTTCTCCCTTGGAAGATGGAGTTACTAGAGTCTTATCTTATCTCCTGTCTACCTTATCTCCTCCCCTTCAATTTCCACCTTCTGCAACTATACTTTTAAATTGCCTTATTTGTAAATATTATGTCTTACTTTGCAGCCAAAGCGTAATCTTTCTTACATTGTCTATACAATACCTCTAAAAGATTAAAAATAAGCAATATTTACATCACTATGACTACATAAAGTATTTTTAATAATTAGGCAAATAACCTTCTCTTTTGGTGTCCAATGTTACAACTCAGCCTATAGCTTTGCACCTGGTATACAGCTATTGATCTGCGAGATGTTTTTATTATTTATTATTATCATCATCATCATCATCTCAATAAGCAAGAACATCAGAAGAAGCTCTCTTTCATTTAGAAGGGATAGCAGTGCACCTTTACTATCATGCGTCAGCTCCGTGAAACTCTATAATCCACAGGGACATCGACCATCTCACCATCTTGTAGGACAATATGCTGGCTCAGTATATTGATGAAATAATGCTGGCGAGACCTGAATATCAAGTTGTTACAGATATTTTAGAGTCCTGTGTATCAGACACCATTTATGAACTTCTTCAGAGGCTCTGGCATCACTTCTTTCTTGTTCTAAGCTGCCTGAGCTCTGACTGACTTCACTAATGCACAAGCAGACGGGTGGCTTGCATCCTCTCACACAATGTGCTTCTTCTCTTTTGCCTATTCCATGCAATTCTTACCTCCAGCCCATGCTGCATGCCCCTTATTTCCTGCTTCTGCTGTATGATGCACATCCTGGAACTGCAGAGCAGTTAATACAGTACAGGGCAAATCTTTGACCACTGGAGAATGGCAGCCAATGGATTTTTCCAACTACTGAGTTGTCATTTGAGTTGTCATTGAATACACTGCCTATGTTTGGGGAACTATTTATTTTATGGAAATAAAAGCCAGGTAGATGATTGCTTTCCTGATTACTTTTAACATGTGACCTCAGCTCTGCCAATCAGATGGGGCCACAGCATATAGAATCAGGAATCAGAAACTAATGCTAAAGCCTACACCATGAGGAATTCATTCTGGTAAGGGTGGTGGTGTCCACATCTAGTGCTTGTGATGTGCACAGTTGATGGTACGGTCTACAGTTTCCATACTTAGCAGTGGTGACTGCATGTTCAATTCAGTGCTGTAATTTTTTTATATTCTTTGCTGCGGAGCTTCTAAGCCTGGTTTTGGGGTCCCATCAGAGAGTGAGTTGCCTAATGTTTGCTCTGATAAATTAGATAACTGTCTAAATTTATCAGATCTAGTAACTTTTGGTTTCAACCACAAAATTTTACTGAAACTATTCCTTCTTTTTCATTTTATTTGATTGTTCCTTTTTAAAGTCTTAAGTTTAATATGTATTTTTATTCATTTTCACATAGTAATATAGATACATATGACTATTTCCATTAAACATTGTTTTACTTTTTTCATTGTCACTACTATGCACTGCAAATATTCGAAATTTTGGTTTTGATATTCTTTCACCTCCAAAAATTGTTTAACCAAAAAGTTTTGAATTTCTAGATGGGTGTGAGGATGTTATGTTGTTTTCTATTTTTGTTGACTTCTAATTTTACTGCCTTGTGATCAGATGAAGTGTTCTGTGTTGTTTCTATATTTTAGAATTTATTGATTTTTTTGGTGGCTTAACATATGGTAAATTTTTGCAAATGCTTAAAGGAATTTTTGAAAAATTGTTCTTTTGCATTGAGGATATTGTATTTATTATCTACCTTGAAGTTCTATAGTATTGTCACTTAGGGCCTTTATGTGCTCACTTATTTTCTCTCTACTTAATCTATTGTCTTTGTTTTCTGTGTCTACTTGTATTTTCCACATCATCGCTTTTTAAACTTGGAGCTGTTATTTGGTGCATAAACATCCTTGAGAAATATTTATTATAAATTGCATTCTTTATTATTTTAAAGAATCCATTTTTTCTTTAATGCCTTTTGCTTTGAGTCAGTAATTGTCTGACACTAATATTGCAAGCTTTACTTATTTCCATAGCATTTGTCTTTTACTTTCAACTCTTTTTGAGTCATTTTATTGTAAATATGTTTCTTGGATCTGGTTGATTATTATTTTACAGACAATCTAATACATTAATATATTCTATTTCATTTATATGATAAATGTTGAGATTTAGTTCCGATCACATATTATTTTGTTTTTAGTGTTTCCATTGTTTTATTTTGTGTGTGTGGGTGATTTGCCAAGAAAGGTTTAAAGCATAATTTTTTTTGTATGTATAGATGTATTTTATTTTTGTTCATACTAATGAGATCACACACATATGAATCAAATTGTTTTTTCACTAAATATCTATCAGAAATATCTTTATAAATCAGTATAGTGCTACCTCATTCTTTTTGATAGTTATATGTGAATGTGTCATAATCTACCCATACCCTTAATAGATAGGTGGTTATCCTAAATGTCCAAAGCTACAATAAAACTCTACCTTTACACATTTTTGCAAGTAAAGCATAATTTTAAAAAGCATAGAATATTGAAAAAAATTATTTTCTCCCTAGTTATTAGTTGCACTGATTACTACTTAACTCTGGCTTTCTCTTCTACATTAAGGAGACCACTGACCCTGAGCCTTTCTTAGCGTCAAATCCCCAGAGTCATGTGTAATCTCCTGATTTCCTAGCTCTGGCTTTTAATTTAGCATTTTGGATATTTTTTCTGCTGACATATCAAATATAAGACCTTATTTTCTCTTATGAGCACAGCCAACTAACTTCTCTGTGTGGAAGAAACTGCTTTCTTTCTCTCCTGTTCATAATGTTTTCTCCTTTAAAACCATGTAGTACAATCTGAGAGGAAAAGAGTTCATAATGTATGTCCACAACATTTAGAGTTATTTTTTCTTAGTGGTTTTTTTTTTTTTAAAGAGTTATTTGTTCAAATGGCTACTCCCTCTCATTCCTTTAAGCTGAGACTTTAAAATCAAAGTTCATTGAATTATTAAGAAAATCTTAACTTCTCTTAAAATCTTACCACTAACATAACTTACCTCTAATAGAAAGTGTACCTCTCTTTTCTCTTCCTACCTTTCCTTCCCAGAGTACATTACAAACACACACTCTACACAACTTGGTTTTTAGAATTACAAATCTCATGTGTTTTTCCTCAATAGTAAGCATGTTATCCATCTTAATTGTAAACTCTTAGCAATAGCTATGTCAATAAATGCAAATTGATAATAAACATTGAATAAATAGTGTCATTCTTGTGAAAAAATTTACTTTAAACTATGAGTATATTTTCCACTGAATAAATAAGTTTGGGGTGGCAACTTATCTATTTCAAGATTAAATCATTACTTACTCAGTTCATCAACAGGAAAATGGAATTTCCGTATATCTTCAAACTTGACTTTTAGCCCAGATTTGGACAAATACACGCCCTATCATTTAGTTCATTTCATTTACAGTTGAATTAGTCATAATTTCCTTTTTGTTTCCTTACACTCTGCAAAAACATCATCAACTTTTAACCATTTAATTTCCATTTTCTCAAAAATTTGAATTCACATTTACATAATCTACTCCTGTTAGCACAAAGACCTTTAAAAGTGATTAACTCTTAGACAAGTGAAAGTTAAAAAGATCAATTTTAACTTAACATTTTATTTGACTGTGCAGTAAAAACTACAAGTTTAGAAAGCTCATCTTTACAATTGTTTTTAAGTGAATTAAAATATGATATAATTTTGAAAGATTGCTTTTGGATCATTAAAACATTGGAATGTTTCCAAAAACTGATTTTATTTGAAAGTTGTTGATTAGATGTGGTTTATTGCTCTTAATAATATGGCAATAATAAAGATAAATTTTGACTTTAATTTTTCTTAAAACATTTTATATTGTAGCATCTTCAAAATACACGTGCTTTAAACAAAAAAAAAAAAACCTTCTGTTGATGTATTAATTAGTAATATGTCCTTAGGAGTTGGACGGCAGGGGATCAAATGCCTTCTCCATAATTCCCTGGCCTGTTACATAAGCTCTCCTTGCCTCAGTTTACTTATCTATAACATGGAGAAAATAGCAGTTCCTACCTCCAAGGGCTGTCGTGAGGATTAAAAGAGTAGATATATGTTAAGTACTTTGGAGAAGGCCTGATATTTGTAAACACTACAAAAATGTTAGTTATGCTTTTCTTGAATATATAGTGTAGTAATTAAAATCATGGGTACTGGGCAGACCTGGGGACCAATCCCAGTTCTACCTCAGTTCTACCTCATATTGTCAGTATGGCACTGGCAAGTCAATCATTTGCTCTCTCCTCCAAGTTCCTATCTTCCCTAAGTGAGGATAATAATACATACGTGACTACGTTAGAAGAAAAGCTTAGCATAATACCTAACATGTAGTAAGCACTTAACTAATTGCACTGAGAAACTACAAATATATTTTAGAAAGACTTTCAAATACTTTTGACAGAAACCAAAGAACAAGTTTTCATATTAAAGTGAAGAGAGAAAAAAAATTAATTCAAAGATAGATAGATAGATAATAGATAGGAAAGAAGGAAAGAAGGAAGGAAGGAAGGGAAGGAGGGAGGGAGGGAGGAAGGAAGGGAGGGAGGGAGGAAGGAAGGAAGGAAGGAAATATAGAAGAAAGTTAGTGTTCCGTGGTTCTTTAAGTGCCAATATGCAGAGGTAGACAGGAACGAAAATCCCTTGCTCTTGAATCAACACAAATCTGTGTCACTCTTTCCTCACTCCAAAGCCCAGTTGGTCTAAATGTCCTCATTTATCCACACACTGATTCCATGCTGTCCCTCAGATTCAGGCCAGAGTTCTCGCGGGGCTGGCAAACGTCTATGTGGGAAGGCTCTCCTTCCAAAAGTGGTTTCTTCACTAACGAGTTATCATTAACAGTGTTACTCTTTGTAAACTGCCTGTTCCTTGGGATTGTCAGAAATGAGTATATTTAGTGAATTGATTTATTTCTCTTACCAGACAAGTGAGGAGTAGGGCACTACAGAGTGAATTTTGAATGCAGAACAAAATGAAGACTATTTTAAAAGTCCAGTTGATTTTCTGGAAGGCGCGATACATTTAGCAGGCCCAAGAAGATTCAGAAAGCAATGTTAGATGTAATTTTCTTTCAACTTAAAATACAAAATGAAATTATTATTTTTGTAAATATGTATATTTTATAAACACAGCAGGAATAAAAATAATTGAGCACACTTTTAGAATTATTGTAATATTTTGTTAACTTATGGATCAAGAAATCATAGTTTTAAAATAGTTCCTATTTTACAATGGCTAAAAATAACCTCTTATAAAAAAATAGCCAAAATTCAGGACTAGAGGTCAGTACAAATAGAAGCATGACTCACAGAAATCACATTAAAGCTCCATATGAAAAAGCAAGAGAAATAATTTGTATTCATATTTATACTATACACATATTAGAAAAGTTCTTATAGTTATAACTAATTCGGAGCCTTAGATTTAGACTCTATCAATTGGACTACTAATCTCTCCTCTATATTCTGTCCTTCTGTCTAGTACCTCAATTGAAGCAGAACATTTTCCATAGGAGGTATTTAGGCATTTCTTTTTCAAAGCTCTTTGCTGCTAATGTGACTGACCCTGTGCTATAGATCTGAGCCACTGTCATAAAAACATTTGTGCTTTGAATATTGAATGTCTCTGATTTACAGTTACTGTTTGCTTGCCTTTTTACTGTCTTAATAGTGATTGTGATATGCATTATTTGTCTATTATTTCACAACAAATTAAAATACCAATAAAAATTTATTACTTCTTATAATTTCGGTGTCAGGAATTCAGGAGCTGCTTGCCTGGCTCCGGGTGCTTCGTGAGGTTGCAGTCAGAATGTCTGCCAGGACTACAGATGTCTGAAGTCTTGATTGGGCTGGAGGGTCTGCTTCCCAGAAGGATTTTTCACGTGGATGGTAAATTGGTGCCAACTTCCTGCAGCGAGCCTCAGTTTCTCTTCACACAGATCTTTCCATAAGACTGCTTGAGTGTCCCTATTACATAGTGGCTGGCTTCCCTCAGTACAAGAGTCCAAGAGAGCAAAGCAGAAGCCACAGGGCCACACTCTAACTTCCACTATTCTCTGTTTGTCACACAGAGCCCCCCTAATCCTACGTGAGAGGAGAAAATACACGGGTATGAATACCAGAAGGTGAGGATCATTAGGAGCCATCTTGGAGGCAGCCTACAAGAGTATGTTCTATTGTCTGGTGTTAGACACTGTTTTTGTCTCCTGAATTAGGCTTTTCTATTTTCTAACAACTGCAGAAGAGCCTGTACCTGTCTTGTTGGCCTTACTGATTTATCATAAATCCAGGTTCTGGCTACTCTTAGTCTTCATCATTCAGCTAAATTAAGACCCAAGAAATGCAAGTCCTACTAGAGATACACTTCTCAACTAAATCATCAGGAGTTCGTAATCAGTTTCAACTCTCAGTGAATCATCAGCTGGTGAACTAAGAGTACCCTTTTCCCTTCTTTGAGCTTAACAGTATTACATTAGTCAGTAAACACCGTTGCAGAGTGGGTGGAGTTTTATATGATTCCTTTCTTTTGCATAAAATACATAAGGAAATAGGAGAAAGGATATTAACTTCATTGAATTATACATTGTCTGTTTAGCCATAATGATGGAACTTTTAATTTTTCTAAGCTGCACTTCTGCATTTGTTTTCCTTGTAATTATTATTTATTTGGGTTATAGATTGTGACTCTCTACCCTAGCTTTACTCTTGAAGACAAGCTTTACATAAAGAAGGTATTGTTAAAAGTAAGTTTTTTGAACTCATATTGATTCAAGTATAAGTTTTCCTTGATAAGAAGCAATTTCACCTAAGAGTATCATGATTAATTGCACATAGCTCTATAAAACCAGGTAGTTATACAAGAATGTGGTAAAATGGTTATTCTACATCTGCTTTAACCAAAGAGTGTCCTGATTAATGACATAGAATTCTACAAGCAAAGATATTTATACAAAGAATGTGATAATTCATGCACTACTTTTAGAAAAAGCATTGCTTTTTAATTCTCTAAAAACAATTATTATGAAAGGTAGGTTATGTAAATAAATTATGTTGGATTTAGATTTGTAGACTTATTTAGCAGATATTAAATTTCAAAACCTACATAAACAACACTTATGACCTAAAGTCATTCTAAATGTGTGTTTTAGAATAAATATACAATAGCTAGTGTAAATTAATTGATTCTTATAATTAATTTTATTTACTGTAATTTCTACATTAAAGCATAGCAAAACAAATTTCTTTAAGAAGTACTTTCATGCTTTAAAGTTAGAATGCTAAGAAGATATTATTAAACTATATATCAGCGACTCAGTGAAATTCACAGGAGATAGCATTTCTCGTTAAAAATTCCTGAAACAGCTCATTTAGCAAGCTATATGAGTTTACCTCCAGTAATATCTAGTGAAGTAGTCTTGAAGCTCATAGAATTAAAAATTGAAAATGCTGGGGGAAAAAACTGAAATACTTCCCCCTTCACTTCCACTAGTCCACAGCTTTCAGTCTGCACACTGTTGGTCTTCTACCCGTTAACTCTTTAGAGTTAGGAAGGAATAAACAAGTAAAAAGTCATATGAACAGGTAGGCAATAAGAAGTCAAGCAAAAGAAGACAAGAAACTCACTTGGAGGAATTAGAACCTGCTTAGAAATTGTGCTATCAACTGTGTCCTCTTAAAATTCATATGTTAAAACTCTAATCCCCAAAGTAATAGAGTTTGGAAGTAATTTGGGGAGGAAATTAGGTTTAGATGAAGTCATGAGGGTGAAGCCCCATGATGGGATTAGTGCCCTTATAAGAAGAGGAGACCAGAGCCTTCCCTCTCTCCACCATGTGAGGACACAGTGAGAAGGTGGCCATCTGCATACTAGTAAGAGAGCACTAACCAGACACTAAATCTGTTGGCATGCGATTTGGGACTTCCCAGCCTCCAGAACTGTGAGAAATAAATGTCTAAGGTTTAAGTTACCCAATCTATGGTATTTTGTTATAGTAGCCTAAGCTAAGATAGGCAGATACCTCAAGAGAGTACATCCTGGAAGAAAGAAGAGACAGTAGAAAGCCCTGAAGGAGAATCATGGCTGGTATGTTACAGCAACAACAAAGAGTCTGGTATGGATGGAACAGGGTGAAATAAAGGAGAGTATACCAACCAATAAAATACCCTTTAATTGTTTCTCAGCCTTTTGGCTAAGATCAAGTGTAACATATCCTTAAACTCGATCAACTAAAGTGGTACATTTAATTTTCTGCTAACTCAGCAGGTAGGCAATAACCTATAGCCAAGCAACAGTGTGGCTATCACTCTGGGAGCAAGAGATTTGGGGATTATCAGGGGAATTCTGTCCACACCATTCCAGGACACTTTTCCTAGAGGCTATTATGTCTTAATAATAACCACAGTAATTTTATCCTTAAAAGTAGCTCCGTTTTGTATAAAGTCTTATGCATTTTAAGACTCATCTTCTCCTCTTTTCTCTAGAAGGAGAAATTAATCTCCATAACAGTCCAAATTACATAGTCATGTAGGTAGTTATGAACTCAACAAACTGGTAAAATCCTTATGTTTTACTTTCCCTGGACAAACATACTGTGGCCACTTTTAAAATGCATTATCAGCACTCTTTTAAATAAATCTCCAAGTTTGCTAACCTATCATAAATTAGCATAAATGCCATGATCAATTTGCTTTATGAATTAATGTACCTAAAGAAAATACCTTGAATATTTTTAAAATATAAATTTGGTAACTAAAGAAAATACCTTAGCTCTTTTTAAAAAAAAAAAAAGTTGCACATCCAGCAAGTTGCACATCCAGCAAGTTAAGAAACTGAGGTTTGTTCAATAGTAACATGGAACTTGTGTGTGTGTCTCTCATTCTTACATCATCGTAACTAACAAAACCCTGCCATAAAATGTGTCTGTCATCTTATTTTCCATGACAATTTGGTGAAGACTTAGGAAGATCATCAGATCCTGACAACAGCAAAGGGGGCATCAGGCTGAGGACTAGAAAGGCAAATCTCTACTGTCCTACTTTTGTTTCTTCCTTCTAGCTTCCACTCTTCTGTTCAGGGTTGTTGAGGCCATTTTCATCCTAGATTTGTTTCTTATTCAAAGGCCTTGTTGTTTTAGCCAAAGATTATAAACTAATTTGGTGTGTTCAGCCCCTGGAAGTCCAGGTCATCTTTGCACTTTTGTCTGACTTGGTTACAAACTAGGAGATTCCTACAACTCCCCACCCCAACTCCACTCCAGGTTAAATAATTTGCTAGAATCACTTGCAGAACTCAGGAAAACAGTTTACTTACATTTACAAGTTTATTATAAGAGATACAACTCAAGAACATCCCTGTGGAGGAGGTCCACAGGGCAAACAAGCTATGATAGTTGGGGGTGGCAGGAAGTTTCCACACCTTCTCAGTGCACATCACCCTCCTGGCATCTCAATGTGTTCACTAACCTGGAAGCTCCTCAGCCCTGTTGTTTAGTTTGTTTGTTTGTTTGTTTGTTTGTTTGTTTTAAATTGAGATTTCATTAAATGGACATTACTGATTAAATCATTGGCCATTGGTTATGGAACTCAATCTCCAACCCCTGCCCCTGCCTATTTGAGTTTGAGGAGTGACATTAAAAATTCTAACTCTCTAATTAACTAGTTGGTTTTTCTGGTGGTGATCAGCTCTCATCCTGAAGCCATCCAGCGGCTTGCCGCATCATCTTATTAGCAAAAGTCAGGTGTTATTGAAAGGGGCTTGTTTTAAATAACAAAAGGTACTCCTATTATTTAAAAAATCCAAAAGTTTGAGAACTTCTGTGTCAAGAACTGGGGATAAAGATGAGATATTTTCTTCTATCATATCACAGCTACCCATCTCATGTCTTTTTTATTAGATACCATAAAAAGTTTAAGATGTCCTTAGGATCGAGTGTAATGGGGCTTCCACTATCCAAATCTGGGAAAACTAAATCTTAGAGGAGGAAAAATTCTTAAGTAGAATGTTAACTATTAAATATTGAAAGAACAATGAGTTTGTTCCATTTGGCAACAATCAATTCAGAAAAGAATCATTAAATGATGCTAAAACAAGTGAGTACAAGTGTGATAAGAAATAAGATATTTAAGTAGTCTTAAAATATCTCCTCCAAATACTTATTACTTAAAAGGGGTATATGGTAATCTTACAATGGAGAAATCTGGCAGACGCTATCTAAACACATGTGATTAACATTAATAGGAGTGGAGCAAATCAATAGCATGTGCTTCCTGACATGATACTTTCGAAGAACCCAATATTACTTCTGTGATATTCTTGCCAAAAATGTAGAACCTAAATCTAATTGTGGGGGAACATCAGACAAGCCCAAACTGAGGATATTCTACAAAATAACTGACCTATAGTCTTCAAAAAGTGTCAACATCATGCAAAAAAAAAAAAAAAAATGGAAGAGGAACTGTTAAATTAAAGGAAACTGAGACATGAGAACTACATATAACGTGATCTTTGATTACATCATAGACTGGATTTTATTTTTATTTTTTTAAAAGACATTATTGAGACAATAGGGAAAATAAAAAAAAGACTTTTAGGTAATAGTATTAAATCATTGTTAATTTTCTGATTTTCACAATTGTACTGTAGATATTTATCTATCTATCATCTATCTATCATCTATCATCTATCTGCCTATCTATCTATCTAAGAGAGTAAAATTAAATAACAATTGAGGAGTCTGAGTGAAAGATAAATTTGAAATTATTTAAAAATATAAAGTTACACATATAAGTTTAGCTGTTCTACTTTTATTTAAGGGAGAGGAAATCTGTTGTCTTATATGGTCCTCTTCTTAGGCCTTGGAAAGGGCTCTGGTGATGATACGGTATGCTATAACAAATTACCAAAAACTCAGTAACTTAAAACCAAAGGATTTCATTGTCTCATAGTTCTAGAGGCCAAAAGTCTGAAATCAAGGTGTTGACAGGGCTGCATCCCTCTGGAGCCTCTAAGAGAGAACATTTTCCTGTCTCTTTAAGCTTCTGGTGGCTGTTAACACTTGTTGTGGTTATACTATTCCAGTTTCTGCCTCTGTCTTTACATGGTCTTCTGTATTTGTGTCTCCTCTACGTTTTCTTTTCTTTTCTTTTTTCTTTTTTTTTTTTTTTAATAAAAATGCTTGTTATTTGCTTTAGAGCCCACCCAGCAAATCCTGGATGGTCTCATATCAAGATCCTTAAAAAGTCATATTCACAGGTTTGTGGGGTTAGGATATGGATATATTGTTTAATTTTCTCAAATTAAAAAAAACTTAAACATTTATGACATTAACAATAAGCTTCACATTATGAAGCTGCAAGATGCTGCCTATTTTATTAATATAAAAAACAAATTTTGATCAACCATTTGAAAAGAGAGTGAATTCTTTTTATTTTTTCTATAGAAAAAGTATTACAAAATTATCATCATATGAAAAGTCAATCAAAAGCATATATAGCCAAAATATAGTAAAAAAAGAGTAATTCATAGGTGAGTCAGACTAACCAATTAAATATATTAGCCCATCTTTTTGGATTTAATTTGTTGGTTTTGTTGCTTTTTAAAAAATATAAACTCGTTCTTTTTCATTCTGAACAAATATTGATTTTTATATTGAATTTTATATTTGTGTTATTTTTCTTAAAGGGGCCTTAAAACTGTATGTGCTTCAGTGTCACCACATCAGTCCAAGAGGTATTGAACAGACTCTGAAAATTGAATGTATAAATATTAGCAATTCTGTTTCAGCACATGAAGATATCTTTATTTTATAAATACAGGACTTACTCCCTCAAAAGAGGCCCCTAGTAAAAATTAAAACTATGCTCAGAAGTCTTAAATTCTCAGAGTTAATTGAAAAGGTGCTCCCCATTCAAACAATTAAAAAATACTTGATTAAAAAAAAGTAACACATCTACTGGTAAAAATACAAAAACCTTGAGTTTGAATTTTTTTTCTTAATGACTACATGTATGTAGTTAAGATATGTATGAATTAAATAGTTTTCATCTAGAACTATATTTTCCAGCATAGCCTTAGACTGAAAAATAAATTTAATTTTTGGTTTGATAAATACAGGCCACAGGCCAGATAATAAATGGCTTAATTATGACAAGTATTTTTTTTAAAGTGGCTGTTTTAAATCTTGCCTAACAATAAAAGCCCTGTTTGTAAAATAATAAAAATTACAAACCAAGCTTACCCCCTCTTCCCTGTTCCTCTTTAGTTTGTACAACATTTTGAATACACTTAATGCTACTGAATTATACACTTAAAAATAGTTAAAATAGTTAAAATGGTCAAGGTCAAGGTGGTGGAGTAGGTAAATGCTATGCTCGCCTCTTCCCATGACCACATCAAAGTTACAACTAAATTATACAACAAATACCTTTGAGAATCACCTGAAGAATAGCTAAACAGAACTCTTCTAAGAACTATAAAGAAGCCACGTGGAGACTGGAAAGAGGGGCAGAGAGGAGAAATAGGCTGGTCCCACACTCACATGTTGTAGTTAAGAATTGGGAGGGATATCTTAGCTGCGGAGGATTCCCCCTGAGGAGTGAGGGGTCCCAGCCTTACACTGGCATCCCCACGGCAGAGCACCAGTGTCAGGAAGAGGAGTTCCCACAGCAGCTGGCTGTGAAAATCAGTGAGGATTCCAACCGGGTGAGATGAAGGGCTTAAAGGGATTGTGCACAGACTTAATCGCTGACAGATATATTCACTGAGTTCCAGGACTGGGGCAGCAACTCTAAAAGTGCCAGGGACATATGGGAAGAAACTGAACTGTCTAGCTTCAAGAAGAGGGCTGGAGGGGCAGCTCTCTCTGCCAATATGTTCCTTTGCTAGCCCTCCCCCAACCCAGTGTGCATGCATAGGCAGGTGACAAATCTGGGTCTCTACCAGACTCGCGCCACCCTATCGTTCCCTGAGAACCCACCCCACTTACCTCCAACAGGTGCACAGACCCAAACCTCTTTCAGTGGCTGATACTCACAAGTGGCTGGCTGGCCTCGGCCCATGCTGAGGGGTCAGCCCCCACACAATGCTTGCCTGCTATAGTCACAGCCAGTCTTCACAGCCAGTTAGCCTGAGGTTAAATTCTACCCACTGACATGCCAACAGAAATCAAGGCTTGACTGCAACAAGAGGGCACACATAACACACATAAAGGCCACCCCTGGAGCATCCAGCTCAGGTAACCAGAGAAACTGCACCACTGGGTCCTACAGAACACCTGCTACATAAGGCCACCCTGCCTAGACTGGGAGACTTAACAGATTTATCTAATACTTAGAAACAAACACAGGGAGGCAACCAAACTGAGGAGACAAAGAAACATATCACAAATGAACAAACAGGACAAAAGGAAAAAAAAAAAACTAAAAGAAATGGAGACAAGCAATCAACCAAATACAGAGTTCAAAACACTGGTTATAAGGATGCTTAATGAACTTAGGAGAAGAATAGATGAACTCAGTGAGAACTTCAGCAAAGAGATAATAAACATAACAAAGGACATAGAAATCATAAAAAAGAACCAGTCAGAAATGAAGAATAAAATAACTGAAATGAGGACTATATTAGATGGAATCAACAGCAGCTTAGATAAAACAGAGGATTGAAACAAATGTTTGGAAGACAAAGTAGTGAAAAATACCTAATATAAACAGAAAAAGAAAAGAAAAAAATGAGGATATATTGAGGGACTTCTGGGACAACATTAAGCATAACGATAGTCACATCATAGGGGTACCAGAAGGAGAAGAGAGAGAGCAAGGGATCGAAAATCTATTTGAAGAAAAAAATGGTAGAAAACTTCTCTATCTTAGTGAAGGAAATAGATATAACAAGTTCAGGAAGCACAGAGTCCCAAAAGAGATAAACCCAGAGAAGCAAGGATCAAGACACATAACAAGTAAAATGGCAAAGGTTAAACAAAGAGAGAATCTTAAAAGGGAGTTCCTACCAGGGAACTCCAAAAACTGTCAGCCGATTTCTCAGCAGAAATTTTGCAGCCCTGAAGAGATTTATGTGAAATAGTCAAAGTGATGAAAAGCAAGGACCAAGAACTAAGATTACTCTATCTAGCAAGGTTATCATTTAGAATTGAAGGACAAATAAAGAGCTTCCCAGACAAGAAAAAGCTAAAGGAGTTCATTATTACCAGAGCAGTAGTACAAGAAATGTTAAAGGGACTTCTTTAAAAAGAAGTAAAAAAAAAAATCATAAATATGAATAATCAAATGGCAATAACTACATACCTATCAATAATCACTTTAAATGAAGATGAATTAAATGCTCCAAACAAAAGGCATAGGGTAGTTGAATGGATAAGAAAATGAGACTAAGTATTCATCAATAGACAATTGGAAAAAGAAGAGGTGGTACTTATAGGCAATGGAATATTACTCAGCTATAAAAAGAATGAAATTTTACTATTTGCGACAACATAAATGGACGTAGAGGATATTATGCTACATGAAATCAGTCAAACAGAGAAAGACAAATACCATATGATTTTACTTATATGTGGAATCTAAAAAACAAAATAAATGAACAAAGAAAACTAAAATAAACTCATAGATACAGATAAACTGCTGGTTGCCAGGTGGGAGGGGGTTTGGAGGCTGGGTGAAAAAGGTGAAAGGATTAAGAAGTTCAAATTTGTAGTTATGAAATAGTCATGGGGATGTAAAGTTAATGATATTGTAATAACTATTTATGATGTCAGGGGAATACTAGACTTATTAGGGAGTTCGCTTTTTAAGTTACGTAAATGTCTAACCACTATGCTGTACACCTAAAACTAATATAATATAGGATGCCAATTGTAATTAAAAAATAAAAATAAATAAGTAAACTGAGAAAAAAAAAGACAATTGAAACAATCAGAGGAGGACTTTCATGGAGTCCCAATACCAGATCCAGCAGAATCTCCACCCACATACTCAGATTTCCCATTCGATAAGCAGAGATGCACTAGTTGTGCTACTGCCTAAAGCTTCTACTTGTGCACTAGATCTTATCTTCTCTCACTTCTGCAGCATTTCTTTCTCTTTCCTACAACATCAATTAAAAAAAAATTTCTACTGTATTATCTAACAGCACACGCTGTTATTTCTTTCACCTTAATAAAATGTAACTTCTTTTCCATTCCACCCTGCTCTCAAGCTATGCCTTCCTGCCTCAAGTCATTTGCTGTCTTTACAGCAAGTCTCTCGAAAGAGTTGTCTATACCCTGTCTCCAATTCCTCTCTTATTCTTTCTTAACCACGTGCCACTCAAAGTTTTCATTCCTATTCTTCCACAAAAATTGCTCTCATCAAGATCACCAATGACTTTCATGGCTATGACCAACGACTCATTCTCAATCCTCATGTTTCCTGGCTAATTAGCAGCAATTTTATGGTAAATCACTCCCTCTTTTTTGAAACATTTTTCTTTGCTTAGCTTTCAGAACTCTATTCTCTCTTGGTTTTCTTCCTACCTCAGTGGATGTTTGTTTTCAGAATTTTACTGATTCTAACTTTTCTCTGTAATTTCTATGTTGGTGTGACCCAGGACTTAATT
>NW_011888814.1:2387799-2415240 GCF_000151845.1 Pteropus vampyrus | reverse complement strand
CATTCATTTTCTCAAAAAAAGGAAGTCTTATAAAAGCAGCATGGTAATGAGACAAAAACAAACACATAGATCAATGAAACAGAATAGAAGGCCCAGAAATAAGCCCTCACTTACATGGTCAACTAATATATGACAAAGGAGGCAAGAAAATACTATGGAAAAATGATAGCATCTTTAACAAATGATCTTGGGAAAATTGGACAGACACATGCAAAAAAATGAAACTAGACCACTCTTCTATACCACATATGAAAATAAACTCAAAATGAATTGAAGACTTAAACTTAAGGCCTGAAACTATAAAGCTCTTAGATGAAAACATAGGGTAGTAAACTATTTGCCATGGGCCTGAGTAATATTGTTTTGAATATGTCTCCTTGAGCAAGGGAAACAAAAGCAAAAATAAATAAATGAGATTTTATCAAAATAAAAATCTCCTGCGCAACCAAGGAAACCATCAACAAAACAAAACAAAAAAACCTACTGAATGGAAGGATATATTCATAGATGATATAACTGATAAAGGATTGATATTCAAAACATATAAGAAACTTATAAACTCAATAACAAAAAAATAAACGATCCATTCAAAAAATGGACAGAAGACGTGAAAAGACATTCCTCCAAAGAAGATATACAAATAGCCAACAGACATATGAAAAAATGCTCAACATCATTAACCATGAGAGAAATGAAAGTGAAAAGCTCAGTGAGATATTACCTCACAGAAGTCAGAATGGCTATAATCAAAACATCAACAAATAACATGTGTTGGTGAGCATGTGGAGAAAAGGGAACCCTTGTGCACTGTTGGTGGGACTGCAAATTGGTGCAGCCACTATGAAAAACAGTGTAGAGATTCCTCAGAAAACTAAAAACAGATCTACCACGTGACCTAGTAATTTCACTTACAGGTATTTTTCTCAAGAAAATAAAAACACTAATTTGAAAAGATATATGCACCCTTATGTTCGCTGCAGCATTACTTACAACAGGCAATATATAAAAGCAACCTAGGTATCCATTGTAAGATGACTGGATAAAGAAGATGTGGTATATATAAATGTGGTATATATATATAAGGGAAATATATGCAGCAAAAAAAAGAATGAAATTTTGCCATTTACAATAACATAATACCTGGAGGGTATTATGCTTAGTGAAATAAATCAGACAGAGAAAAACAGATACTGTATGGTTTTATTTATATGTTGAAACTGAAAAACAAACAACAGAATGAACAAAAGACAAAACCAAACAAGAACAGACTCAGAAACAGCGACTGAAGGGATGGTCGCAGAGGGGATGGGTGAAAAAAGTGAAGGGGGAATATAATTGATAGTATTATGATAAGTTTGCACGATGACAGATGATTACTAGAATCAGTGGGATGATCACATTGTGAGGTATGAAAATGTCAGATCGTTACATTATACAACTGAAACTAATATAACTATATAATACTGTATACCGACTATACTTAAATAAAAGAAAGGGGATTCATATGATCACAGTCTCTATGCAAACTACAGCTTCTCTAACTGGCAAAGTTCTTAGAAGTTGCTGGGGCAGTTCTTCTTTGGGTCACAATCCAATATGTATTGGCCAGGTTTTCAGGGCATATGACAAAAAATCATGGCAACAATCATGCAAAAACTAGCTCAGGCTATTTCATTAAGCATTAAACAACCACTCTGAAGGGTTAATGTAGCTTATATTGGATACATGGATACATTTCATGTATTGAACAATGAGCAAATTGGAATTAAGGTTAGTATTACTACATACATGCTTAGGCAGTACACATTGTGAAATTATGCAGTAACTGGAACTGTCCATCGAAATTGGCTGGGCTGGAAGGCAGAGTAGTCTGTGACATTAGCTTCAGATTCCTAAAGGTTTGAAGAACAGTGGCAGATTGTGGCCTGTTGCATGTTTGCGAGATCTCATCTGTCATAATTACTATATCTTATTCTTAATATATTTCATCACTATCAATTGAAGCCCACTTTATCTAAAACAACCAGATAATATCACCACTGCCAAGGTTCTGGACCACAGCCAGTCTTCTGGCATTTCAGTCATCCTCAATGCAACCCAACTCCACTGTGAACAGGATGTTGGAGCAGCTGTTGCAATGAGTGTAAGGGGGGCATTTGCAATCACTGAGCAGCAGAAACACAGAGAGAATTGTATAAACCAAGTTCAAGTAATGCAATAATGCTTTGAACGAACCATGTTCTTGGTTAAGAGTTTGCTTGTATGAACTAAGGCAGACTTAGAAATATAATAGTCATTTCCTAATAAAAAATTTTTCTCTGGTAAAATTTGAGAATTTGTTAATTTATTTGTTATACCTTTGTGTTAATTACTCAATTTGGGATTTTAGAGTATGTGATTTTTCAAATCACTCTTGTTGATAATTAAAGAAAAAACTAGGGTTAGGAATAGAAAAAGAAAGAAAACCAAATAGAGAAGAAAGAACATTTTCTTTTGCAATTAAGAGTTGGAAAAGATAAAGAAAGTTAAAAGGGAGAAAACTTAGTCCTTAGTAGAGGCATGAATGAGCTGCATCATGTACAAAAAAGAGCTGATGGAGATGAACTAGAGATGTGAGAACATGGAAGCAGGGAGGAAGGAATTGGCATGTAGACGTCAGCATCTCTAAGCCATCAAATCAGAAAAGCGTTAGCATTTGGGTAAAGAAACAAAAATTTTCTCAATGTAAGATGGAAAATGTATTAAACGATTAATGACACTGACCTTTCTCCTCCCCTTATCTACTGAAATAAATTTTGGCTTCACCCTTCTAATTTCCAAAAAAGGTCCTCTCTAGTTCCACTTATCTTTGGGGCTTTTATGATGGACTGTTCGAAGAAGGAATGTGGGCTGAAAGAGATCAATTTGGGTACTAGAGTTATTTAAGGATTAAGACTTACATGGAAGTTTTTCAGAGGAATTTTGGAAGGAGGGGCACGGAAGTGAAAAGCTAATGAGTGAGCGAAGGAGAATTTTAAGTATTGAAGTAGAAATATGCCTCCTTCATGGACTTTAAGAATTACATGTGAAGAGCTTAAATTATTTTAAAATTATCTCTTTGGTTGTGTTCTGATTGCACTACCCATCTCAGCCTGGACTTCATGGACTATGACTCTTAAATTACTTTAGCTTTGTACATAATCCTCAGTTTGACCCCACAGCTGTGTTTATATTATGTTGAAGCTGCAGTAAAGAGAGGGAGCCTTGATAGTGATTTAGGCGATAAGCAAAAAATAATAGTACAAAACGAATTTTTACTTGCTTTAATTAATCAATCATCATTTATCTTATTCTAAGTGATAATAGTTTTTTCTTCTGCTTTGTGTAGTGAATGTAAAAGTAAAACAGTTTTAATTGATTAATTTCTGACTTCAGTTACTCTATTCTATTTTTTTCACTATAAATTCTCCTACACAGAAATTTTCCAAGACTTGACCTCTACAGTTAGGGAGCTACTATTACCGTTCCCCAAAATTTATTTTTCATAAATTTATTGTTCACCTTAACCATAGAGTTGCATCTCACCTTCTAGTTATAGATTTCAGATGCACGGACACATTAATATACAAATAGCCACATATGTATACAGATATGCCTGCGTGCCCCAGGCCCTTCCTCCCCCTTCTACATCTCTATCTATGTCTGTTTTTCTCTCGCTGTTACACACACACACTCACACACACACACATAGACATGATTTATTTATTGGCACAACTAAGAAGGTGGCAATTAAAAATATTAATAACATATTACCCTTGGCCAAAGCCAAGGAGCTGATGGCAGTTCTTGTTTAAGCCTCACGGTTTTAGCCATTATGAGAAAGATCATGTGGTTTAAATATAATTAGTGAAGGCTTAGGTGTCCTGTCAAAATGCAACTTGAATATTGCCGCAGTATGAGCTGAGTAAGTTTGATGAGATATCTAGCTGTAGCTAAAGAGCCTAACTTCCAATGGTTGTATTTATGACTACTTGGATCTCAAATATATAAAGACTCCATGCCACAAAACACTATAAGGAACCACAGCATTGAATTAGCATTGGTTGAGCCCTGATGGGGAAGCAACTATTTGGAGGAGTGCCTCGTCAGGTCTGGCCCAGAGTCATTTGCAAGGTCTATTCTCCAACAACATCTAGTGTAATGCAGCCTCCTCATTAGTTAGTTAGGTGGTCTTACCAGAAGTAGTATTGTTAAAGAAAAACCAAAGTCGGACAGTAGTTAAAGCTGTAAAAACAGATTTTATATAGAAAAACAATTGCAGTAAGGAAAAAAGACATCGGTATAGAACTGAGCTCAATTCTGAATTAACAAGGAAAGGCAGGAATTTTTTCCCAAAGAGCAGGTTAGAGGTTGATGGGTAGAAAATTAAGAAGAGGAAATATCAGGAGTAAGGGAAGATTCTGGCTAAACTGACTCCCCCAAAAAATTCTTAGTGAAGGAAGACCAGGGTGATCATACATTGGAGGATGAGGAACCGGATTAGATATTGAGGGTGCTCAGATATCAAGGATGGAATATTCTGGCCAAACCAACTTAGCAGTATTCTTGCTAAAATTCGGTGATGCAGAGATGAACATGAAAGCCAAAAAGTAGAGGTCTATTTGAAAAAAAGAGCTTAGAATTGCCTAACTAAAGTTTAGTCATGGAAACAATCTTTGTTAGTCTAAATTGGAAAAGTTATCTATATCAGCACCCTTGTTCTGTGACCCAGGGGGGTGGTTCAAAGGGGTAAATATCAAGGACGCCTCTAGGGATTGCCCTTTCCGCTAGTCCCCAACAGAGTCGAGCTCTGTCAAACTTTTTTTGGGCTTTCGATAATGGATATAAGAATTTCCCTAAATTATGTCTCAGATGTATGCTATGAACACATAATCTGCCATTGGAAATTTCTTCTGCCTTCAATTCTCTTATACAATTGAACCTATTTGAAGATGGTGAGAGCAGTTGATCTGTACTATGAAAAATGCTAAAGAAATGTATTCTCCAACGTTTTTGCTTTTACATAAGTGTAGACAAATCAACCAAGATGAACTCCATATTCTCCCTGACAAGAGCCTTTCTTTACACTCAAATTTCTAATTCTCCCCTGGATCTCTCAGAATAGCTCCCTTCAGAAAGTTTCCCTGAGCTATGCCCCACAAGTTCAGGTCCATTTCACTCATCACACTACCTCAAACATGCAATCTTTTGCCTCAGCCTTAATTGTAAAACTCACTTTCAGCAAGATGATTTTCTACCTTGAGAATTAAAAATTAACGAAATAGCTTTAAATAGAGTTCTAGTTCTCCACTTAGTCTCAGGCAGAGATAAAGAACTGACTCCTGTGTCGTGCTCAAGGTAACACCCCAGCACCACCACAGCTTTTAGAACCTTTGGTGACGGACAAATATAGTGTCACAACTGATCCTCTTCCTCCCTCCTGAGACTACACAGCTCAAACTCCAGAGGGTTTATCTTCCCCCAACAGAACTCTTGTTGGGTTGGGGACACCTTGGTCCAGCTGAACTAGAAGCATAACCTCTTAGCCATTCCTCTTACGGAAGTGTGTTTCTCTAGCTTTGCTTCCTAAGGCAACTTCACTTTCTCATTGCCCTTCTCATTTTTCCTCATTTTCAAATTCTTTGTTATGTAATATTCTGGAAAGAAAAGTAAATGCCACCGTGACATTTAATTATAATTTCCATACTTCTGTCTAGTAGAGCGCAATGCTACTAAGAAATCCATAATGTTTTCTTACACTGAATTTTGCTAACCCACATCAGTATTTTCCTCCTCTTGCAAGGGTTTGAAACCATGACATTCAACTTAAGTTGAGTGAAGTCTGAGTATGAGACCTTGTTCTGATGGATGAGTATCTTTCCCTTACCTCCTGTGTTGAGGTAAAGGCCTCAGACTTTTGCTGCTATATTAGGACTTGCAAGTGTTGAGGACTTTAGACGGTCCACTGATTCCACTTACTTAAGTGAGCCATGAGCTACTTGGGTCTAAATTATAGTCAGTACTAAATGAGAGACTAACCCTCTTCTCTGTGATTAACATGGCATTAATGAGCCTCTTACATATATCCTATTTTCACTACCTTGCTAAACTTAAAAGTTATACAAAACAGAATATCTAGATCATCATATTCTTTACTGTTTCTTTAAGAATAATTTCCTAGTACTTTATATATCGCGGTCTCTTTTCTTAATTAAAAGATTGTTACTAAACAAAGAAAATTAAATGTAGGCTTAAAAAGTCATAAAATGAGAATTAACATTCTTTATAAACTTATTTTTAGAGAAGTTGAAAATGTTATGAATCGACTCAATTTATATTCATTTTGTTATATATCCTAGATTTTGGTGCAATTCCCTTAGACTCAGTTTGCTAATGAAAAACAGATTCATGATAATTTAACTAGATCTATTTTCATTAGAAGTAGATGGTATAATATTTTGAAAGTCACAACTGGAAATAAATAATGAATAGATCTACATGCTAGCAATATTTTATTTTATTTAACTAAGTTATCCATTGATACTTTTCTTAAGACCATGCTCAAAAAAAAAGATTAATGCATGCCTAAGTATTATTTTTAATAATATCTATGTGAGAAGTCATAAAAGTATTTTTAAGGGAGCTTTGATAAAAACAAATTATTCAGAGCAGTACTTGATATTATCTGCTCTGTATGTGTATGGATTGGGGCCCTGGCTGGCAATGGATCACACATCAGTTTAAAAAGGAAAGGAGGAGGAGAAAATGGTGAGGTTGATAGAGGCTTTGTTCACCCTCTTGCGATCAAATCAAAGTTGTGACAGAAACAAGGAACAAACAGTAAGCGGAGTTGCCTGGGGTCTACATGAAAAGAAGCACTACAACCAGAGAGAGAAATAAAAAATCACCCTGCAATGGTAGGAGGTAGGAGCAGGAAAAAATGCAAGGCCTCCTGGTCCCCAGCGACTGAGTAGGACAGAAGCTATGGCAGTGGGCAGCTACAGATGCCTCTTAAAGGGGCCCTGTCTGCGAGCGAACTTTTGCAGTGACAGACTTGCTCTCTCTGAGCACCAATGCAGAGTAAGCTGCTGGGGGGCGGGGTATGAGGGACTTTCAGGGGGACACTGAGTTGTTGGAACGAGAGTCGGAGGCTAGGCTTTCTCCCCAGCAGAAGTGCTTATGGTATCCATTCTTCCTCTGTTGAGTTCTTCTCCTCTCCCAGTGTCAGTCGCAGAACTGCCATAGCTGAGATGTCATCAAACTGGATAACAGAGGTTGCTCCACCCAGAAGATTCCTTGAAACTCTACCTCCCCCAACTCTAGGCCCTACTCATGCTACATCCAGTTGTATCTTCAGAGAGTTCAGTGCTCCTTGCTGAGCCAACTCCAAGACCCACGCTGACGGCAGCTGGCCTCTTGAGGCAACTATAAGCACAGCATCTGTGGATTTCTTGCTGAATCTTAACAGGTGGCTCTGGAGGGCCACAGGCTGGGGCTAAACTTGGCCTACAGCTGAACCCCTCTCAGGACTTGTTCCACTGGACACCTACTACACAAAGTCAGGCTAATAAGACCGGGAGATTTAGGAGCTTTGCTTAGTACATAGAAACAGACACAGAAAGGCAGCCAAAATGGGAAGACAAAGAAGCAGAAACCATATGAGAGAACAGAACAGAGATCCAGAAATAATGGAGTCAAGCAATTTAACAGATGTAGAGTTCAAAACACTGGTTATAACGATGCTCAATGAACTTTTGAGAAGTGTAGATAAATTCAGTGAGAACTTTAACAGAGATAAAAAACATAAAAATGGAAGTGGAAATTATAAAAGGGAACCAGTCAGAAATGAAGAACACATTATCTGAGATGAAGAGTATATTAAAGGGAATCAACAGAGTGAATAGAGAAGAGGATCCAACCACTGATATAGAGGATGGGGAAGACAAGGACAATCAGAATGGCAAGAAAAAAGAAGCCGAGACTATAATAATAATGTAAGGAGTCTATGAGACACTATTAAGTGTAAAAATATCTGTGTCATAGGGGTACTGGAAGGAAAGCAAGATGGCGAAGAATTATTTGAAGAAATAATGTTGGAAAACTTCCCTTATCTGGTGAAGGAAATAGACATGCAATCCCAGGAAGCTCAGAGAGTCTCAAAAAAGATGAACCCAAAGAAGCCCACACCAAGACACATCATAATTAAAATACCAAAGATTAAATACAAAGAGAGAACCTTAAAAGCAGCAAGAGAAAAACAATTAGTTACTTAGAAGGGAGCATCCATAAGACAGGCAGCTGATTTCTCAAAAGAAACCGCAGGACAGAGGGCTTAGCACAAAATATTCAAAGTGATGAAAACCTAGGATCTACTACCAAGGATACTTTATCCATCCAAGCTATCATTCAGAGTTGAAGGATAGATAAAGAGCTTCCTAGACAAAAATAAGCTAAAAGAATCTATTATCACTAAACCGGTATTACAGGAATTGTTGGAGGGACTTCTTTAAGAAGAAAAAACATGTATCAAAAAACATGAGTAAAGAATGATAATAACTACATATCTATCAACAAATACCTCAAATGGAAAAGAATTAAGTGCTCCAACCAAAATACAGGAAGGCTGAATGGATAAGAAAACAAGACCCCTACATATACTGTCTTCAAGAGACTCACTTCAGATTAAAAGACACACACAGACTAAAAAGGGATTAAAATAAGATATTACCTTGAAGAACCTAAAAGGTATTGCGCTGAATGAAGTAAGTCAGAGAAAGACAAATATCACATGATTCCCCATATATGTGGAATCTAAAGAACTAAATAAATAACAACAACAACAAAAATGAAAATAAACTCATGAGAAGGGTTGAGGGGTTGGGGAGGACAGAGAAAAAGGGCAAAGGGATTAAGAAGTACAAATGGATAGTTAAAAAATAGACGTGGAGATATAAAGTGTAGCATAAGGAAAATAGTTAACAATGTTTTAATAAATACGTAGGGGGAAAGGGTTACTAGATTTATTGGGATGATCACTTTGTGACTTATATAAACCTCTAATCACTATGCTATACAACTGAAACTAATATATTATTGTATGCCAACTATAATTGAAAAAAACTCAATTAATTGTATAATGCAAATATGAGCAACTAATGTTTATTATATTTCAATAAAGCTGGAAAAAAAGTTTAAAAAGGACAGAAAAGTGTTAAAAATTCCAAAATTCTTATGATTGTCTATTCTTGATGTCCTCATTTCATGTTATTGCTTCTTTCTAAAATGGTATTTCTTTCTTCTTAACAGATTTATAAAACGAGTGCCTTTTTTTTGTATATGTCTTTTGCATCTTATAGCAATTGTTTGTATTTAATATTAGTTCTTCCTGATTGAGTCGAATTTTATGTCATTAAAATCATCACGTATGCTTAATTTAAATACGATTTTTAATTAATTCCTTCATTTAAAAAAACATGACACAACTTTGCTTGGTGTTTCCAGTTTGGAAGATATTACTTAAACTAATTATTTAATAAAACTGAAATCTTTTTGCTACTTCTGATGAAAGAATAGATTTATTTCCCATGTATATCAAATAATGAAAACTGAACAAATGCTAACAGCTGCCAGCCCATCCAATTTCTAATTATGCCATACAAAGCACACATTTTTAAGACAGACATATGGGCTTTATATCATGTTTATGTAGGCATTTGTGAATTAAATGACAAAAAAATGTTCTGTCCCAGACTATAGTTGCATCTTTCACCTTAAGAAAATCCGTAAAAGTTCATACATCAAGTTTTGGTAGAGTTAATATATTCTACTTAACCACAGTATGTTCTGTAGTTATCAGAAAATACTTTTTGTTGGTGGTGGTATTTGTTTTTTATGGAGGTATAATTTACATACAATGCAAGCCATCCATTTTGTATTTAGAAAAAATGCACCACAATCAAGATACAACACAGTTCCATCATTCTCCCAATTTCACTTTTATCCCTTTTGTCATTATCCTCTCTCCTCATACTCAGTCTCTGGTATACAAAACCCCTGACTAATTTGTTTTTTGTCCCTACGGTTTTGCCATTTTCAGAATGCCTTATGAATAGAATCAGACACTATGTAACTTTTTGAGTCAGATTCTTTTTACTTAACATATGCATTTGAAATTAATCAATGTTTTTATGTGCATCAGAGTGTATTTCTCTGAATAGCTCAGTAGTATTACACTGATGAATATACCATAGGTTGTTAATCCATTCATCAGCTAAAGGTCATGTAGCTTGTTTCCAATTTTTGGCAGTTATATAAAACTGCTGTAAACATTTAGTGTTTTTTTTTAAATTTTTTTTAACAGCATTCTTAAATCTCCATTTAGAGTGAGAATGAATTAATAGAAATGGCAATGGTATATAGTATAACATTTCACTCCTATCAAAACATCACAACATAGATAGTTTTTTGGAGATATTTTCCTGACAAAGCAATATATTACCTATAATCAAGGTACAGGCACTTTTGATATTTTTTAACTTTACCACTGTGGTTTAGGCCTAGAGCACCCATTTGTGATTCAGTTGTCCTCAGATTATGTAAGTGATCAGAGATGCATAAAATCAAAGAAAGATAGTGCATTCTTTTTCTAAGAACAGCTGACTAAGACTAAAATAAATCAGCAGTATGTGAGGATATGAAAGAGACATTTATCTAGATGTGTGTAACACAAGTATGGCACCGAGTCTGTGTCTTCTAAGCTAAGTGGTACTCCATGTTATCTAGCATAGTGCTTTGTGCATAATGGTTTCAATAAATGGTTTTCTAAAAAAATAATGTCGGTGTGCTTATAATCATGTATACAGCAAGACCCCGAGGAAGAAGCATCAGTATACCTATTATACTTCACCCTACTTCATTTCCCACATTAATAAGTCACATCTTTGACTTACTAAATATTTTTCCTTTTTTCATTGTAATTCTCTATGCTCTAATTCTTCAGACACATACGAAATCCAGGAAAAAGTTATTTATTTTATTACCTAAGCTTAAAACCTTTAAAATGCCTCCTGATAAGTTGATTACATTGGAGAAATTCTTTCGCAGTGAAAGAAAAATACGACTAAAAGAATGATGGGGAAAAAAAGAATGATGAGGAAAAAATTTAGAAATGAAAGAGAGGCACAAAAAAATTAAGATGTTTTGTGATATTTAGGATATATTCAGGATATATAAAACATCTTTGTTTAGAAACTAAAGTTGGTATTTAATTATCATTAGTCAAAAATTATTTTCTCCCATAAAATTAATATTGAACAAATATTTAAAGAAAGGGAACCAAATCAAGACCTTACATGGTATACTGTGTGCCTCAATCTAGCTTTGTTTTAGACGAATTGATCATTAAGAGAAATACTTATAGGCAAACTAGCTAAGGTGAATTATTTAGAGATCTACAAAGTCCACAGAGCTGAAATTAACATTGGGAATATTTATTACACAAAATAGTTATAAAACTGAAATCACCTCAAGAAATTTATTATACAGAAATAAACAGTTTGTAAATATTTGCACATAAGAATATTTATTAAAACATTTTTAGTGGTAAAAATTCTAAAAATATTGAGTGGTATTAGAAAGAATGGGTAAATAAATTTTAATACATCCATGCAATGTAGCTCTTCAAAAGTATTAATTTGATTTATATTTGTTGACTCAGAAGAATGCATATGATGTATTTTTATTTTTGTAAAACAATAAAGAAAAACTGTGTGAGAGAGAGAGAGAAAGAGAGAGATAGAAAGAGAGGTGGGGAGAGAGAGAGAGAGAGAGAGAATATGTATATGCATTGGTTTATATGACCATGACCATATGGAAATGCAGGATATCTCTGTTAGGTGTGTGGAAAGGTATTTAAAATATGGGGTAATGTATCTTTTATCTTTCTATAACTTTTGCATGCTTCAGTTGATATATTAGTGTTATAATTAGCACTGTTATAATTTACATTTAATCAAATTTAAAATTGCTGTCTGAGGAAACATCAGCTTATTTACCATTCCATCTCTAGCTCTTCTCTCTGCAGCAATTCACAAGGTTAATCAAGAAAAAGTTTTTAATAATCATCAGCTTTTGATAATTTAAGGACTCCCCTACCTAGAGGCATGGTATGAACTAGATGTCTTCTCAAATTCTTTTTGACTCTGCATGTATACTTAAATCCGGATGAACATGCATTCATCCATATTAAATTACATGAAACTATTTAGCACATTTTAGCCCCAAATATTTTTCTTTCATAATCTGTTTGTAGAATTAGACAGTATTTTACAATGAAGTCAAGTGAATGACAGACTTTCAAGAAATTTTGTTCTAGAAAATTCCCATGAATACATATGTGCACAAATTGAGAAGCCTTTATTTCTCATACATATGTGAAGCTAGTTGCCATTTTAAAGCAGTATTGTTTGTTAACCTGGAAAACCACACTTCTAACAATTCAATTGCTCCTCAATCCCTCCACTCTCAGTGCATTACATGTAAAATATCCTTTCTACCTCAGAACTTCCGAGGTATTCTAAGCAGTTTCCTTACTCTAAAAAAATTAATGGTGAGATTAGCAAGTAACGTATGTCTTCTCTTTCCTTTCCTCTTCAGAAAGGATGAGAACAGAAGGCACTAACGATAATTTTCCGTAGCAGTTTTAATTAACTTAAATACGGAATGAAATTAAAGTTTTCTGGGGTGGGGTGGGGGAGGGAAACTAGAACAGTATTATTCTCTTCCTTGTCACTCCAAGAGACCATAGCAACAACACAAATCTAATGTACATTTCAACTGTTTCCCCTTCTGAAACTGAGTTGTGGAGGCAAAGGATCAGACCTCTGTGTTTCACACATATCCCTGCTATGGCATCTTCTATACAAAACATATTCAATAATTCAATAAATATAGATTGAAAATATCTCCTTATAAATGTTTTTGGTGAATAACCCAAGAGTGAATAAACAAATAATCATTAGTTGAGCCCTGGATGACAAAGAGAAAATCAAAACACCTCTTCTTTTTCCTCCCTCTTATTTCCAGGAAATTTACAAACACGACTATTCTCTGTATGTGATATTCCTCTATGCAGATGTAAGCATTCTATTTATTATGGAGGAATATGAGATATAATTGAGTTATCTAGTGGGGATTGAAAATGGAGCTTGGTATATAAGAAACCAATTTGAAATGATCTGCTCTATGACCATATGACATGGTAACTGATTTGATGGAAGACTATAAATCATATAGTAAAAGTATTGGGAATTAGTTAAGAATATGGGCTTTGCAGTCAAACTGCTTGTGCAGTTGTCTCTGCTCCACTCATTACTAGCTAGAGATGGGGGTGAGTTAGTTTCTCTAAACTCATTAGTTTCAACATTCTTGATTTCATTGATTACTTTGTAGGATTGTGAAGATCATTAAAGGGTTGCTTGCAAAGTACTTAGCAAAGTGTGTGGCACAAAGTCAGTGGTCTATATACATTAGCCATTAATGATATTAAATATATTCAGTGCCATTTCTTGCATCCACTGAACTAGAAAAATTGTTTTGTTCTATTTCTGTATATTTCCATTTTCTAGGTTTGGTAGTAAATTTAAGAAAACCAATTTAAGACCAAGATAAGTTAAACAGAAATTAGATAACTCTCAGGCCAATTAGACCAAGGGAAATAGTGACCTTGAAGTAAACATAACGAAAAATACTCTTCAGAACTGCCATGATTCTTGGGAAATAGGTAAAGGTGATAGCATCAAAGGAAGGTGATACAGAAAAGACTATCTTTGCAGCTTCAGGGGGACTAAAAAAGCAATTCCAGGTAATTTAAAACAATCTTTAAATTCTCTTTCTTGCGACTGCTACTGTGAAGAATGAGGAAATGGTTATAAAATACTTTTTTAATGTCTTTTTTTTTTTTTTATAATAGCTGGCTTTTAGGAGCCTGAGAAAGAGGCAGGAGAGGTGCAAAGGTAATAGGAAAGAATGGAAGGAGTGTGGGGAAAACTTTATTGACTTCATATTCTTATAAGCTTGTAACAGCAGACTCACTTTTTTGTAAATTCACAAGATTAGAAAGAGAAGGAAAAGGACCCGCATGTATTAATCAATATGTTCTAAGCATCAGCTCAGTGTTTTATTTATATTATTCCACTTAATCCTTTCACTAGTCCCACAAGGATGCTCTGTCGGGATAACGTATTTTACCTTGTGGTATCAATTCTCAGTGGCTTAAAACAGCAAGATTTTAGATCCAGGTAATTCTTAAAGGCAGCACTTGTACATGTAGTAGCTCAGACTTGTAACTCCACATCATATCAACATATGCATCCAAGACTGTCTCAGAAAAATAAGATGCTTCTGTAAATTTCATAATGCTGATCAATGCTTCTTACAAGAAGTGACATAATACTTCCACTCACATTTCATTGGTCAAATCAAGTTACAGTACCATGAGTAACATTAATGGGCAGGAGAATACAATTCCTCATGTGCCTCAAAGCATGAGAACCAGAAATTCTAGTGAGCAGTATTGATGCCTATTACAAAAAGAGACTTAGTTTGCAGATGAGGAATCTGAGATTCAGAGACATTAACAACTTTGGCAAAATCAACCTGTTCCTATATGGTGCTTTGGAATGCAAAACTTCTAAGTCTATATCCTTTCCATTACATCGCTTCACTTCACATATATGCACTTGCACATTTATATGAATGGAACACACAGAACAACACATTTTCCATTTAAATCAATGTACGAATGAATATTGTACATTGTCATTCCATAGTCAGATAAACACAGATAAGTGGGTCACTCAGTGTTAAAAAGTACTAATATGATAGTCATGTATTGTGGGTTGAGTTATTCTTACCTGTTGATATTGAGAGAAAGTGTTTTCAATTTTGCAGTGTTGGTGTAGCTTTCATTTGTTTTGGTTTTTGTTTTCTAGGGGATTTTAGCTCTCATGTGTCCTGAAGAAACCTCTGTTGTGCTCTTGGAGCATAGTGAAATCCATGGCATGCAGTTCAAAGAAAGTGCACCAATAGGCCAAGAACATTTTCCAGATTCAAGGAAGCCTTCTCCACATTTGAGCGTGGTCTACGGATCAGTGAAGATAGTAGATCAAAGGGACTAGTCGGTTTAGTAAAATAAATACCTTGGTTACCCATTAAATTTGCCTTTGTAAATAAAGTACAGTGAATTTCCCTTTGATCTTATGAAGATAGTTCAGCATGCTATACATAGCACAGAGATGAAAGTAGATGAGGCCGCTTAAAATGAAATATGCCACTGAGAGATATAAAGCTTTCAAACTCTTTTGAGCAGAAGCAGAAGTAATCTGGTAAGTAATGTCCTTCCTTTGCAGTATTTTCATAGGGTATTTGGCATTAACTTCAGGTTATTTTTGATTAATATGAATAAACAATAGCACCCCAGGGAAAATGTTATAAAACATTAGGCATAAATATGATCAATAATTTATAATAGGTAGCATATATTTGTTCCTATTTATTGAAAGTTACATCTAGCTTTCACATATTATTATATTGAGAATCCTTTGTTACTCTCCGCTCTGGCCAGGTCATTAAATTTTTAAAATTTATTAGAAATGCCTCTGTATCCTTACATTTTATCTCCTAGCTAGTTGACGTGACTTGTCTTATTATTGGTAGAGATGGTGCATTAAAAAACAGAAAATAAGAAAAGTTAGACTGTTGTGTTTTCCATTTTAATGACATACTTCTGGCTTCTGGTAGATTTCTTCTGGTGTACTTCTCTCCTCAAATGTCAAGTTTTATCCTAGTTTTTAGCAAATTCAGGCCAAGATATTTGCTAATATTTAGCTCGTATTCTGAGAGCTGGCACTTTAATAGAGGTTTTGAACCCAAAAGGATGAATCCTTATTGGAGGAATTTTTGACACAGGTCATACATGGGATATAAGAAGTGGCCTGAATAGTGGGCAGCTGGCATTCTTGTCACCTGTCTGGAAAGCCGATGCTGGGTAAGGAACATTAGTAACATGTGCAATAATTCCTATTCCCGCTTTGTGGCAGTTTAATTTCATTGTCCTTTTAAGTTTGTTGAAGAAACTTTATTTTTTTAAATCCCCAAATTACCCATAAGTTTGAGCTTTCGATATTTACGTGACTGTATTTTTCTTTGACAATTAAAAAAATAGTACCTATTTTTCAACCAGATCATTATCCTAACCTTTCTTTCTCCTATTCACTCTTTCCTACAGAAGGAGAAATATCTTACAAGTGAAATTTGGAAGAGAAAGATGTCACTCTTTTCCCTTCTCTCTGTCTCTGTCTCTGTCTCTGTCTGTCTCTCTCCCCTCTTTGGAAACTAGCTCTCCCACAGGATACACGCATTTTAGCTCTCTACTTCCCTGTAGTCAGCCTGGCAGTGGGGATAACTGAGATTGAGCAGCTGTACCAGTGACAATGTCAGTTGGTCTTATTCAATGAAGAAATTTTATTAAGTGCACAAGTTGCAAGCTGTGTCTCTAATCTAGACTTTGTCAGTAATAAAACTGACATTTTCAGCTCCATCTGTTTGACTCCATATTTGTCTTTAGTTAGTACCAAATTTTCAGTCGAAGGGATGTTATCTATTAGGCTCTTCTAAACCCTGGCAGGTATATCGGAATGTCTCATGCTAATGTCATTAATTATTAAAATCATATATTTAATTCCTCTTGTTCTGATTCCATACTCACCAAGTAGCTTTCAGATGACAACTTGCTTCTTTATGAAGAAGTCTGTTTGTATAAAAATAATGTGTGTACCAGAAAATTTTTAGTGCCTGGCTTCCTTACCAGTTGTATTTCTTTTTGTAAATTAATACACGGACATTCTGTTTTGATACTTTACTTTTGTAAGCCTGATTATTAATGTTCATCTGCCCTTAAGAGATGAATCTGTCAATAGAATGACCTTGAAAGTTGTAAGCAAAATAGTCAGACAAAGCTCCAAGACATTCAGAATTCAATACAATATTTTAAAACTGGGAAGAGTTGGGTGGTTCGGTTAATGTGAGAAAATATAATATTGCCTTATATTCAAATGTCTTTACACTTATATGTAAATACATTTACTTGTCTTAAGAACTAAGGAAAACAAAACCAAGGAAAGCAAAATCCAATTAAGAAATATTTGTGGCCGCCTGGGTGGGAGTTACAGATTCTAACCTAACTTAAATATTAGATACTGATGTGATTCCCTTCTAATGGATAGGAGCCATGTGAAGTTTTTCCTTTCGCTTTTGAAGTCCTTCATATAGTCTGCTATAATCTACAGGGGTCAGGATGTTCCTTCCCTGTGGAAGAGGATTTTTTCGTAACTGGGAAGATTAGAATTAATTGTAGAAATGTTTAGGAGAACCAAAATGTAATAACATTTTGACATTAATTAATGTGTGCATCTTGCTACATTAAGTATCAGTAATACATAAGAATGGTTAATCTGTTAAAATAATAGGTCAACCTTGTAACACCATTTTAAAATGTCTAATTGAGAACTGATTTAGGATTGTGTGTCTAGACTGAAAATAATTTTATATATAATATCACAAGATTTAAGAAAACGAAACCGTTTTTAGTTTCATTTATTAATTTTATAAGTATTGCTTAAATACTTGAGATTTGTTAGAAAATTTACATGTGCATGCAAAATAATTGAGTATATTAAATGTATTAATGAAATTTAAAATGTTAAAAGAAGTTTAATTAACGAGGTTTCTAACTGGTTCCAGATAGTAATTGAAGGCCACTTTTAAAGTGACTGAAAATTTGCTAGTTTTATACATGGCATAAAAAGGTTAATAAAAAGAACTGAAAACTATAAAGAAGAAGTAATCCCTTTGTACTTATAACTAATAAATTGAATATTTTAAAAACTAACAATCTATTAATTTTTTTTCCCCCATGTAAAAACCAGTCTGGAGAAAACGAAACTCTCCTTTAACAGGAATCGCTCTTAGTATCAGGCACAAATCAAGCTTCTAATATCAAGAAGTTGTGGCCACTATCTAGATTAGGCCATGGTAAGTTCCCCAGAGGATGCCAACCTAGGATGATGGCCCTTTGGGAGGTGGAAAACTGACTTTTAATCTACTACATTCTGACCCCATTTCCTTTTTTGGTACTTCTACAACTTTTTTAGTGCTTTATTAAAATAAGTTATTTCCTAAAATGTCAAATATTTAAAATACAACATATCATTGAGATTAAGGCACATACTTTAAGTAATTACAGGTTTTCATGGTTCTCAAGCAAATCATCTCTGGTTATAATGAAGATATAATCAAGGCTTGTAACTTTGATAATAGAATTTACCTGAATTCTTAATGACTTCATGAGTTTGCTTTTCAAAAGAGTGTTTGCCCCTTCTGTAGGCCCTAGCATAAATAGTGATGCATAAATAGATCACTATTTATCATGGCAAGAGGGTGTGGGAACCAGAAAGATCTTGATTAGAACTACAGTTCAGGCTTACACAAGTCTGAGTCCTTGAGCAAGACATTCAACTTTTTAATTTTCTTATCTGTAAATTGGAGATCAGAATATTTATCCTATAGGGTTGCTGTAAAGCTTAGAGATATTATATAAAGAGAGTTGGCATACAACTGACCTTCAATGAATCAGATGTGATTCTTATGGGTAGCGCGTCTTACGGGTAGCACAGTCTTAAGGCTGTATACGTGCTTGTAGGTGAGGAAGGGTTAATTTCTTCAGCGGGTTGAGTATACGTGTATGTGTGTGGTTAAAGGAGCAGCTGCCTTGACAATATGCTGCTGCAGTGAATCATGGCTGGCTGCCAAATGGAGGCTCCAAAGACCCTTGTGCAATGTTAAGCGCTGATCTGCATAGTGTAAATGATACCCTGCAAGAACTCTTCAGACTTCATGGGTTGAAACGCTGGCCTCGTACAGTCTCCCAGAGATCACAGATCCTATACCCCATTAGAGTGAGAAAAATCCCTAAGCCCAACAATTTGGGCTGCCTACTTAATTCCTAAAGGTCTCCTTCATTCACCAGCTACATGCCCATGTGTTAGTTTTGCTCATATAGCCAGTGGATGTTTCTCCTCCCCCCATGATTAATTGAGGTAAAATATCAGACTTTGAAATACTTGTGGAAATTATGAAAAAAAAAAAGGTTGTCTTCTACACACTATTGTTGATGAAATTCTGACAGTGGCATTTTATATCAGGCTCCAACTCTACACAATATTAAAAGAATCAAATAGGATGATGTATAGGAGAGAGAGAGTGGCAGAGAGAGAAAAAATGCTAACAATTTTTGGATGCAAAAAGAGTGAGGATTTTTTAGAGAGTTATATAAAAGAGAAAAGATCTCCTCCATTGACAGCCTTACTGAATTTCATTATTTTTCAATGAAGTCTTTGTACATCTGAAGACACCTTTTAACTAGAATAGCAAGAATGGATCTAATGAACAACAAAAGTAAATTGATGACAAATTCCATGAAGTAAAGAACATCGAAATCAAATACTTTACTATCATCCCAAATACACTTTGTTGATATCTTCTGTTTGGTTTGCCAAAAGTCAAAATTGCCCAGTTGACAAACTGTTCGTTCCATTGAACTCTTTCCAATCCATCCTAGAGGAGATGGAATCCTTTAGGCATTAAAATATATGATGATTGACTAACTTTAAATTGCCTTCAAGAGTTAGTTACACTTTTTATCATCATGCAGATTGATTGGGTGAAACTTATTGTTGTATTATTTTAGAGCAATTAAAAAAACAATTTTTAGGCGAGGCAACCCTTGGTTGACCTCACAGATTGCAAGGACCTTGTCAGTTTACAATCCCTTATTTTTAAAAAAATTTTTATGCCTAAAGCACCTGGTCTCTCCCATCCAAGTACTAACCAGGTCCGACCCTGCCTAGCTTCCGAGATCAGACGGGATCAGGCTTGTTCAGGGTAGTGTGCTATTCCATCCCTGAGAGTTCCATTTTGCATACACGAAGCTTGAGATAACCTGTAGGTTGGGTACTAGAATGGCCGTAGACTTAGAGTATTTTTTTTTTAATTTGAAAAATATGTTTACAAAATGCTTATAAAACATTTTTAGACACTGAGGAGATGAACATTAGAGACTATTTTTAAGGAGGTTACAGTCTAATGGAGACAAACAAATAATTATGATACACAATTTACGTGTTAAAAGAGGTTACATAAGGGGTTGTGGTAACATCAATGAGAGGCACTTGATTCAGCCTGGGGCTGTCGAAGAGTTTAGTTTTAGGCCTACTGTGTTGGAAATGCCAGTGAATTGTCAATAGAAGCTGGATGCATGGTATTGCAATTTTGGAGCAAGTAAAGGCTCTCGATGGAACTCTAAGAACTACTCACAACTATGAGGAAAATCAAATTCCTCTGAGAAGCATGTGCCATTTTTGTATAAATGCTGCACTATTCCTTGTGATTAATTTCAAGTGTACATAAAAATGCAGTTTAAATATAAATATTATTTAGGATGGCTTAAGAATTACCCCAAAAGTCTTTTGATGATAGATTTGGTCAGAAAAACAGAGAGAAAGCAATTTCAGAAGAGCATAATTTCTGATTTCAGTTGCAAAAATCCTTCTGATTAATCCCTGTAACAATCTACAAAATTAATAAAACCAATTGTTATAAAAATTATGAAAGTAATAAAAATTTGTTCATAAAAATATGAGTTTAACTGAAAGACTGTAATTTTCTTGACTTAGGTTGGTGATAATGGAGACAGAGAACGGGATAGATTTGATGTGTATATTTCAGTAGAATTTTTAGAACTTTCCATTAGACTGAATGCAGTGTAGACGTAAGAGAAAAGGATGACTCAAGAATAAAATCTAGGTTTCTGGTTGAAAAATGAGCGAATGGTGATTCCACTTACTAATTGAGAAATGGTGTGGTATTCCATTCCTGAGAGTTCCATTTTTCATACACGAAGCTTGAGATAACCTGTAGGTTGGATACTAGAATTTGGAGTTCCCAGTAGAGGGAGTCTGGGCTAGAGATGTATTTATAGGAATCAAGATATAAATGTGATTTAAAGCCCAAGAACTAATTGAGATTGTAGAAAGGAAGGGAGAGATTGTTAGAGTGAAAGAAAAGGAAGAAAAATAACTAGAAGAGACAGAATGGCTCAGGAAATGCAGCTGCTCCCCATTCCATCATTTCCCAGTGCCCTATAGGGAGAAAGAGCTCTTGAAATTAATCCCACTGCCTTTTTTCCTGGGTTAACTGGTGAAGTAGGGAGGGGACAAACATATATAAAAGCCTTAAATAGAAGCAGCTGCTGACTCTTCTGGGTAGTAATTTGATGACTATTTATTTAGCAACAGTGGAATAATTTTGTTGAGTAGATATAATAGTTTAAAATATTCTTATGCTGACTGTATATACTTTTATGTCTTACTTTTTTTAAATTGCATGGGTAGTTTTACAGAAGGGCATTTACAGATAGAATTGAGATTTTTTAGGTTATAAAAGACTTGCATACTCCCTCTGTTCAGTGTGAGTTAGCCTAATGAGCAAACGTTTCTGTTAAAATTCTAAAGCACTACACACCTGTTAATGATGAATGATCATTTCTATCTGTACTTTCCACATTGTTATTAAATAATATAAAATCATATTAACAATTTACTCATAATATGTCTGTGATAAGAGATTTTTTTGGTTGGTATTTAATGGAAAGGAATAATATAACAAGCTAATGAGAGTTTAAAAATGATTACTTTATGAACTAAGAAGCTTTTGCCATTCTCCTTTTTTAGTCTGTAAGCTTGGGTATTTTTTTCTTTTTTTCCTAAGGAATGAAAGAGATGAAAATCTAAAGCATCCCTGTTATGGTCTGTACTAATGTTACTGAGTTAAAAAACAAGTTCAGCAAGTTTTAAAGAAAAGACCTGTTAGTCAAGTAGAAGGCAAATATTTTCATTAGTGCTGAGTGGAAAAGGGAAAGTTTCATGTGACACATCAATGTTCTATCACTTCTCATTCTAAACCCTTTTAACTCAGAGAAGAGGGAGAAAACAAAATAATGAATTTGAAATGAGGAGAGTTTAAATCAGCAATATATATTTTTTTTCTCACAACATGCAGAAAGAATAAATAGTGTTATTTAATTCAGCACCTCTGTACTTTTTCGTGTAAAAAGCAACTCATACAATTATTTTGGATATGTTTTTGACTAGGATGGAACAATTAAAGATAATAACAAAAAAGAAGATGCTAAATGTTGTAAGGAAGGTTGGGAATGGACCTTCCGCATTGTGTAGCCCAGCCCATCGTGTTCACTGGTGATCGAACAGCTTTTTGTCTCCTGATAATCATCTCACACCTACATAGGTGCCCCAAAGGCTTTATTTACCTGCTGGAAGAGATGTGATTTCTAGACAGGCTGAAATTGAAACAGGGCTTTGGGAGCAGAGAGGAATTTCTCTCAACAGTGGTCCTAGTCCCATGAATTCAATTTGAAAAGAGGAGAGTAAGGAAAGGCATTTCAATTTTAGAGCTTTGAACGTAATTACTCTGTAATTACTCATAAAGAGAGTTGATTTCTGTTGGTTGTGGTACCTTCAATCTTGCTCCAAAGGAAGTTTGCCCTGGGAAGCTAATCGAGAACTCAAATGAAAAAGTTGTATAGGAAGATACTGGGATCCCAAACCACTCTGATCATGAACCTATTAAAAGAACTGTTGTTATACTGGCTGGACCAGGACTAGCTCATCCTCCACCCTCACACACGCATCCGTCCTCTTCAACCCAGGGAGGAGTGAAAATGACCGTGGGAAGGAAGGAGGCAATGCAGTCATACCATGATCTGCCTACATCACCAGGAGCAACAAGAGTCTTGAACTGGAGGTCAACGGTGGCAATGAAAATTGAGTCAGTCTATTGGCACCTGGGTCGATGGAGCAAAGTTCAAATGATATCCAGAGACTGGGTGAGATAGGCTAAACTTTGTCGAAGGAAAGAAGAGTATAAAAACTTGCAGTTTAAAAACAAGCAAACAAAAAACTATGCTTATTATATCACCCCTCCCCCTTGCAAACGTATTCTCTCATGTTGGTGAAAACTGGCAGCACATATTCTATTCAGAGTTTATACATAAATATGTAATACCATTATGGTCCAGACACCAAATAAGGGTGGTTGTTCCAAAGCATCGGAACAGACTCTACCGGGCACATGATGCCTCAACTTTAATGCTTTATTTTCTAGATAGTGCAAACATTTGGGGAGAGTGGACAGGGTGGCTGAGAAGCCGAGGGCTCAGAGCAGCAGCTATTTACTAAGTAGTTCAGAAGCATTTAATATTTTAATGACCAGTATGGCTATTTCACTGCTTGCCAGATAAATATAAATTCTGATGAAATTAGATGACAGTTCCCAAATGACAGTTCCCTCCCTCTTGAAAACTTGAATAAATAGTGTGCAGCATATATTTTGTTTTAGTTTCATGAATCTGAACATGATTCCTTGATCATTCATCAAGTATATATTTTACTAAACATTAATTTTGATGCCAAAAAGACTTTAGAACTATTTATTTTGAAACTTTCTTTATGCCTCAGATCTGAAATCAAAACTGAGTTATCAAATGGCTTTTAAATGTCCAAATCAATGGTGATTTAAGCCAGATTTTTAAAAATTATCACAATTTCATTCCTGTATTGAAACAATATTTTAGGGCATACATGTGTTTGAAATATCTCAGGACTATGATACGTAAAGATTTGGGAAGAACCCACTTAACCCAGACTTCTCAAGCATGGTTTTTAAAAGGTAAGCAGAACAGCAAATAAACTGAGCTGATCATAAATTACAGAAAATTACTAATAGGAAAGACTGAGTTTTTTCTTCCGATGATGAAAACTCTAGAAGAACCGACTTGGATACAACTAAATTTTGCCGGACATCTAAATGTCCTGACCATCCTAAATGGAGTAAATGTCCCAGCCATCTAATAGGGCGTCCTCATTAAGTTGCTTTCTAGCACTGAGGTGAAGTTTGTTCTTATCCTCCTCAGAGCCCTCTGCTGATTAAAGGCCACATTTTCCAGGAGGCTGTAAGACTTGTTATCCTCAAAAACAAGACTGACTCTGTCCAATTGGGTCACTCAGAGTTTTCTTGGTTATGAAAAAATGGCAAAAAAAATTTCTTAGGGAACTTGGAGAATTTTCTGTTTTCAAGAATTATTCACAGAATTTAGTCTTCTCTTTATGGAAGAGAAATAAGGATGATTTAAAAACATCTGTTATCAGTTACATAGATAAGTAGGTAGGTAGGTAGGTGGGTAGATTGATCAGTAGCTAAACACAATTTTTAAAAATCAGGCTTAATTACCAATGAATAATGTGAGTATAATCTCTATGTTCTTACTTCTCTGTTTTTCAGCCATTGCATTAATTTTTCCTTTTCTGATTTTTCCTTCTTTATTTCAATTTCTTCCCTCCCCTCCCCCTCTTCCCTTCCTCTCTCTGTAGCTCTTCTCCCCCTCTCCCTCCCCATCCCTTGGTCCCTTTCCTTTACCTGCTTTCTTCCTTCTCTCATTCCTTTCCTGCTCTAACTCCAGTCACACAACGCCTCTTTAATCTTTTCCCACCTCCTTCTAAAAAAATTCTAATTAATTATTTATTTTTTTATGGTGACATTGGTTAATGAAATCCAATAAGTTTCAGCTGTACACTTTAACAATAAGGCATATATATATATATTTACACTGTGTGTTCACCTCCCATAGTTAGATTTTTTTTTTTGGCACCATATATTTGACCCCCTTTACCCTGTCTACCTCCCCCTCCCCCACCCCCTACCCTCTGGTAACCACTAGTCTATAGTCCATGTCCATGAGTCTCTGTTTGTCCTGTTCATTTGTTGCTTTTAAGTTCATATTCCACATATAAGTGATATCATGTGATTTTCAACTTTTTCTCTCTGGCTGATTTCATTTAGCATGATTATCTCAAGGTCCATCCATGTTGCAAATGGCAGTATTTCATCTCTTCTTATGACTGAGTAATATGCCATTGTATATATGTGCCACAGCTTTTTTATACAATCATCTATCATAGGAGATTTCGGTTGCTTCCATGTTCTGGGCACTGTGAATAATGCTGCTATGAACATCAATGTGCAAATATCTTTTTGGATATGGGTTTTCAAGTCTTTGGGGGTAAATTCCCACCTCTTTTAATGCTCCAGCACATATAACCAAGTACAATGCTGGAAATTTGTTTGGGGGATTTTGTGGGGATAGGAGACAAGGGTGTTATGAGAAAGATTTTAAGATATGGGTATTGTAAAATGTATATAGTGGTAAAAAGCTTTTCTATAGCTAAGATCATTAAAACAAAGTATGTAAAAAGGGTACAAATTAAACTAAATGTGCCTTAGCATTGCTAACTAATTAAACTAAGTGAATACTCATAATTTGTTTCACTATTTTTACATTAAGAAAATTTCTCAAATGGAGGATAATTACAGCAAAAGCCTAATTAGATGCTAACAGACCATACTCTTCCGTTCTGATGCATTAATGATTTCTTTTGTTATAATTGTTGTATTTATCAGGGTGTATTAAGTGTTTCTTTTTCAGTATTTATGTAGAGGATGCATACTGCAAAGTGACTTAAAAACGAGGCAGTTATTTTAAATGAGCTTGACATTTCTAGTCTGATTCAGCTTTATTATTTGCATTGAAAAATTTCTAAAACATATAGACACTACTGTTAGTTTTAGCAGAAAACACATCTTTTGAAAATCACACCTTTCTCTAATTCTTTCGATTCAATCGGAAATCTCAAATGAACTTGTACTGAGCTTTGATTACTGATGTACTAATTATTTTGTGAAGACTGTCAAGATATAAAATTATATAATATTGTCATTTTTATCCTGTAAATGAGAGAATAATAGGATAAGTACATTATGATTTATGGCCTTGAATCTGAGCTAACAGAGGAAATTAGTAGCTACCAATTAGCATGATTTTATAGAGTCAATTATTTCTGCTATGAATGTTCAATATACAAAATATTACAAGACTAAGTATGAATTTGGATGCATAATACAATCGTGTGTTTTAATCATGGCCATCTTCAGAGTTGAAAGACAAAAGAAGAATAAGAAAGAAAGCGAATTCAACATCTCTGATGCTTAGATACACCAAGAGGAGACATGAGTCTTTGATTTACATAACACAGGACCATATCTAAAGCTCTCTTAGAAACAAGAGATTTTTTAAACCAAAGCTAATATGTAAACTAGTATTGTAAACCTAACTGTGAACCTTAACAACTGAGATGTGGCTTGTCATAATAATAACAAAACACTGAGCTTTTGTCATCAATAGAAATGAAGGACATTCCCCATAACAGTACTTAGTGTTCAAAGAAAAGGATGTTAGGTCATGAATATTTTGCCTCTAAAAATATTACTATGGGTAGTAATTTTTGTCAGAACTAGAAAGAACAGAATTTTAAATGTGATCAAATTGGTCAAAGTTAAAATTATAATATTAAAATTGAAGAAGTTAATAAAATGCTAGAGATAATAATCTCTTTCCTATCCCTCCAGATGAAGAACCATTAAACAATTTTAGGTTTTCTGGCTCAGAAAAAAAGCTGGATTAGAACCTGTCTCTGCTTCTCAGTTCACTGGTCATTTTACTTACTATTTGGGCTCGAAGGAGCTCAGGTACAAAATGAAACTTGGAAATATTATGATCTGCTAAAAATAAAATTTCCTTCAAATATTTATTTAGAGTCTTTTTTTCCCCAAAAGTTTAGTTCAGTAATTCTTTCATGACCAGAAGCCACTGATCTTAGAACCATAACTACACTGAACCTATATGAGTGAAAAAACATACATATGTACACATGAGCACACACATAAACACACACACACACACACATACACACGCTCCTTACATTAAGTCCTTATTCAAAAATGGACATCACAAACTCTTTACACACTAATGCTCATGGATTTTTCTAGACTCTCGGAGTATATGTTCTCTGACTTTGCATTCTGTTCTATCATTTTGGTTCTCCTGATTTTCCAACCAGAGTAGATTAGATAATCTGTTCCTTTGCTTTTGACAGAAAAGAGAGCAAGCAATAGGGAAGGGGAAAACTGTGAAGCTTGTTGCAAGCACACTATGATCAGCAAAAATAACGAACCAGAAAAATCCAGCCTGACACTGAGGAGACAGAATGTTATGTTACAAACTTGCTCAGTGGAGAAGCTAATAACCTGCTTGCTTCCGTAAGCTGTGAGATCAACCCTGAGAACTTTTAATGTATTTGCTGTTAAAATTTAAGTATGCTAGGCAAAACAAAAACAAAG
>NW_011888814.1:2383591-2386425 GCF_000151845.1 Pteropus vampyrus | reverse complement strand
TCTTTCTTTCTTTCTTTCTTTCTTTCTTTCTTATATAATTATTACTTTATCACCTATAATCATTTCTTTAGCCCATTACAGCCTTGCTCCCATTCACTCCTTTGTGCTATTATTGGCAAATATATTGCAATTATATTACATTTATATATGATATAGGCCCACAATAAATTTTGTATATATATGATTATTATGTGCGGCCCGGTTCCTGACAGGCCATGGATTGGTACTGTCTATGGCCTGGGGGTTGGGGACCCCTACTTTAGATAATATATTGTAGCAATTTTAGGTACTGGTCATTCCCTCCTTCTTTGGGCCTTGTTTTTTGTTACTTGCTTGTTTAGTGATAGGATGGATTATTTCAGTGAAGTGTATTTCCCCCATGGTGTTCTGACGTTCCTCAAGGAGGCACAGCTTTGGGTGTGCCACCAGCACCCTCGGTGATGGTGTCAGGTCCTGGGAGGGCTCTTATCTACTCTTTCCCTGACCACAGCCAGCTGGTGAACTCCAATAATTGCCTGCTGATTCTTGTATTATTTTCAACAATTCCCCTGGGCATTTTCAACAGTTCCTCTATAAACGAATCCAATCAAAATGTGGCTTCAAAACAAAATAAATAGTTTCTGAGGTCAGTGTTTGATATTTGTTCAGATCCCACAATGACTCTTCCCAGCTGTCTTAATTCCAGTTTCTCTTCTGAAAACTAGCCATCTATAGTCTAGGCTGTATCTTCATTAGATCCATGAATCTCTTCCCAATTGCCTTACACCAGAATTTCTCTTAGGGAGAGAATTGTGTGAAAGCTGAGACCTCTGGGGCATAGTTTGCGAGTAGACCATAAAACAAACAAAAAAAAGATAGCTATGTCGTCTGCCTGAGAAGTTACCAGGAATTTGGGAATGGCTTGTAAGCTGTGAGAGAGAAGAACAGGAAAGGGTGGTGGGGGAGGGGCAGTCAATATGGAAACTTCAGGGAAAGAGACAACGAGGAAGAAATAAGCAGTGCTGGAGTAGCCAGAGGATTTATAATATTGATTTATACTATTTGTTCCATAGCAGCACCACATATAATATTTATATGTGGTGCTGCTATGGAAATCCCTCCAGATGCTCCGAGACTTTAGTCGAAGGCAGCTACAAATGTTGGCTTGATACTTTGAGAGGGAAGGAATATTTTTCTGAAGCCTGTCACCCTTCAAAGAAAAGAATAGCATGCATGAGATGACAAGATGATCCATAAACTGATTCCAAACTCTAGAAGAAGTGTTTCTCTCCTTTCTCCATCCCAAGAATCCCCAGAGGGATTACAAGGGGGAAAAACAAGTTTATCCATCGCTTTTGGGAAAAGAGGCTCAGTCTATTCTATTTAAACCTCAAAGGGTTGTGTGACCCCAGCTAAATTTAGGCCACTCACATACTATATACTACTCATGACCACTTGAGGAGGTAGGTATGCCGATAAGGAAACTGAGGCTTACAGAGGTGAGGAGGTGAGGTCATTTGCTCATTATCACATTACTAGCAAGCAAGCAGGCGTTCAAGTACAGGTCCGACTTTCCGAACTCCTGCTGTTGTTTCTTATGCTACTCTTCTGCCCATGTCAAAACCCATCAGTGGGAACCATTGCTTCTGAATAAAGTTCAAACTCCTCGGCCCAGCATTTGAGATCTTCCTTAATCTGGAAAATGCAAATTTTTCTAATTTTAGCAATATGATTCTTATAACTAGGGATTAGAAAAATTTGTCTGGGACTGTGCTTCTTGTTCTGGAATCTTGCTTTTCAAGGGACCTACCTTCATTTTCCTGGACCAGCCTCACCGACTAAGCCTTGGAGAGCGTGGTTGAATCACCTTGACATGGAGGGGGTCTTTTCTTGCTTTTCATGTGTTTTATCTGACCAATTCCTGTGCCGTTGAATCCTGTCTGTCTGCCAGGGCACCTGCCTGTTACAATTTGCTGGGCCTCGCTGATGCTGCCATCTGTCTTCCTGCTGAGATTTCCACCTTATACTTGCCAACACATTCCCCTCATACTTCGTTCCGCTCGACTGCCTGAATTTACATTGCCTTTTGATGGGTCTTCAGTCAATTCCAGTCACACCCTAATTGATTGGTCTAGTTTTTAAGTTCTGGCCATCCCTGTCTGCTCCCATAACTGAATGAGGCACTTTTGGGAAACTCTGGATGTATAGCAAATGTGATAAGTTTATGGAACACTTGGCAACAAGGGCCTGAACAGAGTGAAGGTTGTGGAAGGGAGGGAAGAAAGGAAATGATTTATAATATCCTTAGTACAGTGCAAGTAGGGGATAGTAAAAAAAAAAAAAAAAAAAAAAAAACTGAAGTAACATAAATTTTGGGTTGTTATATTCTCAGTTTTTATGTCTGATCTAAGAAGTGGCTGCTGGGACCTAGTTAATTAAGTTAACATATGGTACATATGGTCGGCCTTGCAGCCCATGCTGGCTGCTGCCATATTTTAGGCCACCTTCTATGAAGTGAAAACTAACTCATCTCCATATCGGCAGACTTAGAAAGATTGCTCTGTGTGACCCACCAGAAAACATATAATTTAATTCCATAATTTAACACATTTTGGAAAATATGAATAAGTTTTCTAAATCAGACATATTATATCCCCAATCTTTTTTTCTAGTCATTTACACTGAGTAATATTATTGATAAAGCTAAAAAATGTATTCAAATAACAGAGCTGCTTGTTAATTTTTTTAAACTAACTCTATAAGTTATACATGGATGTCCATGACATGATAGCTCTTCCTTTATTTCTGTGAACAATAATCATTTAATGCTGCTTTCTAATATTGACAATACAAAG
>NW_011888814.1:2375953-2381921 GCF_000151845.1 Pteropus vampyrus | reverse complement strand
GAGTAGACCATAAAACAAACAAAAAAAAGATAGCTATGTCGTCTGCCTGAGAAGTTACCAGGAATTTGGGAATGGCTTGTAAGCTGTGAGAGAGAAGAACAGGAAAGGGTGGTGGGGGAGGGGCAGTCAATATGGAAACTTCAGGGAAAGAGACAACGAGGAAGAAATAAGCAGTGCTGGAGTAGCCAGAGGATTTATAATATTGATTTATACTATTTGTTCCATAGCAGCACCACATATAATATTTATATGTGGTGCTGCTATGGAAATCCCTCCAGATGCTCCGAGACTTTAGTCGAAGGCAGCTACAAATGTTGGCTTGATACTTTGAGAGGGAAGGAATATTTTTCTGAAGCCTGTCACCCTTCAAAGAAAAGAATAGCATGCATGAGATGACAAGATGATCCATAAACTGATTCCAAACTCTAGAAGAAGTGTTTCTCTCCTTTCTCCATCCCAAGAATCCCCAGAGGGATTACAAGGGGGAAAAACAAGTTTATCCATCGCTTTTGGGAAAAGAGGCTCAGTCTATTCTATTTAAACCTCAAAGGGTTGTGTGACCCCAGCTAAATTTAGGCCACTCACATACTATATACTACTCATGACCACTTGAGGAGGTAGGTATGCCGATAAGGAAACTGAGGCTTACAGAGGTGAGGAGGTGAGGTCATTTGCTCATTATCACATTACTAGCAAGCAAGCAGGCGTTCAAGTACAGGTCCGACTTTCCGAACTCCTGCTGTTGTTTCTTATGCTACTCTTCTGCCCATGTCAAAACCCATCAGTGGGAACCATTGCTTCTGAATAAAGTTCAAACTCCTCGGCCCAGCATTTGAGATCTTCCTTAATCTGGAAAATGCAAATTTTTCTAATTTTAGCAATATGATTCTTATAACTAGGGATTAGAAAAATTTGTCTGGGACTGTGCTTCTTGTTCTGGAATCTTGCTTTTCAAGGGACCTACCTTCATTTTCCTGGACCAGCCTCACCGACTAAGCCTTGGAGAGCGTGGTTGAATCACCTTGACATGGAGGGGGTCTTTTCTTGCTTTTCATGTGTTTTATCTGACCAATTCCTGTGCCGTTGAATCCTGTCTGTCTGCCAGGGCACCTGCCTGTTACAATTTGCTGGGCCTCGCTGATGCTGCCATCTGTCTTCCTGCTGAGATTTCCACCTTATACTTGCCAACACATTCCCCTCATACTTCGTTCCGCTCGACTGCCTGAATTTACATTGCCTTTTGATGGGTCTTCAGTCAATTCCAGTCACACCCTAATTGATTGGTCTAGTTTTTAAGTTCTGGCCATCCCTGTCTGCTCCCATAACTGAATGAGGCACTTTTGGGAAACTCTGGATGTATAGCAAATGTGATAAGTTTATGGAACACTTGGCAACAAGGGCCTGAACAGAGTGAAGGTTGTGGAAGGGAGGGAAGAAAGGAAATGATTTATAATATCCTTAGTACAGTGCAAGTAGGGGATAGTAAAAAAAAAAAAAAAAAAAAAAAAACTGAAGTAACATAAATTTTGGGTTGTTATATTCTCAGTTTTTATGTCTGATCTAAGAAGTGGCTGCTGGGACCTAGTTAATTAAGTTAACATATGGTACATATGGTCGGCCTTGCAGCCCATGCTGGCTGCTGCCATATTTTAGGCCACCTTCTATGAAGTGAAAACTAACTCATCTCCATATCGGCAGACTTAGAAAGATTGCTCTGTGTGACCCACCAGAAAACATATAATTTAATTCCATAATTTAACACATTTTGGAAAATATGAATAAGTTTTCTAAATCAGACATATTATATCCCCAATCTTTTTTTCTAGTCATTTACACTGAGTAATATTATTGATAAAGCTAAAAAATGTATTCAAATAACAGAGCTGCTTGTTAATTTTTTTAAACTAACTCTATAAGTTATACATGGATGTCCATGACATGATAGCTCTTCCTTTATTTCTGTGAACAATAATCATTTAATGCTGCTTTCTAATATTGACAATACAAAGATAGTAAACATAATGGTAATTGTCAGTTCTTTGCAATGAAAAAAAGGTTGCATCATCATGAAAAGAAAGGAGAAACAGTAGCTTTTTTTCTTATTCATCTGTCAATCATTTATACATTCAGACCATGAAATATGAAATGAAAATTAACTGTATCTCTAGTTTGCCATACATTGTTACAGCTAATACACATACACACAAATAATAACATAGAAAAAAGTTTAAGCTTCAATGATGGAACTTTTGTAAAGGCTGAATTATAATCACAAATTCACAATTGTTTTTGTTACATAAAATGGTTGGTTTATATGTGGTAGGATGAAGAAAACTGTGAGCTTGGATTAGCCAATTGAAAATAAAATTTAAAACTAAACATTTTATCTGGTATAAATAAATAAACATTATATTAATGAGCTGTTGGAATAATCTGAAAGTTTTAAAACATAGCAAATGAATTGAAAGAAGAGCAAAGACAAATGATTAATATTCACAGTAACTGTTTATGTTTCTCCTAGTTGTATTGTGGGCATGACAGGAAGTTGATGTAGTGGTATGATGGAATGATTCCCCGGAGATCTTTCTAAGGAAAGTAGGGTTTGACAGCTATTTGTAAATAAAGCCTGTATTCCTTCTTTTTCTTTACGGTTTGTTTCGAAGAACTGTAAGTTCTCTTCCTAGGAAGAGAAACAGTTCTTAAAGTCTGTAAGTTTTGCTTTCTCGAGAGGTAGTGTGCTAATGAAGTTATAAATTCTTTGAGAGTCAAAACTATGTTAGAACTTTTTGTATCTCTTAGCATAGTTCTGAGTTTATAGTACAGTTCAATAAATATTTATTGAATAAGACTGGATTATTTGTATCGATGTCAGTTGATGAGATGAGTCCAAATCTCTGAGTTTTGTACAGAAGCTGGGTTTGGATAAACTGTAACAAGAAATTCTTCTAGGGTTTTCCTATTAGGATGCTGATTTAGGCAATCAATAGTATGGCATACAAATATAAATGTAGTTCAGGATGTAAGCTCATGGCATAGGATGGAAATGAGGTGATCTGAGTTTTCTTAGTCTCCTTGGCTGTTGCCACTAGGTTTCTGCTTTAGAAATTCTCTTAGTAACTAAGGGCATTTGCTGAGTAGTGCTACAGAAGTAGATGAGAGCTGGATCGTTTTGCAGTGAGCAGGAGAGAGGATGGTAGCATCCATTCCTTTTTACACCCACAATTCAAACAAAATTCTGTGATGAAAGGCTCTTCTCAGGTCCAATTTGGTCTACTTTTTAAGAAATAAGAGGTGAAAGTAGATTTACCAGTCATAGTTTGAGTATATACATTTGAAATTCAGCCTCATATGTTTAAGAACTAATAAAAATGACTAGAATATTTTTCTTCTCGAGTTTTGTCAATGAATTCCCACCTAGATTTGAAATATGATTATAATTCAGGTTAACAGTGGAGTCAGATCTTAGAATCTCAGTTTCTTTGCTTAATACCAGTATGACCCTGGAGAAATCAACTGAGTCTCAATATCTCACTGTGTATGAGGAATTAATAAGCTACTTTATGAGGAATTAATAAGCTACATTAGGAGAAGCATCTAGTATGTTGGACACATATTACTTGTTCAAAACATATGTCTCTTTCCAGTATTGATTGTGAAGAAGTGTCTTAAGTGTACTGTAAGGGCTTTATATGAAGAAGCAACAGAAACTCGTTCATCCTACAAAATACCTATGCTGCTCTTCCTTTTGCAACTTGAGCAGAAAGAGTGGAATTACATATGGACGAATGAATTGCCTATGGAATGAGGAATTTATATTTCCTTACCACACAGCTGAGTTTTACTCCTGACTCTGGGACTGACACATATGATGTTATTCATGAATAGCAGCTATTATCATCTAAACTGAAAAGAATAGTTTTACCTTTTCTCGGAGGATAGGTACCCATCTTATTCTTAGTATCTTCAGTATACTTATACTTAATATCTTAGTATCTTCAATAGGTGCCACATGCTCAGAAAGTACTCAATGATGCAAAAATAGCTATAGAGTTGGTTTTCTGCCTTGTGGGCAATGAATAGTCCATACAATTTTCCTAATGTGTTATTCTACATTCAAATTGTCTTGCCCATTTTGGGGTTTTTCTATCTTCCTTTTGTGCACACACAAGAAAAGTTATTCTCACAGAGAAAAATACAGATCCCACAAAATGACAGCTGTGATGTCAAGTCTTACCATGCTTCTGTAATTCTGGAGAAGAGAAGGATTGGAGAGGGAGTTGAAAGGATGTTGATGGGAGGATTGCTCATGCTGTGGACCCCAAAAGGCAGAACTACAGTTGAAGGGTAGAAGTTAAAGAGTACAGTCAGATTTAAACAATCAAAACTGCCCCGATTTGCAATGCCTCAAATGTGGCGAGGTCTCCTCTCCTGAAATGTTGAGTCACAGACTCTGATGACTGTTCATCAGGGATATTAAAGCAGTAACTACAGCTCTGCTTTCTTCTTCACTTATAAAATGGGGATATTAAATTTAATTTATCAACTCACAGGTGAGGGAGTAGATCCAGCTAAACCTGAAAAGACCCCTCTGCTAGTTTTCAGGCATCTGTAATGCGTTAGTTGCAGGGGTTTTCAAACTTAGCTGCAGATTAGAATTAACTTGGGAACTTTGAAAAATCTGGATGCCTAGGCCACAGCTGCAGAGATTCTGATTTAATTGGTGTCGATTATGGCTTAAGCATTAGGATTTTTTCAAAACTTCCTAAGTGATTCTAATAGACAGCAATTTTAAGACTCATTGAAATTAGTTAGATTGCATGATTCTGGATTTTAGCTTGGAATGGAATTTAACTAGTGATGTAATGTTGAGTGAGGGAGCCTATATAATTCTAAAGCATCTCCCTCTAAAATAGTATTATTGTAGGGCCTGTAAAAGTTTATGAATGGTGGATAGACACGTAACCGCTTTATATAAACAGAAGAGGATTTCTGTTCAGTGATACAGGAATTATTTGCAATCTTTTTTGTCAGTTTTAATGGCTATCATAGGCTCCCTCAATGTGGGGGCGTTTCTGTCTCTCAGAGGAATGTGTGCTGCTAGCAGTATTCACATGGTGGGTTGTTTCAGCATTTCTCTGCTGAGAACTGGTATACACCTTAACTTGAGCAGAGACTGATAGTGGATAAAAGTGGGTTTCTTTACTCTTCTCCAGGATTCTAGAAGATACTTTGTTGCCAGAGTTAGAGTTATCTGATGGATGACTGGACATTTTTCTTGGGGTCTTGTGTGAATGGCTATCTTTGTGCTTTTTTGAGCTTGCTGCCTTACATTTAGCTTAGTGACTTGCTTACCAATAACTATCCTAATTCTAACCCAAAACACTCAGATTCTTTTTTAGTCTTGATTTTACTTCTACCCAAATGAGTGCGTATCTCATTGTCATTCTGGTCATGCAGCAACTGACCGTAGACAGGCAATGACAGACATGGGACTCCAATTTTCTTTTTCTCTTAAAAGAAATTTAAAAAGGACTCCCATTATTAGGTTTTCTCAGAGATGTTGCTTGTATTTCAGGGAATTCAGATTTGTCATGAGGATTTATTTGCCACACAGTATGCACAAAAATAATCATAGAAATGTGGACCACTACGGTGCATACAATATAAACATTTTATATGGAGAATATGATGGAGCGATTTCTAAGTGTGAAACTTATTTCCCAAAGGGAGGTATTTTTGGAAGAATAGTCTCATTACTTTAATACTTCCTGAATTCCTAGTTGAAAAAAAAAATCAAATTCCCATTACTATGTATACAATTCAAGATAAATCGCCCACTTAAAACAATCCTGTTGGGAAAAAATTTTGCAAACTTTGGATTACTTGTGAAAGTTAAAAATATTCTTTCCTCCTATTCTGGATGTCAGCGGACATGGAACGTTTACTCCGGTGTTTAGGTAAATGCTAT
>NW_011888814.1:2356182-2374447 GCF_000151845.1 Pteropus vampyrus | reverse complement strand
TGAACTAGGTTTTGGACCAGACTCTGCACTCAGCTGAGGACTGGCAGAGGAGGGCTGGGCTGGGGGTGCGGAGGAGGAGGTGAGAGTCCCCTGTTCTGCCCCGTCCCCTGCAGATCGCTGCTGCTTTGCCCTTGGAGGTAGGATGTGGTGAAAAGATGGGGCTTCTCCCTTCCGGGGCTCACAATGGCCAGAGAAGATTCCGTGAAGTGCCTTCGCTGCCTGCTGTACGCCCTCAATCTGCTGTTTTGGGTAAGTCAAACAGTGCCACTGCACCAACAGGTGGGGACCGCTGGATGGGGTTTCCTACAGCCACCACGTAATGCGCCAAAGAGCCTGGCTAAGTACTAATTAATTACATGGGATCACACCCTCTGTTTTTCAGAGAAGTAAAATTTTGACCTTAAAATGCCTTTGATCTAGCTCAAGTTCCATTCGGAAAAAGAAATCCACCCCTGGATACTAGTAGCAGTAAAATTAGACATGAAGTTAATCTAGGGATATAAATAAATGCACGTGCTTGTGCTTGTAGATAAGAAAATTATGGCATACTACTTAGGGAACTGCTTGTTTTCAGGAATTTCAGATAACTGTGTAAGCCATAAATTGTTTCCCTCTGTCATACTAGCTTATAGAGAACCTAGTTGTGGCAAGCAGTCTTGCTGTTTTTGTGAGAATTCATAAGATATTCTGTCAAAAGACTGGATAGATTTTTCTAGAAAAGGTGGTTTTCATGTAACTATTTCTAAGTTGGCAAAGTTTTAAGGAATTTTTTGTATGCTCTTGGAAAATCCCATAACCATTTAAGGAAATAAAATACATTAAATTTAACAAGCTCATGGAAATCTTTATGCCCTATGAGTTAGTGACTTTTTATGCTTTCATCCAGACATACATTTTCATTAAGTGTTATTAATAATCACATTATTATTTCTAAAACTTATGAGGAAATATAAAAATTAAAACTTGCTTCAGGAACGAAGCAGATAATGGTTTGTTGGGTTTTTTTTTTTTTTTTGCCAATTTTGTATTCTATTTGTAACTTATATTCAAACTTTTCTGTTAGAAATTTTAATGTGTAATTTATTTATTTGGCTGACTGCCTGGCATTGACCAGCCTTTTTAAACATGTCCTCTTTAGAGGATGACATTTTGGTTGAACTCCTTATGGATGGCTCCATTTTAAGGTGACAAATTAAGCCTTCAGTGAGTAATCCGAAATATATCTAAACTGGCAACATTTTCTTCTCAACATGAAAATTAAAGTATTGAGTAGTTAAATTCACCACTTGAAAATATAAAATCACTAATTGATCTTATTGTAGTTTTTAATTCTAAAAATGTACATTTTTAAGTGGGTCATTACCTGCTTAGCTATAAGGTATTAAGATTTCTGACTTTGTTTCTTTAAAATGTATAATAATTATCACTTCTATTTGCTAGTTCTTCACTTTCCTACTTTATGTTTATTAATTATAGAATCATCGCATTTTTATAACTAAAAGGGGATTTAAAGATGACCTGGTCGAACGTCCTTACTTTGTGGATAAGAAAACTAAATGTAGCTTAGTGACTTGACAAGGTCAAATAATCAGATAGTGACTCTTTTGTGATCTTAGTGCCTTTACATGGACAATTACTGAGTTTTCAACCTTGGAATTACTAGGACTTGTTTTTGTTCAGCAAAGAATAATGCTTTGGAAATTTTCTTAATCTGCATTGTGTAGGGGAAGGAAGACCCAAGTTATTTAACAAAAACATTGCTCTTCTGAATAATGAAATTTGCTTAAAAACACCTACTCTTTAAGCTCCTCCAGGGCCTCTTGTGTCCCCAAAGAATGAAAAATGTTTTTTCTTTGTCATTATCCTGTACTTCAGCTTTCTCTCTTTCCATGTGTGTTCTGATTATTGAGATTGCTTCTCCCTTTCTTTAGCCCCCTTCTACTCCCTATATCACCTTCCCTCCAACAAAATAATCCGTATGATACTGCCTAGTACCTGTACTTCTGTGTTTTTTTTTTATTTCATACAGTGATATATTTACATATACCTATCCATTCATGTACATTCGGATGTACATTCGGATGTACATTCATGATTTTTTTTTATTAAATTGTTTTTCTCATTTGAGTTATAATTGCAGGAGTGGAATTGCTATCAGAGGATATGTAATAATGGTAGCAAAATATCTAACATTTATATAGTAGCTCTTCTGTTTGCCAGGAACATTTAGTGCCTCAGTTTCCTAATCTGTAAAATAGGAATGATAGTTTCTAGATTTTTTAGAGTTGTGAGGATTACAGTTAATATATATAAAGTGCTTGAACAGTGGCACTTAGCAAATGCTATCTATGTAGTAGTATTTACTGTTGTTACTACTAGTAATACAATAATGATACTCAATAATTATCTCCACTAAGTAGATTACTAGGAGGTAGATTATTGAGGCACAAGTGTCCTTACAGTAGGAATTATTATTGTTATGATTAATACTGCTACTACCATTACCACTAGTACATGCCTTTACCCAGCAATCCTGTCCTGAGAATCCAGTCCCCAGAAATAAGAGTACCATTACACCCCGTTATATGTACACAAATATTTGTTGCCATTTTATTGGTGTTATGATACTTTTTAATTTTTGCAAATCTGAGAGATTTAAAGTGTTATCTCACTGTTACTTTGTTTTTTACTTCCTCTACTACCAGTGAGCATAAGCCTCATTTTACGTATGCAAATATATATATATTTATATATGTCATTTCATTTCATAATTCATGTTCATTAAATATCTAATATTTACCATTTAGGTTTGCCTTATTGTTCATTGCTTTCATTTTTGTTGTCTATTGCTATGTAAGAAACAAATTTTTCTATGTTGTTTTTAATAGAATTTTTCTCCAGAATTTGATATATTCTTTTATTTTCTGTTCTTTTAAAGCACATACCCTTCTTGTCTTGGTTAAAAATATCTTTTTTCCATACTGATTTTAAGATTATTTTATACAACTAAATGTATTTGTGGAATTGTCAAAATGTATATACTCGCTTTGGGGAAATTGGCATTATTATTTCAATGTTAAAACAATGTTTGCAGATCCTTTATTTCCTATGCTGCTGAATCAGAAGCAGTTTTCTGCCTGTGCCAGGGACATGCCTGGCCATCCTTACATGTCCTTACTCCCTCATGTAATTCTCATAACAGCCCTGGAAAACATTTTTTTTTCTTTTTTCTTTTCTTTTTCTTTTTTTTAGGTAAATAGAAGTTACTCAGAGAAGTTCAGTAACTTGCTAGTAAGAACAGAGATGCAGTCTTTTTTTTTTTTTTCTCCAAGTACAGGAGGAGTTGTTCTTCTGGACAAGGTAGAGAATTTATTTGCAGCTAAGTAAACATCCTCCATAGGAAGGGATTAGCTGTTCACTGCTCACTCACTCCAAGTCCTCTAGAGCAGCACTTCTCAAACCCCCATGTACAGACATGTCACCTGGGCATCTTGTTAAATGCAGATTCTGATTCAGTATGTCTGGGGTTGGGCCTGAAAGTCTGAATTTCTGAAAAGTACCTCTGATGCTGCTGCTGCTGGTGCGAGTGTCAAACTTCAAGGAACAAAGTATTTGTCCTTAGTTTTCGTTCCCAGTTTTCGTTCTCATTGGAATTAGAAGCAGAATAAACCAGCGTGGCATATGAATCCCGCTTTTTGAACTAGACTTCACGTGTTAAGTATGGAGAGGGCGATTGCTCTTGCCTCTATTTTTTCATGATTGAGTGGTCTGCCCTCATTACCTGCGAGATCAAGAGCTATAGACTTTTACTCTTCACTTGGCATTTTAAATAGACTTTTTCCTGTCTACTATCTTGATACCCTTTCCCCTTCTCTATCCAACAAAGATTTTAGGGAAAAGGAAAATAAGTCTTAATTAGGAAAACACTGGGGGACCTATACAATTTTGTTTCGCTGTTCTGGACGTTGGAAATCAAATGGAATGATGATGATGATGATGATGATGATGATGATGATGATGATTAAAAAAGTATTTTAAGTGTGAGGTATAGGTATGTCTAAGAGGAAACAATCCACAGCCCATTGCAGATCACGAATACACTGCATCCCCTTCATTGCTATACATCTAGTCCCTTTCATTTGCTATCTGTTGAGTGGCTCTTCCACGTTATAAAGAAGCACAATCCCAGTAGAAGTGTACTGGGGTCGGCAGACAGATACCGAACCTCCTGGATTTGTCATGAGTGTGGTAGGTTTGTAATGCATATGGGCACATGGGATGTGGTGCCCATGAATAAGCTGCCTTTAGAACTCTTTTGAGACTATGATTCACATTCTGGCCACAAAGGAGCAAGGAACGTGGTTATGTTTATTTTAATTTATCACGCTTTTACTGTTTAGATGGCGTATTATCTAAATAAATGAAAGCTTTCCTCCATTTTAATAACAACGTCTGTGGCTTTATGAGTGTTTGCTGTTCTTAGATGGTAGTTTTCTCCTGTTAGAAATATATGGATAACTGTGGTTCTCTTTGGAAATTCCTGAAATTGGTGAACATTCATCAAATATGTTTATTATTTTCTGAAAGTATAATATCATATTTGTAGTTTTAAGCTCTCATTTCTCACCAGCAGATAAGAGTCATTGTTTTTTACTTACAACTACTAAAGATAGTAGCAGTAGAGAGGAACTCCCCTGATGAAATATGAAAAGAAACATAAAGAAAGACTAATAAGTGGTCAAGAAATCTCGTTCACGCTTTTGGGATATAGGCGTGGTAGACAAAATAGCAGAAGGCTTGGTGTTCTGTTGCTTTTTGGCTGGCCGTCCACAGTAAACCTCATGTGTTTGACCTATGCAGACCCTACGTAGAACACTGGCTTTCCCACAGCATTTGTAGAGTCACATTAAATGCTAGTTTTTAAATTCATGCCCCCAACTTCATACTGTGAAAGACATTTCAGTTTTCTTTAACTCTTCCTAAGGAATAATGGAGAACCCTCCAACAAATGTTTGTGCCTTTTAAAAATGAACTTTAGTGTCAGGGACAAAGCCGATATGCCTTTTTTTTACAGTGTGGCTCAGCTGGGCAAGGATGGGTAGGTAAACCACATGCTTCTTAAGGAACACCTTTTAAAGAGAAGAGCATAGAGGGTTCTTTGGTGCACACCCCACTGCAGACTGGAGCAGTAGCCCCTCACTCATTTGTCCTCATCGAGAACAATCATGAGTGAGGCCTTTGGGGACGTTTACTGCCATTGGACGGCACGGAAACTGCAGTGCAGGAGACATTTTACTCTTCTCTTACCTGCCATCTCTGTAGGGTAATTTGTCATGGAAACAGGACAATTTTGAGAGTGAAGTGAAGGGGATGTTGCTGCTGATAATTATACAATGACAACAGAGGCTTAAAACCTGGTCAGACCAGGACATATGGACTCCCTATCTACAGGCAGCATGATGATCTATAAAAACTATTAGTCAGAACAGCTCCAGGGTGCCATTGACTTATTCAGCTCTAATTAATAGATTTGATGTTTAAATAATATGCACAAGTAACCCCCAGAACTCATTTCAGCCATCATTTACATTGCCGGTTTTTCCACAGCATCCTCAAATAGCGTTAGCTATTTGTTCTCTTTCTCGCTGCTCATCTCCTGGTAGAAGGGAAACTGGTGAGGCATCAACTGACCAAAGGCAGAGGGGAGTGGGCATGAGGACGTAAAACAGACATGCTGCCGGGAAAGACTGACATTGGGCCACCAGCCTCTGAATAATCAAGAATTGATTGACCTTTACCTTTCAATAAATAACAATTAAATCCTTTTATTTTTAAAGAAAAAAACAACCAGGAATTTAAAAAGCATCTAGTGCAATTTTTCCATTTTTAAGATGAACAAACAGAGGTTTGGAAAGTCTGAATGGCTTCTCCAACTTCTCCAGAGACAGGACTGTAAGTCCCTGGTTTCTCTTCTGCGTTTGCTCTTTTCTAGCAGATGTGACATAAAAGGAAAAGTTCAGGTAGGTGGTTTCAGATATCTGTCAGCCCTGAACAGAAATTATTGGTGTCCCTGTCACCTTGTATGAGACTATGTGTTATGTGTGGCAGACAGGTGAAGGATTTAGAAATCTGTCTTTTGACTATGACCTTACCATTTGGTGGAAACTGTAGGTATACATTTCATAACAAATTTAGGGAATGTGCATACACATAAAATTCTGATTTAGAAAACAACTTGATTCAATACTTATTTTTACATAATTATATGCAAGCTGAACCAGAATGTATCTCCAACACAGCAGATTTCATATTTATAAATATTTCTTGAGAGCTAGCATTTTCTAAATGTTTTACACAGAAGAATGTGGCAAATATCTGGCTAAGCAGATATTAAATCTATTTCTCTAAAGTGATATTGTATTATTTTCTAAATATTTCCTTGAACTACACATAATATTTTGCAATGTGGTAGAAAATGTAAGAAGTTATAAAACTAGTTACATATGGTAACTACATTATTCCTAATAATTTAATTATCATGAATGACAGTTGAATTAAATTAATATGGAAAATTAGTAGAAAACACCATTATTATTAGTAAGGAGTCCTGAATTACTTGTATAATTAGTGCTTTTAGATTTAATAACATCAAGATTAGTTATTGAGGTGAACTTGTCTCATTTTAACTTAGTTTTTTTGCTATAACTTGCACTATATTTGTTGTTACCATTATTATTTTCCCAACCCAACCTCAGTATATAAAATCCTTCTCTGAGAATGGAACTGTTTTCAGACATTTAATGTAGCTGGAAATAATGTCATAATAAAAAGCAGTTCATTCTCAGAGTTGTTTGTTTACTATAAGATAAGGCTTTGGGTTGATATTATTTATTTTGACTAATGTTCGGTATACAGCTACCATGCTTGGATAACTACTGTGAAAAAACAGTAGGGCCAAGTAGGACACAAAGTTTGTAGTTTAAAGGACTTTTGAGAACATTTAAACGTGATATATAAATCTCTGATCTTATAAATCAGCAGGCACGTCTCTACTAGAAAATTTCCAGTGATATAGAAAGCTTTGTTCTTCTTAAAGTATCTCCTAGTTTTGCTAAAGATCTCTAGTAGCTTATCTTGCAAGTTGGAATCATCTCCCTTTAATTATTTTCTCATTCATTTATTTACTATATATTAGGTCTCATTACTGGTCTTGGTACTCTGCTATGTGATGGGGTTGTAAGCAGTGGTCTGTGTTCTCTACAGCAGCGGTCCCCAACCTTTTTTGGCACCAGAGACCACTGCTCCTATGAGAATCTAATGCCTGAAGTGGAGCTGAAGCTGTGATTATGGTACTGGGGAGTGGCTGCAAACAGATGAAGCGTTGCTCTCGCTAGCCTGCTGCTCACCTCCTGCTGTGTGGCCTGGTTCCTATCAGGCCACGGACCAGTACCAGTCTACACCCCTGGGGTTGGGGGCTCCTGCTCTAAAGAAGGGAGATGGGTGGGTAAAATAGGAAACTAGAGATAACCATTCTATGAAATCCGTACAAGAGAGTTGACTAGGGTAAAAAGGGACTTTGGAGAACATCTTTACACTCCAGCTGATATCTGAGCTGGTCTTTCAGCATGAGGTTTTTCTACCCATGAAGACAGAAAGGCTAGGGTAGAATAGCATTCCAGGCAGAAGGAACTGCATGGGCAAAGACATAGAGGCTTTAGGAGATCTGCATGGACATAATGGAGAAGTGCAAGTGGGTTTTTTGTCATCCAAGTACAGAATATGTGTGGGAAGAGCTGGCAGGAAACAAGTTGAAGAGATAGGTTAAAGGGTGACTTCAGAGGGCCTGTGTGCCCTGCTAGAGTTTAAACTTTTTTCTGTAGGAGAGAGTTGGGGGAAAGTGGAAGTAGAGTTGGGGAGGAGCCATCAGGGTCAGCTTGTAGAACTTTATAAGCAGAAGAACTTGATCTTTGTCTTATAAAGCTAACTGAAGGGTGAATTTGAGGTGGAATCTGTGAGCCAGAGAATTCTATTATAAGGTGATTGTAATTGCCTGACAAGAGATTGAAGACCCGAACTACCCAGAAGTGGCAGGAAATGGGGAGGAATTCACTAGGCGAGTTGCAGGAACAATCTGTGGGACTTGAAAGTAATTAGATGTAGGACTGAGGAAGAGGGAGAGGATTAGGCTGGCTGCCAAGTTGCCAGTTATGTGATTGAAGTGTTGATTATACCATTTATTGAGATAGGAGGGACGCACAGGTTTCCAGAGGAAAGGAGATGAATTCAGTTTTTGAGATGTTAAAATTGAGAAAGCCACGGAAGTCCAATAGGTAGTTATATCACAGCATATTTGCACTGACCCATTCATTAGACCTTCAGATATGTGAAGATTCCATTTCTGAACTGATTTTGGAGTTGTCATATCTCTTAAGCTGACTAAGAAAGATTAAGAGAAAGCCTTGAGGTCAAAGTGACTTGAGATAAAATAAATACGTACAAATATATAAATGAATCCTACTCTGATTTTTCATCACATAAATCCTCTGTGAAGTTGGATTTATTATTATAACAGAAAACTGGGGCTTAGGAAAGATGAAATGACACACCCAAAGTCATATAGCTTAAAAGGAGCAGAGTTGGAATTCAAATGAAGGCTCTCTGATTCAATGGCTTTTCATTGTCCTTATGGTCAAGACCATATGTCTTAAAATGACCTCTAAGACTCTGTGATCTTGGCCCTGCCTAGCTTTCTATCCTTACCATGTGCCAATTTCCCTTCTTTGAACATACTATGCATGATGCCTTCCACACTGGGATCTTTGCTGTTCTTTCTAACTGAAATGTTCTTTTTAACCTCCTTCTCCCTGATGAACTCAATAATTATCCTTCAGATCTCAGCTGTCTTAGCGAAGTTCCTGTGACCCTATGAAATAGGTCAGTCACCTCAAAAGGAGTTCTTATAGTAACTTGTATTATTCCTTTCCACTACTTATTACAGTTTGTAGTTATGCATTTATATCTGATGAGTTGATTAATGCGTGTCCTCATCACTTAGTAAATTTCATAGAGCAGAGATGATGTCTGTTATTGCCCATCAGTACATGTCCATCACATTGCATAGTACCTGGCAAAGCGCAGCTGATCAATCAATGCATGTTTTTTAGATGGAAGAATGACATCAAAACCCATGCTCTTAACCATTCTATCCTACTGGAAATGTTTTGGAATATGCCATTTAAAAGACATACACTTTTCGTTATATATGGAAGAACTGTGTATAAAGACTACCACTGATAATACATTATACAAAATGAAGAATATGTTAAGTCACTGACACCTGAGCTATGATACTGAAAATTGGTTGAACAGTCAGTAAAAAATTTGAGAATGAAGAAACCAAGGTCAGTTACGATTTTGAAGAGTGATAAAAAGAGGGGAGAATTATTTAAAACTGCAAGATAATTTGACGTAATAAAATAAAATAGCACATTAATAGACTTTCTTGTCTCCATGAAACTTACAAGGTATTTAGAGATCCATAAATAACCAAACAGAGGGAGAACACATAGCCTCCAATTTAATTAAGTGGTCCATGGTTCCCTGCTAGCCATGTGTGTTTCAACGGGTTCTATTATTTAGGTATGGTAAGGCCAACACATTGGGAGACAACTTCCATTAAAAAAGGTAGTTTATTATACTCACAGATCCCAAGGGAGTAGATGTCTCATTACAGGTGGACCAAGAAGGGAAACACTGGGGTCCATCATAAGGCAGAGAAGTGGGGAAACTGGGCAACTACTTTTATTGTGGCTTTTTTAAGAAGGAACAAGTAAGGCAGGATAAGGGGGTTTTGTATTGTCTAGTTTGAATAATTTTAGCAGCCTCTGGCATATAGAACCTATCTCTAGTTTTCTGGCATCTGGATTTTTCAGTGATTAGGACAGGTGTAGAGTGACCCAGAGTGAGAGAACTCAGTAAGGAAGGTGGTTGGGTGTGTGGACACCGGACTGGTTGGTTTGTATTTGAAAATGAAAAGCGCATGCTCGGGAGAAGGACTCTTTCCCAGAGTAGGTAGGTGAAAGGCAGGCAGCCAAGGCGAGGTAGCTCAGGCATATTATCAGTTTGTCCGGACCAACATATGTCCAGTATAAGCATGTAGAACAGATGTTAAAGTATTAAGTTTATAGAAGCTAGAAGCATGTTTAATACACTGGGTAATTTTATTAGGTTTACAATCTGTTCTTCATTCCCAGTGGGAATGAGGATAATAATAACTGGCCTAATTCTCTGAATTATGGTCTCAGGGTTCCTAACATATTTTAGGTCAAGGACCCCTGAGCCCCATTCACCAAAGATCATGGTACAAACATTCAGACTGAGCCTAATCACTACAGATTACCCCCGCAACCCGCACCCGCACCCGCACCCGCACACACACCTTTTTTTTAAAGGAAACCTGCATGCTGTGCAGGTTTGTCTCCTCACTGTCTGTGGAACTTGTCATGCTCATCTCTAAACTTGGAAAGCAGTGAGTGACTGAGCCTAAAGCCCCAAAGACCAAAGACCCGAATTTGAATCCTAGCTCAGTCACTTAGAGTCTGTAAGACCTTGAACAGGTTACTGCTCTCTTCTGTGCTTTTGCTTCATGGTACTTTTTTCAGTCTGTAATTATCTGGTTTATATATTTATTCCTTATGTCCCACAAGAGGCTCCATACAGGCTGGACTCTTGCTTCTCTTATTTATTTCTGAATCTCCCAATCTGGCACTGACAATACAAGGCAGATAGTAGGTGTTGAGTAAATATTTGCAACTGAATGAAGGACTAGGGAATTCACTAGCTGACTTTCTAAGCAGCTAGCCATACTTCATTGCACAAGAGGTCAGAGATCTACATGTTTTGCTTACCTTGGAGCCTTTATCCAGAAAGCATATTTCATGGCCACTGCTTGAGTCAGTACAGACACATTCCTATCTTGTATATTTATTATTTCATCATTTAAGATAAATCTGTAACATATAATGGTAATTGATATTCCTTAAGGTTACAGAAATTATTAAGAATCAAGTTAAGTAGAATTGCTCTGTATTGTGCTTAAGGAGATAAATATAAGGCACATTTTAGAAAAACTTCCATCAAAGTAGGAAAGACCTTCAGAACTTAGGGTTCGATTTTCAGCTTTTGGAAAAGCTTCCCAGGAAGACTCATTTTGAATGCATTCTAGATAGTTGTTTTTTTAAAAAAACCTTGAATTATGAACAATTTAAAACATATACAAAAGCAGAAAGCACAGTATAATTAATCTCCACTTATCCATTACCCAGTTTTAATAATTATAAACTTCCCACTAATCCCCATGCATCATGATTATTTATCAAACCATTCAGCATGTATCTCTGAAAGATAAGAAATTTTTTAAAAAAAGAATCATTTTTTAAAAAAACCTTAATACTTTTGCCATATCTAAAATAATAAATAATTTCTTAATATTTTTCAATATCCAGTCATGATAAAATATTCCTAGTCATCTCATAAATGTCTCTTTGTGATTGGTTTGTTCGAATCAGGATTCAACCCAGGTCAACATATTGCATTGGATAATCTCTTAAGTCTCTTAATTTATAACGATTTTTCCTTTCTTCCTTTTTTCCACTTGCCGATTAATGCATGTCCTCATCACTTAGTAAATTTCATAGAGCAGAGATGATGTCTGTTATTGCCCATCAGTACATGTCCATCACATTGCATAGTACCTGGCAAAGCACAGCTGATCAATCAATGCATGTTTTTTAGATGGAAGAATGACATCAAAACCCATGCTCTTAACCATTCTATCCTACTGGAAATGTTTTGGAATATGCCATTTAAAAGACATACACTTTTCGTTATATATGGAAGAACTGTGTATAAAGACTACCACTGATAATACATTATACAAAATGAAGAATATGTTAAGTCACTGACACCTGAGCTATGATACTGAAAATTGGTTGAACAGTCAGTAAAAAATTTGAGAATGAAGAAACCAAGGTCAGTTACGATTTTGAAGAGTGATAAAAAGAGGGGAGAATTATTTAAAACTGCAAGATAATTTGACGTAATAAAATAAAATAGCACATTAATAGACTTTCTTGTCTCCATGAAACTTACAAGGTATTTAGAGATCCATAAATAACCAAACAGAGGGAGAACACATAGCCTCCAATTTAATTAAGTGGTCCATGGTTCCCTGCTAGCCATGTGTGTTTCAACGGCTTCTATTATTTAGGTATGGTAAGGCCAACACATCAGGAGACAACTTCCATTAAAAAAGGTAGTTTATTATACTCACAGATCCCAAGGGAGTAGATGTCTCATTACAGGTGGACCAAGAAGGGAAACACTGGGGTCCATCATAAGGCAGAGAAGTGGGGAAACTGGGCAACTACTTTTATTGTGGCTTTTTTAAGAAGGAACAAGTAAGGCAGGATAAGGGGGTTTTGTATTGTCTAGTTTGAATAATTTTAGCAGCCTCTGGCATATAGAACCTATCTCTAGTTTTCTGGCATCTGGATTTTTCAGTGATTAGGACAGGTGTAGAGTGACCCAGAGTGAGAGAACTCAGTAAGGAAGGTGGTTGGGTGTGTGGACACCGGACTGGTTGGTTTGTATTTGAAAATGAAAAGCGCATGCTCGGGAGAAGGACTCTTTCCCAGAGTAGGTAGGTGAAAGGCAGGCAGCCAAGGCGAGGTAGCTCAGGCATATTATCAGTTTGTCCGGACCAACATATGTCCAGTATAAGCATGTAGAACAGATGTTAAAGTATTAAGTTTATAGAAGCTAGAAGCATGTTTAATACACTGGGTAATTTTATTAGGTTTACAATCTGTTCTTCATTCCCAGTGGGAATGAGGATAATAATAACTGGCCTAATTCTCTGAATTATGGTCTCAGGGTTCCTAACATATTTTAGGTCAAGGACCCCTGAGCCCCATTCACCAAAGATCATGGTACAAACATTCAGACTGAGCCTAATCACTACAGATTACCCCCGCAACCCGCACCCGCACCCGCACCCGCACACACACCTTTTTTTTAAAGGAAACCTGCATGCTGTGCAGGTTTGTCTCCTCACTGTCTGTGGAACTTGTCATGCTCATCTCTAAACTTGGAAAGCAGTGAGTGACTGAGCCTAAAGCCCCAAAGACCAAAGACCCGAATTTGAATCCTAGCTCAGTCACTTAGAGTCTGTAAGACCTTGAACAGGTTACTGCTCTCTTCTGTGCTTTTGCTTCATGGTACTTTTTTCAGTCTGTAATTATCTGGTTTATATATTTATTCCTTATGTCCCACAAGAGGCTCCATACAGGCTGGACTCTTGCTTCTCTTATTTATTTCTGAATCTCCCAATCTGGCACTGACAATACAAGGCAGATAGTAGGTGTTGAGTAAATATTTGCAACTGAATGAAGGACTAGGGAATTCACTAGCTGACTTTCTAAGCAGCTAGCCATACTTCATTGCACAAGAGGTCAGAGATCTACATGTTTTGCTTACCTTGGAGCCTTTATCCAGAAAGCATATTTCATGGCCACTGCTTGAGTCAGTACAGACACATTCCTATCTTGTATATTTATTATTTCATCATTTAAGATAAATCTGTAACATATAATGGTAATTGATATTCCTTAAGGTTACAGAAATTATTAAGAATCAAGTTAAGTAGAATTGCTCTGTATTGTGCTTAAGGAGATAAATATAAGGCACATTTTAGAAAAACTTCCATCAAAGTAGGAAAGACCTTCAGAACTTAGGGTTCGATTTTCAGCTTTTGGAAAAGCTTCCCAGGAAGACTCATTTTGAATGCATTCTAGATAGTTGTTTTTTTAAAAAAACCTTGAATTATGAACAATTTAAAACATATACAAAAGCAGAAAGCACAGTATAATTAATCTCCACTTATCCATTACCCAGTTTTAATAATTATAAACTTCCCACTAATCCCCATGCATCATGATTATTTATCAAACCATTCAGCATGTATCTCTGAAAGATAAGAAATTTTTTAAAAAAAGAATCATTTTTTAAAAAAACCTTAATACTTTTGCCATATCTAAAATAATAAATAATTTCTTAATATTTTTCAATATCCAGTCATGATAAAATATTCCTAGTCATCTCATAAATGTCTCTTTGTGATTGGTTTGTTCGAATCAGGATTCAACCCAGGTCAACATATTGCATTGGATAATCTCTTAAGTCTCTTAATTTATAACGATTTTTCCTTTCTTTCTTTTTTCCACTTGCCAATTTTTTTAATTGAAGAAATTATATCATTTGTCTCCTAAAATTTCTCATGTTCTTGATTTTGCTGATTGCATTCTCACAGTGGTATTTAACAAGTTTAAATCTATTCCCTGTAATTCCTATAAAGTGAAAGTTGGAAGCTTGATTAAATTCAGGTTTGACTTTTTGGTAAAAACATTTCAAAGGTGTATGTCTGATTGCCTCGCCTTGGGAGATATCATATCTGGTTGTTCCCTTTTGTGATACTAAGATTGATCAGTGGGGGTCTGGTATTTTAAGTCACCCTGATCTTTCCATTCTAAAAGTTCCCATCAGCCTTTCATGTGACACAGTAGTTCTCAGTCCTGACTACACATTAGAACATCTGTGGATCCTTTACACATTTCATATGCCCAGGCCCCAAGAATTGGTCCAAAGTGGTTCTGGGTTCAGTAATTTGAGTCCTAGGTGATTCTGATGTACAGACAGGACTGAGAACTACTGACCTGATAATTTTGGCAGCCATGAAGGATCTTTGCCTAGAAATTCATTATTCCAGAAGATGTTGTTAAACAGTGGTACTCTGTCATGCTTCCTTCACATATTAGCAGAAACTCATCTATAAAAATTTTCATTAACTGTTTGTGTCTTTGGTTTGTATGGGAAAGATAGGGTAAATATTGAATTCATATTAGTTTTCTGAATAATGAGTTAAGTATCCAGCATCCTACAAAGGTGATCAGTGAGTTTTTTTAAGTATTATTATGAATTAGGATATTTTAGCAGACTCGATGCTTGAAACCATTGCATTCATTATTATTATTATTATTATTTTGATGCTCAAATTGTTTGAACTTTAGCTTGTGACTTTTTTTTGACAACATCAGTAGTTTTTGATTGCTTCCTTGCTTTTACATATGACATGGTTTAAGCTCATCTTGTAGATTTGATAATTCAGTTCTATGTTATCTTCATCTTGTGCTATTCTTGTATTGAACCTGGCATCAGCAATTTAATAGTATATCTATCCGTATCCTATTTGGTGACATTCTATTTAGTGGCTGTGACATGATTCCAAAATGGAATGGCAGATATTTATAATAACAGTAAATTTCAATGGGTGGAAGTGGTAATTGGGTAAAAACATAATGATTATGTAACAAAAGTCCTTATTTTTTTTTTTTTTTTTACTATTAATCTGGCATAGAGTGCAAAAGTCTTTGGTAACCAGTTTATTTTTTTTTCTTGCTAGTTAATGTCCATCAGCGTGTTGGCAGTTTCTGCTTGGATGAGGGACTACCTAAATAATGTTCTGACTTTAACCGCAGAAACAAGGTAGGCTTTACAATTAACAATTGATTTCTTTCATTAGGTTTCCTCAGGCACTAGTTTCTAGGTAACTTTGCCAGCAGCTGTTTAAATGGTAGTGCTCTTCCACAATCATTCAGAAAGTTTTCCCTGCCCATGGCTACCTTTGTTACGGAGCTTGCATTTTCTAGCATTGTCGTTAAGGTGTGCCACCGATCCTAGAGAACATTTATGGGTATGAAAATAACAGTCGCCTGTCCTTCTGTTGGTGATGTCATATTTGCATATAAAGGACAGCAGAGCTACTTGTCTCTATGAAAATCACTGCTAGCTTTCTTACTTTCATATTCCTGAGCAAATGAAAACCAAACCCAGTAATGCCATTTACTTTTAAAATTTCAAAGGTTGACCCGCAAACGTCGCAAGAGGCAAATACTTCACTCGGCCTCAATTTTTTCACCTCTGAACAGGGAATGCAATATATACCACTCTGAAATGTCCTAAGAATTAACTGAGATACATTTTTGTAAAGTCCTTAACAGTGAAGCTTAGTAATGGTAATTTTTATTATGATTATTATTACTCTTACTATTCTGGTTGTAGTTAATGATTTTTTTCATAGTTTTCTAGCAAAAATCATCTCTCTCCCTTCCTCTTTCTTTTAATATAGAAATATTAAAATTTTCCTTTATATAGCAATTTTTCACATCTTTAGGAAGGATCAGTTCTCAGGGAGAAATAAAATGCTGTACATGGAGCCTGAGATCAGGAAAGAGAGGAGGGAGGAGATTCTTCTCAGCTGGGAAATAACAAAGGGTCCAGTGTGGTTCCCTCAGGCTGACGCTTCCAAGCTAATAGTAGGTCAACAACTTCTTCTAAAGGAGTCCTATCTTATAATATATTTTGAATGAGTTGAAGTAGGAAATGTACCACTTGCATAAAAACTAAACAAAATAAAAATAAAGCAAACAAGCAAATTAGCAATAGCTCAATGATGTAGAAAATAGCAATACATTCATTTGAGGCATGTTGATTTATAGGATTATTAACACAAATAACAATTGTGTCTTGTACTATGTTTTGAGTGTCTTTTAATTATATTGTATTTATAATGTGACATTATTATTCTTCTTTTAGGGTAGAGGAGGCTGTCATCTTGACTTACTTTCCTGTAGTTCATCCGGTCATGATTGCCGTTTGCTGTTTCCTGATCATCGTGGGGATGTTAGGATACTGTGGAACAGTGAAAAGAAATCTGTTGCTTCTTGCATGGGTATGATGTTTCTCTCATTTCTTTATTATACTTAAAAAAACCAACCAGTAATGTATTATTTTTCCATCAGAGCACACCATTATGTGCTTAAGGAACTGTGATAGCCATGCTCTAATCTGCGGTAATTGTTCAGCATCCTGTGAGAAGGGAAGTCTTCTTTCCATGAGAGATGATTTCAATACAGGTATTTGCTTTACTCAAATGATGAAGTATGGAAATACGTGCTCTACTTAATTATTTTACTCAGGCTATGTGTTGACATTTTCATTTGAAAGTATGAGTTTTTTTCTGCCGTCATGCTCTCATACAGGTCCCTTGGTACTAGAACTGAGCAGTCACAATGGAATTCTGTTTCTTTCTCTCTCCTCTTTTTTAAGTCAAATCCACCATATAAACTCACATAGAAATTCAGGTGGTCAGGTTGCAGGCAGACATTGCAATTTTGGCGCTGCCTTTACAATAGGTTAGTGTATATCAGTGAGTCTCAGTTTATATGATCTTAGTGCTTTTTTTAAAAAAATTCTGAAAGAATTGGACTAGATCACTTCTTAAATTCCCTTCAGCACTCAAATTCTATGATTCCAAAATCTACGATTAAACTTTTAATTAAAAATTAGCAAACTCTCTTTTAACATTAAAAATTTGAGTCAATTAAAAATACAGATTATATATAGATTTTTGAAGCACATTGAGTATATAAAATATTGCATGTTATTGGCACTAGGTAGTGAGGCTGCCAACATGTAATTGCAGACATATCAGAAGCCCTCAGACCTAATTCATTGAGTATATTCCTTGTCAGTAGTTCTCAAGTCTAGTTGTGCATTAATTCCTTGTAGGGAGCATAAAAAAATTTTAACTGTATGCCGATATTCCTTGTAGGAACATAAAAAATTTTAACTGTGTGCTGTAGTTCTCAAGCTAGTTGTGCATTATTTCCTTGTAGGGAGCATAAAAAAAAAAAAACTTTAAATGTGAGCAGAAAAAAAGCCCCGATTTGTAGCATTTGCAGATTTCCGTGGGGTAAACACTCCCAGCATGGTGGATTTCGGGCTACCAAGGTGGTATCACTGAATGCAGAGTTGGGGAGAGATGAGCACAAATTGGCTCTCAGGAGAGCTTCTGCACACCAGTGCTTGACTGGCTCCCGTTCCGAGCCAATTAAAACAATGTTAGTGTGAAGCTGAATTAAACCTTTGAATTTCCCAGGAACAACCTGTGTTAATACATTTCTTGGCTTCTTGGAGGATAATTCTTCAGATCCATGACTGGAAAACAGAAAAAGCTGCAGAAAATAAACCATAGAGAAGGAGAATCTGTTCATTGCCTTACCTACTCCATTTTGGTGTACAGTGAGAGGTGAATGATGGAAGGGTTTTGAATTGTATTAAGATATTTGGGCAATAATTTAAACATAAA
>NW_011888814.1:2339622-2356132 GCF_000151845.1 Pteropus vampyrus | reverse complement strand
AGAGATGAGCACAAATTGGCTCTCAGGAGAGCTTCTGCACACCAGTGCTTGACTGGCTCCCGTTCCGAGCCAATTAAAACAATGTTAGTGTGAAGCTGAATTAAACCTTTGAATTTCCCAGGAACAACCTGTGTTAATACATTTCTTGGCTTCTTGGAGGATAATTCTTCAGATCCATGACTGGAAAACAGAAAAAGCTGCAGAAAATAAACCATAGAGAAGGAGAATCTGTTCATTGCCTTACCTACTCCATTTTGGTGTACAGTGAGAGGTGAATGATGGAAGGGTTTTGAATTGTATTAAGATATTTGGGCAATAATTTAAACATAAACGAAAGGACGTGGACCTTGTATGAAACTTAGAGTTTAAAGGATGAATAATTTATTTTAAACTAAAAAAAAACCTCAGTCATTTTTAAAAACCACAGTCTTACAATAATGTTTCATTTACGCAACCAATTTAAGTATGACTGCTATTCTTCCCCCTCCCTCAAGCTTATATGATTCTGGATAGTCCCTGGACTAAGAGATGGGGTTGAGTTGGGACAGCATGTATCATGGAACCCAAAGGCTTTTAGCAACACTTTTTGAAAACAATTTATGGATTTTATTAGACTGTTTGAATGCTGGTAACGCAAGTCAACAAAGAGCAAAATAATTTGGTCTCTGCTTGAGGCAGAATGAGTTATAAAGACTTGTGCATGAGAGGCTAGTTTGTGAGGCTAGAAAGAGCATTATGATGTAAAACTGACATGGAAGACTGAGGTCCTAAGGGCCACTAATTTGTTCATTCATTCATTTTTCAAATGCTTATTGTGAATATGGGCACTACTAATTTTTGCCAAGAGACTAGTGTGTATGACAGACAATTCTACTACTCTAATACCTCTAATACGGTTTACCCTGGATGCTCTGAGGCAAAGAGAAGGAGCTCTAAGCTCAGCTCCAAAGGGTTGGCACATCCTTTAGGATGATGACCAGCATAGATTGATTCAGCTTTATCTCCACCCTCCTTTGCTTGTTACTTTTCACGAAGCGGCTTTTGGTGCATTGCTGTTCAGTGTGTCTGTCTTGGTTGCTCCTTCCCATTGACTGTCTGTGGCAGTTCATTCCCATTCTCATGGGGCTGCCTCTCTTCTCATGGCATGTTTCTAGACCTTACTCTGTCTAGGTTCAATGCAATTTTTCTAGACCTTACTCTGTCTAGGCTCAATGCAGTTTTTCCCTTCCTTAAGAATGATCTGTGTTCTCAACTCCCATTTACCTGCCAGTCAACCAATCACATCTAATTTTCTTTTCAGGCAGTTTCTTCTCTGGCTTCCTTTCCTCTTCTAAACAGTTGCCTAGTCCTGTAAGTTCTAATTCTCCAGTCTTAGGAACCTGTCCCCTCTTTTCTACCCTTATTAGACATGTCCAAGGTTCAGGCTCTCCTGAGTTCTTTTATATATAAGTCCAACACATTTCCCTTATTGTAAATTCCTCTTTTTATAACCATACTACAAACAGCTTGATAATGTGAACCATTCACCTTGCTTATTGCTTTAATAAGTGTTTATTAAATTGAATAATAGACAGGAAATCAGAACAGTGTGAGGAGCAGTAGCCAGCACATCTGATGGAGGATGGTGCCTGGAAGGCAGTGAAGAGAATGAGATTTTAAAGGAAGAGCCTGGATGTTATATAGGTTTAGACTACAAGGAGAATGGCTTGTTAAAGGGAGGAAAACTAATGCAAATATGACATGATTTAATATCCTTGGAAAATATTTGAATGATAGCCCTTATGTTTTCTTCCTTTATGCCTTTTAGTTTTTTATCCTAAGTAAAAAAAAAAAAAAAAATTAATGAAGTTTCTTACTTTTATTTTGGATGTAAACATTTAAACAAGCAGAATGCATTCAATCCACCTTTTCCATTTCCCTATTTTCAAAGTCTTCTTTCTTGCTTAAGACCTGTGAACTAGATCAGCAGGAGGAAGCCTTTTTTTTTTTTTTTAAGACAACCAGTATCTCTGAGAGCCCTCATATCTCTTGAGTGATTACTGAAAAACAACTAGCAACTTAGCTATGGTGCTGCTCAAGCAGATGTCAAAATGCCATTATTCATTAGAATGATCAAGAAAAAGTGGGAGAGCTCCAAAATAGATCTTTATAACCAACCTGCCCTCCCACCCCACTCACACTTCCCAAAGAACAACTCTGCAGGCTAAGAGACCACCCACAGGAAAACATTTCTGGTGAAACTCGGTCATAAATTTGATCCACCTATTATAGATGCAAGTTGTTAAAATACCCTAATTTAAGGTTCTCAAATAACATACAGGACATCCAATTAAATTTAGATTTCAGGTAAACAATGAATAATATTTTAGTATAAATAAGTTCCATATAATATTGAGATACACATGTACTAAAACATTATTCATTGTTTATCTGAAACTCAAAATTAAATGGACATCCTGTATTTTTCTTTGCTGAATCTGGTGACCCTACTCTGACTAGATTTCTTCTTCTTCTTTTTTTTTTAATCCTTAGGTTCTTTTTTCTTTTCTTTTCTTTTCTTTTCTTTTCTTTTCTTTTCTTTTCTTTTCTTTTCTTTTTTCTCTTCTCTTCTCTTCTCTTCTCTTCTCTTCTCTTCTCTTCTCTTCTCGTTCCGTTCCGTTCCGTTTCGTTTCTTTTCTTTTTCTTTTCTTTTCCTTATCCTAAGGTTCTTTATTTAATTTAATTTATTTTAATTTATTTATTTAAATTAGTTTCAAGTATACAGTACATTGGTTAGACATCTATATAGTTCATAAAACGATCCTCTCAATCGTACCCTTCCTCCCCTGGTCCTGACTAGATTTGTTTTTAATAAATGTGAAATTGTCATAGGACAGAAACTTTTTATATATTTACTAGAGGAGATTAGGAATAATTAAATTCTAATTATATTGGGAAAACAAGCCAAAAATGACTAGGAAAATAAACTTGATTGTGCCGTAATTTTCAAAGTAATTTAAGTAGCAGAAATTTCTCTTTAAAAGAGAAATTGAAGCTAAATGGAAATTGGTTTTAAGCCTTAGATGGGTACTTCTCAAGGCTTTTAGCCATAGACTAAATGAAATTCATTTGTTATTGCAGTTCTACCTTGCTATTAATGTAGGCATTAGGAAAGCTGTGCCAGCTCAGGGGGAATGTAAACAGATTTAACAGACATGTTTACAATATTGATAACAGCTGAATGTCACCATCAGGAGATCATCATTTGTCAGAATGTGATACTACTATATGCTCAACTGCCAGAAAACCACTAGTCAAGAGCTGGTCAGAAATTAAGTTGGATGTGTGTCACATGTTTTAGAGCAGTACTTTGTGTTAAAAAGGGAAGGTTTTCTTTTTTTTTTCAATTTTATTATTCCAGAGAATTTTTATATGGCCATTGATTGTGTGGATACATTTTTAAAGCTTTCTTAACATATACAGTAATTGAACCAGATTTGAAATGATTCTCCAAATGGAAATCAAATCAATTTTTAATGGTCATGGAGAAATTAACCATTCTCAGTTTTTTGTGTTTCAAATCACAGCATGAAATAGGAATATCTTTAAAAAGTAATTAATTTTCTATAGACTCTGTTTAAGGCCTTCTCTTAAGTAGTTATAAATTTTATAGTTATATAGCTAGTCATAAGTCATTAAGCTAAAATTAAATTATTAAATTTAATATCTTTATTATTTTTGGTTTGTTTTGGTTGATAGCTTTGAAATTTTATTTCTAAATCAAGGTCTATCATATCATTGACTACATATTCAACATCTGCCCAGTGTTTACCCGTTTTCTGAGAAAATACTTATAGCAATCATATGTGGTCAGACTTATTTTACAGATGAGTGAAGGTAGGACGCTCAGAGTTACACAGTTGCTGGTTTCTGTCAGTAACATTCAAATGCAGTCTGCTCAAAGCCCATGCATGTGTCATTCCATTACACTACCATTATAATATGTTTAATTAATTACTGGCATTATTTCTGTAAGACCTAAATAAGCTTCATTTATAATTCCAAGGCATTCAGTAATCATTTAACTTTAAAAAATATAATCTTTAATGTCATTTTTCTGAAAGGCCTACAGAGGCCTGCCATAGTTCTCTCTCATCCTGTCAAAGGAGGAAACCATTTCTCCTTTCCTTTCTCCCCTCCTCCTGCCCATTCCCTTTTTCTTTCCTTTTTCCCTCCTGAAGCATATCGAGCACCCAGTCTGTGACGGCACTTGACGTACAAAGATGAAAGGGGAGAATACAAGGAAAATAACAAAGGAAAACACGATATTAAAGTTATAAATAGATTATTGTGAGAACACAGAATAAGGCTCAATTGGAGACTTCCGGCAGGTTGCAGGAGAATCTCTACTTGACCTGGATATTGAAAATGTGTAAGAGCTTTCTGGGGAGAAGGGAAAGGAAGGGGCTGTATAGCAACATGAGAGTGTGTGCAAAGACATGGAGGAGCAAAGGAACACAGAAAATTTTGGCATAACTTAGAAATTCAGTGTAGCTGTGACATCAGTGCACAGTGAGAAGCACCTGAAGTAGGTTCAGTTGTGAAGGTATTTGTAGGGGAGTCTGAAGTTCTCTCTTGGGCTATAGAGAACCAATGGGTTTTCCAGCGTGAGATGAGATGATAACATTTAGGGCTGGAGACACGGAGAAGCCCTGTTAGTGGTTACACTATAGCTTTTGGAAGCCATGGTTGGAGTCTGGACTAAGACTTTGGGGACTGGTGGACAGTGACTGAATTCAGTAGACCTTGCTGAGAAGAATTATGAATAAAGAATTGCACATGATAATAATGTTTGTATTACTTGACATCGAGAAATAAAGCATTATTCAACATTTATGCATTTTTTTCACATAATTGAAATATATCCCTTCAATGTATGCATTTTATTTTGCATGTTAACTAGAATTCTTTGAAAGCCGTAGTTATTAAACTTAGCTGTTAAACTCAAAAAAATCTCAAGCAGAGGAAACTGAAGATGATTTAGGCATTTTTGGATCTAGAGGCTCAGTTTGCAGCATCTAGTTTTTGTATGCTTAAGAACCTAAGACAGAACTCCGTGACCACTTCTGTTTCATAAGTGATATTGGTATGACTGCTTCTAATTATGCCTCAGAAAACCTTGTGAGCAAATGTCTTTAACAGTAAATTTTGTGTCAGAGACTGGGGCCTAAGGACAATTGTGTGAAATTCATGGCCTTATTTATTGGGTCTTTGTGACAGGATTTTGAGTGCTCATTGGATTTTTTACTTACTTCAGAGTTTGAAGCATGAATGGTTCAAGTATTTGAATTTCTGACCTTGAATAATTCAGGTGTACTCTGTCATAGTAAACATTTAGAGCTTTCTTATACACTGTTTCTTAATATGTACATTCCAGATAACTTTTGTTACATATAAACCGTATAAATCTATGTTCATTGAATTGGTGAATGTCCTTAGAGTGAGCAGAGTTCAAAGCCAGGTATTTCTCTGGCAGCAGCACATGCTATTGAAAGGCTTGTTCCAGCTGTGAATGCTGGTCGCCAGTTCAGCAAATGCTACCTTGAGGCTAATTTAGCAATTGTGCAGTGTTTTTGCTTTCTCATCTGCTTTGACATTGCTGGTCTATTGACTTCCTTTGGCAAACATAAAACATGGACATTCATTTAAAATCATATCACTGTCTAGATGACTCAGGAAACAGTATGCCTAAATGCACAGAGTTAAAATAAGAGGGCATATAACACATGTAAAAGAGAGAATTAAGTCATTTAAGCCAGGTGAGGAAAGTAGCTTTCAGATAATGTTTAAGAAAATTGTTTAATATTTACTTTATGTACAGTATCTAATAGAGCTGATAATTAACAATAGCTTATGAATTAAAGTTAGGCTTTTTTCATGAAATTTCATAAATTTAAATAACTTACATTTTCAGAATTGTCATTCGTACATCTTTCCCCTTTTTCAGGTAACAGGCCCTGGTTATGTGCTGAGATTAAGGTGGACCTTTGTGACCCAGATGACAGAAACTCTAATTTAAATTTTAAAAAAAGTATATACACTGTAGTTGTATCACTTAGTATTCCTGTTACAAAATACATTTGAATTATCTTAAAGTAAGTGTTTATCTCAGAATTTTCTTTAGATTACCATTATTTTACTTTTCAAACTTTAAAATTCGAAAACTGCAGATTTCCTCAAAATGATTACAACTAGGAAGACATTTTAGAAACATTGCCTTTAAGAATATAGAGATTTTATTAGGTGATACTTGCCAATGTAAGAATTATTTCTAATTAAGTAAAAATATGAATTTTTTTGGTGTTTCTTCTATGAAACAAGCATTTAAAATATTTTAAAATTTCAAGTTCTGTGCAGGGTTTGCATAGCTAGTTGAAGAGAGGGACTAATAACTTTTAAATGGACAACGTGAAGTTTGCCTTTTATAATTAAAATATTTTAATTTGAAAAGTTCTTTCTTTGTGTTATTAAAGTTACTTTTAAAAGAACTCTGTGGTGTATATACATTAAAAGAACTCAAGTATGCAGGGCTGAGAGTTGGCTGTGTGACCTAGGGCCAAATCATGGGCAGTCTTAATATTGTGCTTATGTGTTCTGCAGTTTGAAGTTTTATGACCTGAAGAGTGATGTGAACTGATCTATCTTTTGCTACACAACCCTAGTGACAGTGTTCGTTTTTGCTTTCTTCTGGGCCTTTTGCTCGTTTATCTGGGAGAAAATAGTTACCTGGTCTTGATACTCTAAGCTAACATGGCTTCATATTTAGAGAACCTTTTTGAAATGATACACAAGAGAATGGAAGACATACTTTTATTCTAACAATGTGCCTTTACTGATGACAAAATAAAGGTACTCAGGTGGGAAAGTCTAATGATTTAGAATTTTTTTCCATATGTTAATCTGGGTGTATAGAGTTCAGATGTCATAGCAAAATATAGTTAGGCACTGGGTGCCAGCCTAAGATGCCCTTAGGAAAACAAGTCGGCGTCAAGGACTCTTGTGAAAAAATGGGAGCAGTAATTCTTTGGAATGCTACAGCAAGTTTTCAGTCTCGGGGGAAAAAGTTCCATGAACAATTCACTAGTATAAGGAGAGTATTGCTTTAACTCGTTTGAGAACAAACTTTTCCATCACATTAGAAACATTTACCTACAGATAATTTATATGTGCCCTTCAGATCACTGATCTGTTTATGAAAGCAGGTCTTTAAGGGCCTCTACTTTTCAACATCGTTATAGCTCAAGTATTTATAACAAAAGTATTTTTCTTTAAAACCATTCTGTAATTCATTCTATTTAATTCAAAGTGTTTTTGTCTATCAGTTAGCCTGATTACTGATGTTTGGGCAACTTTGGTGAGAATTTAATGCATTTATCATTATTCACACATGGCTTTTTCCCATGAACATTAAGCGTGACTGTGACTCATGCTGTGTTTTATACTTTCTTCTAATAAGGAAGAAAATATATTTTTGGTTCAGGAAGAAAGTGATTTTGCTTGAATTGATTTATCTAGGAAAGAAAGAAACAAATCTCTCTCCACTTGTAATAAACATTTGTATGCATGGATTTTTAAAATTTAAGGGAAACATTTTTACTCTTTAATATTCTTTAATGCTCTTTTAACAGATAGGTTTGTGGTTATTCTGGAGAATATACAAAAATAAGTTCAAATTATATCTTGTCTGAAAATAAAGGCACAGCAATTAAATGAATGTGATTTAGAAAAAGTTTCACAGATATAGAACTATAGATAGCTTCAAAAGTTATTGGCAGATATTAAAGCATGAGTTCTCTTTCTACTTAATAAAACATCATCTTTTACAATTGCCAATTTCCAAACCTGTTGTTTTATAAAAGGTGTCATAAAGGTGCCTGAGATAATGAGCTCAGGCCCTCTTGTGTTTGGGAGGGATTCGGCCACATTTGGCTGGGTCAGATTGAGAGGCATGATCTGCATCAGAATTGAGTCTGGTGTTATTTGGTTGCGTTTCTTAGGATATTTCAAAAGCTCCTTACTTTTGGCTCTTTCCTGTCCTGGTTCTGGTGATGGGGCTCCCTGTCTTGCATTCTGAGGAATGGCCCAATAATATGTAGAGACAACCTCTTCAAAGACCAATAACACCCTGTAAATCTTTAGAGATGGGGCTGAGCATGCAGACCTAGTGTACAAAGCAGTAGAAACTATATATGTGTGGGGACCTGTCTGGACTGTCCACCTACTTTATTGCCTCAGTCTTAATGCTTTACCGCTCATGATATAGATCATTGACCTTGGGAACTCAGAGCCCTTGACTTAAGTCCTTCAGAGATCCTGGTATAACACATTTTTCTGTTGAAAAGTTTGAATAACACATGAAGCAAACACATACTAATTTGAACTTCACCAACACCTTTGATAAAGATATTAGCTCAGCAATTACCAGTGTAAATAAAATTGAAAAAGGGCATAAATTAAGATACATTACTAGAAATCTTCTGTATTTATTCAAATATAAGCATGTACACAGGACCACAGCATGCCAAGACTTTCCTACTTTAGCTTGAATATTTGCATGGGCTCTGGAGTTACAAGACTTTGTTTCTTTGAAAGCTGGTTTATTGTTCTAGCTTTTTCTAAATTAGATGAATCTCATTTTATTTATGATTCTTAAAAGGAAGTATATTTAGTGTTGACTTTTCTTTGAAAAATTTGTAGCCGGACATAGGACGTGGTGAATAATTGGCCTTCGGACAGTAACAAGACTGTGTCTGCTACGACATCATTTTAAAATGAGGTTAAAACAGAGGCTTTGTGTGGCTGTGTATTTTAAATAGCAAGCACTTTGGGACTGTTAATAGTCTAGTCTCAGTGGATTCTTAACAGAATGTCGGCTGTTCCATTATCTTGTACAAATATTTGGCACTGGAATTCTCTTATTTACTAACTATAAGTAATATAATATTTTTAAACCTCCAATCACTAGGAAAGGAAAAATAAACAACTGACATAGACATACTTAGCCCTGAAAGTTTGCAGAGTTTAGTATTTGACAGGAGAGAGGCTGGAGTTTATCATTTATCATTTAGTGAATGCAGGCCTTTAATCAAACTTTTTGTTTATTATAAGTGTTGGTTATGTAGCATGTAGACAGGAATCAAAAGGCCCTGTGCTTTTAAAATATTAAAATGTCCAGTGAAGTATGTTATATTTTGAAATAGTTTTTATTTGGGGGAAGTGAATCTCAGGTTGTATTAATTTTCCAAGATAAGCAAATATGACTTTTGTGGTTTCAAAATATGTTGAATGTTATTTATGAAAAAAAAATCTGAGTTTTTAGTTATAAATTAAGAGTAGCAGGTTAAAACAACTTCTTTCGTGTTTATAATTTTTATTTTTCTCTCAGTGAAATATATTCTTACTGAGGAAGTATCCTTAGTTAATTGCTTGCTTACACAAAGAAACTTATGTAAAAGTATTCAAAGAAGACATTACAATTTTGTTTTAATATAAACATTCTTTTCCAGTTGGAATTTATATAGAAAAGCAGTTTGGAAAATAAGTGCTTTGTCTATTTGTGGTAGGTTGGATACAGAATTTTTTGTTTCCCTTAGATAGTATATGTCTCACAGTACTTTATAAAGCTGGATAGAATGAGGATAAGTTTTATATTAATAGAATGTATTTTCTATAGGAAAGGTCTTAGTAATCAAAACTGTCTTTTTCTATATTTCTCAACTATTTACTAAGTTTAATATTCTCAGTAAATATAAGCACTCAGTAAATTAATTGGCTTTGTAAGGGCAGATTGCTTTATTTGTTTTCATTAGATTGACACAAATTAGAAATGAAAATATCAAAAGAATCTATTTTCCCAAAAGTAAAAATTATTTGAGATATTTTATATAAAAGCAATGATTATTACTTTCTTAAAAATGTCATTAATATCAATTATTAACAGTAAGGAGGTACAGATAGAAAAATAAAATAAATCACTTTTATTTATCAGTGCTTTTATGAACTGTTTAATGAACTGTTAAGCACTCATTGGCTACATGGCACCATACTTTATTATACAAGTTGTAAAATGTGAATTGGAACAAAAATTAATTTTATAATCAGTATTAAAAGAAGCTGATCTGACTGATTTAATTTAAGTTCAAAACAAAGACAAAATGAAATTCTTGATATAATTTGTCAAGGATTTTGACATAGCAATTAAAGCAGCATTTGTGCCTTTAACTAGCTATATTAGGCAGAAGAAAAAAGGAAATAATATTTTTTGGCCATCCTTAAACTTTTGATATTACTGGTATTTTTTTTTTTTCTACTGGAAATGGTCAAAGAACATAGGAGTTTCAGGTCATTCCTCCTTAGTTCAAAGACAGGAAAGATTTTGTATATACCTGTGTGAACATGTACTTGTGTGCATGCATGCCCAGAAGTCTGGGGTCTATAGGTGATGGATTGTGAGAGATTGCTAACACCACAAGCAGCCCTAATATAATATATACTATATACTAGACGGACACCGTTATGTGTAATTTATGTGTACTGACTTATTAAATTCTCCCAACGATAGTATAAGGTTGGCACTACTGTTATCCCCATTTTACAGATGAGATACAGAAAAGTTAAGTGGCTTGTCCAGCTATTAAGTAATATAACTGGAATCTGAATCCCGGATGCTTGGCTGCAGAACTCGTGCTCTGAAAAACTTAGTATTGCATTGCCTTTTAGTCATGGATGAATGTGTTTAGCTCCATTTTCTCTTTTTTAAAAATAGAAACTATGATTTTTTGGTAATATTTTTTGAGAAGTAAATTATATAATATATGTAAATCTCTGGCACAATAAATTATTTGTGCATTCACACCTGTGTGTATATTCACACATTTGCATATGCATATATGTACATATAAGTATACTGGATTTTTACATATTTTTATATACTTTTATAGATGTTTAATTTTATATAGTTATAATACTTGATTATATACACACACATATATGTCTCTCTTCTGCAAATAAACTAAATCCAGGCCTCTCTCATTGAATGAAATTGCCCATAACATAAAATTCTTAGCTTCGTGAACTATCCTGAAAAATAATCTATCTCACACTGATTTGAGCTGACTGTATGTGTGGTTTTAATGAGTAATAATACTTCAGGAGAAATATTTCTATACTTCTCCAAATCTCTATACAGGGTCTAGTGAAAGAGACTTCTGGATGGGGGCTCTAAATTACATTTAAACATACACTTATTAAATTTTGTTATAGCACTCCTATTTTGAGCTACTGAAGGAACATTTAGCAAAAGGATGATGGTATCTGAGCGTAGAGTTTCCATTTGCCACACCCACCTTTAGTCCCAATCACCGTGAAGTATAATTGGGCTGCTTACAATTTTCAGCCATGTTGCATAACTTTTTCTATAAATTATGTGCATGAAGCACTCTGATAAAAGTAAAAACAAAATTAAAGCCTTCACACTAAAGAGAAGGTTGGTAGCCGAAGGATTTTATATAAATTTTATATAGAAAAAGTTATGCAACATGCCCTCATTGGGTTAGAAATTATTTTTTTCTTCAGAAATTTGAAGTATCTCTTCCACTGTCCTCTAGCTGCCAATATTTCATTGAGAAATCCAGTGCTATTTTGGTTTGATTTCAGTTTTGAGTTTTGTGGAAAAGATATGTAAATTTGGAATTCAATTCTGTTTTCAGTACTGTACTTTATACTCTACTGTACCTACTGTCCCCAGTCCTGGGACTCTGTTTTACTGTTTCCACAGAATAATGACCCCCCAACTTCTGTACTGGTTGGGGTGGGTAGTCACCCAGCTACATAGTCTGGGGAAGGGACCTGAGAGTCTAACTTCTTTCTAAACAGGTTTTCAAGAAGTCATCCTCTTTTTAGACCTACCTTCATCCACTTCCAGGAATACCTGTGGTTGCCAGTACGTGAGCATTTGGGGGCTCTGTAATGTGAATCAGGTTGTTTCCAACTCTCCCCACTACTGGTTGAATGTTTAGCTTTTGAAGGACTGCTGGAAAATTTGCTACTCTTTCTTCTTCTTTGCACCTTCCAAAATATACTTGCTGTTGTTTTCTTTTTCTTTCTTTCTTTTTTTTCCCCTCTCTGGGTTTATACCTTTTAAAATATCCTTTTATTGTTGCTTTAGTGAAATTTCAAGAGGGAAAGAGATAAGGGCATATGTTTAATCTACTTTATTTAGAGGGAATCCTGGGGATTGAGAGTGTCAGGGAACCAGCTCATTTTTATTAATAAATGTTTCTTTAATAAAGGACCTCCTTGAGATTTTACTATTTTGACTGCACATACAATGATATAAAGCATTTAATAGGGGGAATAAATTCCCTTTATTTCTATTGGGGGACACATTTACCTATAAGCCACCAGTGGCTTAAGTAGCAAGATGGGATTTCATGTTCCTCCCTTCCTCCTCAAATACTTCCAGTGGATGCAGGGACTGGTGACCTACACTGTTCTTGCCATTCTGTGGTCAACCTTAGTTGAAAATAACAGACAAATTGATTTCAGTATTTTTTAAAAAGAAGTTCTCCACCCTCAACACCCTTCCTGCTTTAGTTTCCTAATAAAAATGTTTGAAAAATACCAGCTATATTCCCATGGGACAGGGATTTTACTTGTGGAATTAGATATTCGTTAGTGGGAGTGACACTGATCGTCTTAGAAGGAGATGAATAGTTTTGTTCATCGTCATCCTCCAATCATAATTATATTTGTTCAAGGAATATGCATCGAGTACGTACTCTATGTCAGGCAGTATGTTAAATATTCAAAACACAATGATACCTCTTGTCCTCATGGAGTTTATATTCTAACAGATACTCTTGACAGTGGCCACCATTTATGCTTATCATGAGACAACACTTTATCTGATCAACTTCTTAGCACAACAATGCAAGGTGCTTCTAACATTCTCACATAAGTGGAGAAAATGAGGCTTAGTGGTTTGCTCAAGGTTATCCAGTTGGTATGTAACAGAACTAGAATCTGAAGCCAGATCTATTTCAGAGCCCATGTTCTTCCATTTGTATAGTTAAAAAAAAGTCAACAAAACAATTTTATATACAGTGTTATCTAATCTTCTGTTGTCTAACCCAATGGGGGCACTCATTTTTTAACTATAGGTAATTATTTTCAGTTTGCGAGATTTGGTGAAAGACATCACTAATTAATTGCATCATTCTGGGGATGTGTCCTATTATCAGTTTGTCTTATTTGATGAATTTTTCTTAATGAACATGTGTTTAGGGATAAAACTTATTTGTAGAGCACAAATATTAGTTTAATTACAATAGGAGAAATTAGCTATTTTAAGGAATTCTGTATTGAATACTTTTTAAAGCAAATGAAATAGTTTGTAATGCAAATAATTGCATACTAATTCTCTTGTATAAACACACTTTCCCAGTCTTCATTTGTTTAAAATGTTTAGTTGATAGTAACTCAGGAACGATGGGGGGAGTTCTATTCTTTTCTTTAGCTATGTAAATTGCCTTAAATGTTCAAAGGCACACTAAATTATCATAGTGTAATCCAAAAAAAAAAAAAGGACAGAGAAAAACATAGAAGTGATATTTAAAATATAAATGTGTAAACAGAAGTCAGGGGGAGTCAAATAATAACAAGAAACTCATGGTTCAGAGAAACTCAAGGAAATCTGAAATTGTTTTTTTTTCAGTTGGTAAGCCGATCATTATTTTCACTGATATTTGCTGAATACCTGCTGTGTGACAGGTACCACTTAGGCACTGGGAATGAAATAAAGTTTAAGAACAAGATCTCTGCCAGTCCGAACCGATGGTCTGGCAGTTAAGTGAGCTCTGTGACTTGTGGATGAGGCAGCCAAGTGGTTTAAAAGCCGAAGCTTCCGAGGATTGTTGTATAGCAGACAGGGAAACCCTGATACACGGAGGTAGGAAAAAAGTAAAATGATAAAGAACAAGGGGTAAAATCCTGGGAAACGATGAGGAAGAAACTGCGGCATACTGCCCGGAATGAAGGCTGTGTCTAGGAGGAGAGGATAAGCCAAAATTGGTTTGCATTTCACAAACTAGTTCAGAATGGCTTTTGTATAATGCTTTACAAATTAAAAAAATTTTCAAACATATATGTATATATGTATATATATTTTATAATGTATGTAAAATATACATTATATATGAATATATGTAACATATATACATATATATGTTTTTTTGTGTGTATACACACACATATATATTTATTTGAATTAAATTTTACATTTAATTTGTTCTAAGAGAATTTTATAATGCCTGTGAAACTTGTATTTTCAATCTCAAGGTGAAATAAATCTGTGCCCCTGAGTGTAAGTGGAATAAAGACAGGGGAATTATTTTATAAGAGAGTTTGCATCAAATGAGAACTCTGGAAATCATAGAGATACAATCATTTTAGAGTTTTCCCAGAGGTAAAAGATTATTCAACTCATATAGACCTTACATCCTCACTCCCATGATTGATAATCTCGGTTTTGAGTTTGTAGGGAAGTTGTATTAGATATATATGCTTTACGTATACAACCCACGTTATGGTTTTTCTAGCCCATTGTAAAGCTCACTTTAAGAAGTCAAAGTTGGTCAATAATGGCTACTTTTTTTATGTATGTCATGTTCATAGTTATTGCACTGTTGTTTGGATCCATAAGCCTGAGTACTCAGATATTGCTTGTATTACATACCTCTGGGCATTGACCGTAGGCCCTGTGTATTGCTTGTATTACATACCTCTGGGCATTGACCGTAGGCCCTGTGCTGGGGGCCTTCCTGCTGGTGCAGCACAGACATTGTAAGCTGGTCAGTGACTCCAGGAGGCAAGAAACAAGAGACAGATAACTCAAATGGAATTTAAAGCACATAAAGTTAATCCAGAAATCAGCATGGTTATCCCCAAGGCAAAATCCAGCATACATAATTCTGGGCCATGTTCACTTTTTATCTTTAGAGTTTCCTTGTCTTTTCAGGGCTGCTTTGGTTTTCATTGTAACTAGACATCAATTTTGAAATGAATCTATGTTAGGGAACCAAGAAAGTAAAAGTAGAGTAGTCCCCCTTATCCGCGGGAGATACGTTCCAAGCCCCTCAGTGGATGCCTGAAACCGCAGATAGTATTGAACCCTGTATATACTATGTTTTTTTCTATACATACATACCCATGATAAAGTTTAACTTATAGATCAGGCACAGTAAGGGATTAACAGCAACAACTAATAAAATAGAGCAATTAAGTTGAGAACTTTTATCTTTTCACTAAAGGGAGTGCTTTACAGCTTCTCTTTGACATAGCTGAATTGCCAGCATCAATAGCCTTACACTTTGAGACTATTTTTAAGTAAACTAAAAGGTTACTTGAACACAGGCACTGTGATACCACAAGAGTCCATCTGATAAGCAGCTACTGAGTGACTAATGGGCAGGGAGCATATGCAGCCTGAAAATACTAGACACAGGGATGATTCGTGTTCGGGTGAGAGGGAGTGCGACAGCTCAAGATTTCATCATGCTACTAAGAATGGAACATGATTTAAACCTATAAATTGTTTACTTCTGGAATTTTCCATTTAATATTTTAAGACCACAGTTGATTATGGGTGACTGAAACCTCAGGAAATTAAACTGAAGAAGATAAGGGGGAGACTACTGTATCCTGTAGTGTAATTTTTCTCTGGAGTCTCACTCTTTCCCAGGGTTTTCAAAGATAAGAAAATCGATCTAGCATATAGTTATTGAACATTTTTTCTCTGTAACATAAGGTGCAAATATAGTATTGTTCATGTCTAGAATTCCTACCTAAAACATTAAAGAGAGTATAAAGAAAAACTGACTTGGAGTACTGTGTTCACAAAATTTCTTCTAATCATCATTTTAAGGCTTGTGACACTTAGAAGATTTGTAGATGGCCCCTTAGCAGAATAAAAGGAAGTGTCTTAAGTATAAATTCCTTTTCTCTTGCTGCATTTAAGATTCTCTCTTTGACTTTAACCTTTGGCATTTTAATGATAATGTGTCTTGGTGTGGGTCTGTTTGGGTTCCTCTTGTTTGGGACTCTTTGTGCTTCCTGGACTTGTATGTCTGTTTCCTTAGCTGGGTTAGGGAAGTTTTCTGTCATTATTTCTTCAGATAGGTTCTCAATCCCTTGCTCTCTCTCTTCTCCTGGTATCCCTATGATATGAATGTTGGTATGTTTACTGTTGTCCTAGAGGTCTCTGAAACTTTCCTCATTTTTTCTGATTCTTTTTTCTTGTTGCTGTTCCAATTGGGTGTTTTCTGCTACCTTGTCTTCCAATTTGATGATTTGATTCTCTGCTTCATTTAGTTTACTCTTGATTCCTTCTGTGTATTCTTCATTTCAGTTATCATAGTCTTCATTTTTGACTGTTTCTTTTTTGTAGTTTCCTTTTTCATGCTTAGTATCTCTC
>NW_011888814.1:2327299-2339572 GCF_000151845.1 Pteropus vampyrus | reverse complement strand
CAGCATACATAATTCTGGGCCATGTTCACTTTTTATCTTTAGAGTTTCCTTGTCTTTTCAGGGCTGCTTTGGTTTTCATTGTAACTAGACATCAATTTTGAAATGAATCTATGTTAGGGAACCAAGAAAGTAAAAGTAGAGTAGTCCCCCTTATCCGCGGGAGATATGTTCCAAGCCCCTCAGTGGATGCCTGAAACCGCAGATAGTATTGAACCCTGTATATACTATGTTTTTTTCTATACATACATACCCATGATAAAGTTTAACTTATAGATCAGGCACAGTAAGGGATTAACAGCAACAACTAATAAAATAGAGCAATTAAGTTGAGAACTTTTATCTTTTCACTAAAGGGAGTGCTTTACAGCTTCTCTTTGACATAGCTGAATTGCCAGCATCAATAGCCTTACACTTTGAGACTATTTTTAAGTAAACTAAAAGGTTACTTGAACACAGGCACTGTGATACCACAAGAGTCCATCTGATAAGCAGCTACTGAGTGACTAATGGGCAGGGAGCATATGCAGCCTGAAAATACTAGACACAGGGATGATTCGTGTTCGGGTGAGAGGGAGTGCGACAGCTCAAGATTTCATCATGCTACTAAGAATGGAACATGATTTAAACCTATAAATTGTTTACTTCTGGAATTTTCCATTTAATATTTTAAGACCACAGTTGATTATGGGTGACTGAAACCTCAGGAAATTAAACTGAAGAAGATAAGGGGGAGACTACTGTATCCTGTAGTGTAATTTTTCTCTGGAGTCTCACTCTTTCCCAGGGTTTTCAAAGATAAGAAAATCGATCTAGCATATAGTTATTGAACATTTTTTCTCTGTAACATAAGGTGCAAATATAGTATTGTTCATGTCTAGAATTCCTACCTAAAACATTAAAGAGAGTATAAAGAAAAACTGACTTGGAGTACTGTGTTCACAAAATTTCTTCTAATCATCATTTTAAGGCTTGTGACACTTAGAAGATTTGTAGATGGCCCCTTAGCAGAATAAAAGGAAGTGTCTTAAGTATAAATTCCTTTTCTCTTGCTGCATTTAAGATTCTCTCTTTGACTTTAACCTTTGGCATTTTAATGATAATGTGTCTTGGTGTGGGTCTGTTTGGGTTCCTCTTGTTTGGGACTCTTTGTGCTTCCTGGACTTGTATGTCTGTTTCCTTAGCTGGGTTAGGGAAGTTTTCTGTCATTATTTCTTCAGACAGGTTCTCAATCCCTTGCTCTCTCTCTTCTCCTGGTATCCCTATGATATGAATGTTGGTATGTTTACTGTTGTCCTAGAGGTCTCTGAAACTTTCCTCATTTTTTCCGATTCTTTTTTCTTGTTGCTGTTCCAATTGGGTGTTTTCTGCTACCTTGTCTTCCAATTTGATGATTTGATTCTCTGCTTCATTTAGTTTACTCTTGATTCCTTCTGTGTATTCTTCATTTCAGTTATCATAGTCTTCATTTTTGACTGTTTCTTTTTTGTAGTTTCCTTTTTCATGCTTAGTATCTCTCTGTTGAAGTCCTCACTGAGCTCATCTGTTTCCCCCCTAATTTCATTGAGCATCCTTATAACCAGTTTTGAACTCTCTCTCTGGTGGGTTGCTTGCCTCCATTTTATTTAGCTTTTTTCTGGAGTTTTCTCCTGTTTCATTTGTGGCATGTTTCTTTGTTTTCTCATTTTAGTTGCCTCTCTCTGTTGATTTCTATATAGTAGGAAGATATGTTGTGTCTCCCAGCCTTGGTCAGGTTGCCTTATGTAGTAGGTGTTCTGTGTGGCCTAGTGGTGCATTCTCTCTGATCACCTGTGCCAGGAGATCTGGACTTGCTTTCTGTGTGGGTTGTGTATGTTCTTTTGCTGTAGCTAATCCTTGATTGCTGCTGGCATGTCAGTGGTTGAGACTGACTTTTGGAGTGACTGTCTGTGGGGATTGGCCATGCCCATATAGTATGAACTGCTGTGTGGGGACTGATTTCACGGAGTGGGATTTGCACCAGCAGGCTCATGTACCTGTTGAGACCACCTTTTGGGTGTGCTGCTTTTGGGGCTAGTCAGGTAGTGCTATGTTGTAATTTGACACCAGTGTTTGGGTGTGTTGTTTCTGGGGCCCTTTGAGAAGAGCTCCTGTGTAGGTTAAGGTCAGTCGCTGCCTTTGATTGTTCGGGGCTACCTGGTAGGAGCTACAAAGCAATCCGTGAATGGTTGCTGTCTGTGCTGGATCTTGAGGCAAGTGAGAGAGACCACGCTGGGAGCCAAGGTCAGATACCCTCAGTACTGGCCCTGGGGTGCGTCAGCAAGAGGACTAGTGTACCTCAAGGCCTGAGGCTGTTTGTTATTTGCCTGTATATCTCTGCAGCTGTGAGAGCTGTTGGTTGGTAGGAAAGTTGCATGGGGCAGGGACCCAGGGAGTCACCAGGGTAAAGCATGCAGATTTCACCTGGCCAGTACAGTGGAGCGAGCTGATTTTGTCAGGCCAATGCAGATTGCTGCCAGTGCTGAGCCTGCAGGCTCCCACAAAAGTCACAGATCACAATGAGGCCAGACACCATTCTCCTTGCACCTGTGGACCCCAGCAATCTGCCCAAGAGGCACTGCAGTTTGGGCTGGTACCAGTGGCCTGCCAACAAAAATCTTCCTTGTAATGTGCAGGCAGCTCACAGGTAACCTGTGTGAGCTGAGGTATGCTGCCTGCCCCTGAATGCTTGGCCTAGGGAAGGTGCAGGGTGGGGCTGGCTGCCTGGTAACGGGCCCACCGGGGGCAATTTGTAGGTTGGGTGGAGCAGGCCAATCTCACTCAACCAACACAGCTTCAGAATTGGCCGTGCAGGGGAGGGGTCAACAAAGGGATGATAGCACCCATCTGCAGACTGGCCTGGAGGGGTACTGACAAAGAAGCAATGGTGGCTTTCCCTATGGCCCCCACTCCAGTGCCACACAACTCAGCTCCTCCCTGTATGTCACTTGTGCCTCCTGTGCTGCTGACCCTCTGCTGGAGCCCAGGGAGAGTATCTGCAAGCAAGTGAGTCTCTGTGAGGGCCCTTTAAGTCAGACATCTGGGTTTTCAGGTTTCTTCTCTCTCACCCAGACAGCCACACTCATCACTGAGTTTTATAGTCAGATTTTGTGGGAACTCCTCTTCTTGGGACTGGAACCCTAGGCTGAGGAGCCCCTGTGTGGGGACAGGGCCCCTCTCTCCTTCAAGTGGGCCTCTGCAGTTGTGTTCTCCCTCCTGGTGCTCAACTGTCACAAGTAGGTACGAGACTAGCCCACTTCTCGTCTCTGCCCCTCCTACTGGTTTCGATGTTGCTTTTTCTTTATATCCTCAGGTATGTGTGTGTTATGATCAGCAAGATTTCAGGTGATTCTCCAAGTTGTTTGTATTATAATTCGGTTGTAATTTTAATGTGGTTGTGGAAGGAGATGAATCCTGCTTTTACCTAGCCAGCCTTCTTGACTGGAATACACCAATCTTTCATTTAGTTGCTCTGATCACACCCTTACTTTTCTGCAGGTCATTTTTCACAAAACAGCCAGAATTATATTTTTATAGTGCACATCAGATCACATCACCTGCTAATGGATTTCAATTACGCTTAGAATAAAATGCAAAATGTTTTCTGCAGTCCACAAGGATCTGGCTCGTTGTACTTCTCGACATCATCTACTTGTACTCCCTGTACCTTTCCAGTTACCACTGAGTTTTTAACTAGCTAGCTCTCCCTGAAAGGTGGTCTTGCTCTTGATATTTTCAATTCATGGATTGCTTTTCCACAAATCTTCACCTTCTCCTTGTCATTACTAACTCATTTTAAAAATGACCTTTATAACGAAGCCTTTCCTGATCATCTGGTCCAAGGAAGTTGCTAGTCTCTTACTATCGTATCACTCTGTTTTGTTTTCTTTTTTTTTTTTTATGTAACAAATATTCATGGAGCACCTACGTTGCGATAAGGAGCACAATGAAGTTCTTACCCTTAATGAAGCTGTCATTCCAGTGAAGGGGAACAGTCAATCATTACTACCTGGTTCCCCGTCCTGACCCCGCACAATGAACAGAGTGGACGATTCCTCAGAGCGGTGGCAATGTTTTCTTTCTGTTGGAATTCGTGAAGAGAATTTTCAGAGAGCCCATTCTTTCTCAATTTTACTACTTAACTTCTGTAAAGTTAGCTCCGCACCTGGAGAGGTGGCAAGTTATAGCATAAAGAACGAGGACACAATGATCAAGTCCTCCAAAATTTACAATGCACATTCTTGAGCAAATCACATTATCTACTTTTTGCATTAATTTTCTCATTTGCAAAATGAGGTAGTCTTATCCATTTCACAAGGTTCTTGAATGAATGAATTATGATCATGTTTTACTTTGATTCTATCCTAACAGCATTAATTTTCTATTTTTCTACAGTACTTTGGAAGTTTACTTGTCATTTTCTGTGTAGAACTGGCTTGTGGTGTTTGGACATATGAACAGGAAATTATGGTAAGTTCAAAGTGTAATATCACAATCTGAAACAATATTCAGTTCAGTCTTATATATCAGATACTTTGTAGTAATTTAGACATACAATTATTAATTTGAATGCTTATGCTATATGATAACAATGTATAGTCCCAGTACTTCTGAAAAGTAACATTTTTTTCTGTATTTAAAGCATGTTTTCAAACCATAATTTATAATATTTCATTTGATATACTATGATATTTGTCTTTAATTTCACAGATTGCTTACACATGGATATAATAGAGTAAAAATAATATATGTTCTAAAATAACTTTACCAATTTATGACCATATAATAGAAAAAATTCACATTTGCAACAAGTTTTGAGAAAGCTTGAAAATCTTCATGAAAGACTAATAAAAAGCTGTACACCCATGGGTAGCAAGCGCTCATCTCCTCTTTGCAACAAGCTGAACTATCTTCTACTTTAAGAAGTGTATTTGAGGAGCTACTGTATATTTACTCCAGTCTAGAAACATTTTCACAGTTGACACTTGGCTATATGAAAACAGCTCTTCAGCTTTTTTTTTTTTTTTCCCTTTTATTTTAGCAATTGAAACCACTGGAACAACTTTCATAGTTATATTGGAATGGATGAGGATAAGCGTTTCTCACCTTAAGATTTTAGCAGTCATGTTTGGTTTACCGTTCACATTTCACCTTTGCTTGCATTGGGCTTTATTACTTATTTAATGTTTGTTCACTTCCTTGGTGAAAATTTGTGGGTTTATCACCATGAAGTCAAGCATCTTTGCATGTCTGTGATTGCTGGCTGTTTTCATGGTGACAGGCCAGATTTTCCCAGTGTAAGTATCTTAGAGTAATTCTGTTTCGGTAAGATGATGCTTTTCAACATGTAGTCCTTGGACTGTCTACAGCAGGAGCTGGAGTGATTCTTAAAAATGTGCATTATAGCACTCTAGGCTAGATCTGCTGAATCAGAACAGAGGAAAAGGCAGAGGAAGAAGGGGCAGAAGGACTGCGCATTTGCATTTGTGACAGATTCCCCAGGTGAATCTTCAACTTTTTTAAAATGTAAGAGCTCTTAAGAAGAAAGGGAGATTATTTCATATTTGTTTCAGAGAGGTATTTTGGCAGCTGTGTAAGAAAATTGAAGTTGTTTACGGTACTGATGCAGTTATTAAAGATTTTATGGTGAATCTGCTACTGTACTGCAACATTGTTTTGAATACTAAGTGGGAATTGCAGACAAGTGGGAACTCTCTGTGCTCCAATTTATATGTAAACGATGCTCTGGCACTGCCACACATCCAAACCCCTCTGGAAAACCCTCTGAAGCATACACCCCCAAGAGTATGCTTCCAATGTATGACAACTCTCAATAAGGAGAGAGAATTTATAATTATGTATTTCCATATTAAAAATTGAAAACTCAGGGCAGGTTCTAACTGATTTATTATAAACTTAAGAATTTTCTTTAAAATTAAATCTATTAAAATAAGAATGTTCTTGCTGTCTTAGAGAATTAAGTTTTTATTCCATACCCTAGAAAGTATATATTTGGGGGAGTGAAAAATTAGTTGTTTCCAGAGACTCAGTTTCTGTGTTTTATTGATAAAAGGATAGTGTCTTTTAATTTCTTTCTGTTTTTAAAAACTAAGTGTATCTCCTTGACATTCAAGCAATAAGTAGTAAATAGTATAATTAATTTTTGATTCCCTTACCTCAGCTTTTGGTTGTATCCTTTTTGATAGTTAAAAGGTTTTTATTTATTGTTTGTTTGTTTTTTCCTATTTATTTATTTATTTATTTTTAATTGAATAAATGATTTAATTTTTTCTCCCATTGTCTAAAAGGTTTTTAGAAATGAGTTTACTTTGTGTGGATTTTAAAATGGTTTGTATGTCATACTAATGTTTGATAAATCTCCTAAGTTAAAACATTTTTGAAATGAATTAATTTAAGGTATTTGAATGGAAATATTGTGATTCTAATATAATTCTAAGAAACTGAGATAATTGAAAAGAATTTATACTTAAAATGCTTTCTTACCTTCTGCTAAGGGGCCATCTGCAAATCTTCTAAGTGTTACAGTGGTACAAGATAGAGCACACCACCATTTCAGTTGAGGGCGTACATCACTGTTTTGTTTGTGTAAATCTTCCACAATAGACTAAGAGCTGTTTAAAAGTAAAATGTGGAAAGTAGTTTGTTAGAAAAAGGTTTGTCAGATTTTTTTTTTTATTGCTTTTGCATTAATAGCAGTGTGAGTGAAAAGTGCCGTTAAAGTTTATTAGCTGCCAAATTTTGCAAAACCCAGCCTTTGCATAGAATGGGCTTTGTGCTCTTAGCTGTTCCTTGCAAGGAGCCAATAAATGTATGTTTTCTTTTATGGCCAGGTCACAGTGCTTTTTTTGCCAGAATCTCAATGATCTTCTCTGTTCTTGCCACGTTTGGTCTCAGATCGATTGTGGTCACAAGAGGGAAACAACTCGTATTTATTTTGGAAAATGAAATTAGGAATAAAATGGTTCTAATAACCTAATTAAGAGATTTTACATCAGTTGGTTTCCCTGTTGTTTATTATAGTCACCTCCTAATATTCCTTCTCTCAAAAAAGTGTCAATAATATTGTTTTAGATTATACATTTCTAGAGAATTTATTTCACTTTTATTTATTTTATGCTCAAAAGGATATGAAATAATAATAACTTAAAGTGAGTAGCTTGAACTTTGGTTAGTTCCTTGAATACTGTTGAAACTACATGAACACTAAATCTACCCAGTCAGCCCATTATTTAGAGAACAAAATTGTGTACCCAAGTATTGGAGAGTTTTCTTTTGTATTGTGCATTTCCAAGTAATAAAAAAAAAATTCACTAAGGAAAAAATGAAGCATTTCTGTGGTCAAGAATTTTTAAACTACTCATATTGATATTACTATTTTTTAAAATAAAACTTCCAAATAATCTAGTTCTTGAGTTAGCATTGAGCTTGCTTGTCTAAGCCTGGGCTGTGTTACTCTATACATCAGATGTGGATGTTTGTCCAGCTTCCCAAGAGTCACTTCAATACTGCACATGTGGTGAGGCTAGGATTTGTATGCTTCGTTTTCTCCTCTGGCACTGTAGATAAAATATAGAATGATATGCTGACTAGGTTTCTAGCCAGCTGTTGTATTGTATACCTGAAGCTCTGTCATGATTGAACACTCTTTTAAGAGACATGGACTTGAAAATAGAAACAAAAATTGCTTTAATTTGAGAACTAGTCTTTCTAGAATTATAGCAAATCTCTAAAATCCAGTTTTTGAAAGACGTTTACAAATTTATTCCAGAGTAAGGCTCGACTTGAGCTAAACTCTTTCTCTTCTTAATTCTTCTCCCTTTATTTTAGTACCATAGTCTGCACTCACTTCAAAGAACAGCAACTTTATGAAATCAAATCAAAGGGCTTTTATCTGCAGTGATCATTTGTTATAAGGAGCTCTTCTGGCATATCTGTAGGATATATAGTTTATTTATTTTGTGATTTCCTTGAGTTCGCTGTTGGCATTAAATGCTTTTGCATTATTTTGCTTAACATGAAGTACCTCGTCATTTAGTACAAAAATTCACATGTAGAGTTTGTTCAATAAGTATTTAGTAACTCTGAGTTAACTTGGACCACAAACAAATATGTTTAAAATAGTATTTGTCGATTATAATACATTCTAAATGTGTTCGAGTGTGCGTATGAGACCACAAGTGATAGAGTTTGTGAATATGTGAATGTATGTGTGTCTTTATGTGTTACAGTTGTTGATATTTTGTTTTTTATCTCCAGGTTCCAGTTCAGTGGTCAGACATGATCACTTTGAAAGCCAGAATGACAAATTATGGCTTACCTAGATACCGATGGCTTACTCATGCTTGGAATTTTTTTCAGAGAGAGGTAAATGCTACAATTTATGAGGTAGAGGGTATGGAATAAATGACACACTTTCAAAACAAATGTTTAAAACTTTAGCTTTGGTCACTTTCTCTGTGCTGAAAAGTTAAGCCTGAGATTCAGTTACCACTGGTGTAATTCTTTATTGAGAAATACTTTAAGGAATTCCAGGCTCTGCCTTTCTTCCTATGTACACCATTTCCTCTTCATTTCACACACTTCACATATATTTTAGAATTTCTTAAAATCCTCTTTACTAAACTACTATGAAGTTTCCTTTTATGAGACTTGCTCAATAAATATCCAAGTTTTATTTGAATAATTGTAATGACTACTTGTATTTTAAACATCATTTAAAATTTTTAAATGATTATTATTACTTTAGAGTTAAGAATCAGTGTATTGTTAGAGGCATGACCTTTCTAGTCAGAAAGACCTTGGTTCAAATCCTGGTTCTAGTCTTAGTCTCCTCACCTGTAAAATAGGGATTATCAAATACCTATCTCCTTGAGTTCTTGAGAAGATTAAATGAGATAAGTTTGATCTTATTTAGCTTATGGTTATTAAAAATAACATTAGAAAGAATAGATAGTTTTAGCATTTTTACCTAACTTCCATATACCACTGCATCCAGTCATCTTCTCAAATGGAGACTATATTTACATGTTTAAAATCTGGTGACTTGAAGTTAATCATTGATCTTGCTTCAAACTAAGCTTTTCTCCCAAGCAGTTTTCTTGTGGTTGGAGTGACATTTTCAGATGATCAAGTATATCCGTTTCCTTTAATTTTATTTAGAGCTGGGCCACAAAGCATTTGAGAATCAGTGTCTTACACGGTGGATATTTAGCTGTCTGCTATATTACTCTGTATTAGATCCTGGCAGAGGTTCAAGTCCAGGATAATCTCCATATCTGGCCCTTTGTGTTAGAGTTGTTGAGATGGTAAAAATTATCATTGTAACACAGATTTCCTGTTTATTTAAATGCTTCCTGACTTTGTTTGTTTATTGTTCATTTGTACTAAAAACAACATGCAGGGAAAATAAGTAAAGCATTAGGAAGTTTACAGAAAAATGTGTTCAGCTACTGCTCTGGGTAGAAGCTGCCCAGAGCTCTTTATTTTCTGGGATTTGTGATGTAGACCATGACAATCCAGGTTTAAAAAAAAAAGAAAAAAGAAAAAAAAGAAGAAAAACAACAAAAAAAGAGTTTCTCTAATAGTAGGAAAAGGAACTCCACCTGGATAGACAATGTAGAAGCCCTGCAACTGGTAGCACACATATTTTTAGATTTGTTGCATAAGTGCCCTCCTCTATATCATAGGCTGGTTTCACCCCAGAGGAGGTGGTGCAGACCTCAGGGCATCCTGAAAGAGTTTTTAAAAGCCCCTTATATTGGTTTGCTAGGGCTGTGGCCCTATCAAAGTACCACAAACTAGGTGGCTTAAACAACAGAAATTTATTTTCTCACAGTTCTGAGTCTAGGAATCTGAGGTCAAGACTTTCAGGGTTGGTTTCTTTGGACGCCTCTCTCTTGGGCTTATAGATGGCCATCTTTTCCCTGTGTCTTCATGTTGGCTTCCCTTCATATGTGTTTGTGTTTAAATGTCCTCTCCTTATAAGGACATCAGTCATATGGGCTTAGGGCCCACTGAATGACCTTAATTGAATTACCTCTGTAAAGACCCTGTCTTCAAATATGGTCGCATTTTGGAATGAGAACGTCAACATGAATTTTGGGTGGCATACAATTCAGCTATGACACTTACAAAATAAGTGGTATAGCTGAGAGTGAGCTTGTCAGGCCCCAGTTTTCCTGACTCCTCATTCAGTGCCATTCTGTGCATGTCTGTCAACTTAGCAAACTCTTACTTAAGCCCTAGTTATGTTTATTTAACTGTCTTTTAAAAAATGTATTTCTTTATTTTAACATAGTGGTTGGAGCATAGGCTTTGGAATAAATAGGCTCTGCCACACACTGATCTGTGATCTTGGCAAGTTACTTGACCTGTGAGAGCCTCAGTTTCTTTATATGTAAAGTGGTGGTGGCATGTTCTGAGTCTGACACAATGTTAACAATGTTAGCAAGACACATGTTCTGAGTCTGACATAATCAACAATGTGATTTTAAAGGAGGCAGGAAAATTACAAGGAGATGTAGACTACAGACACGTGTGGCTCAGTAATAGATTTGCTTAAGGGAGTTTTCGGGAAAAGTTTCAATTCAGTATCTTCTGTTGATGAGGAAAAACAACTATGTGAAAAAAATATCTCAGTGATTTATTAAAATAAAAAAAGTATTTGGCACTGAACATGATATAGTTAAGTCATTTGGAAAAGCCGTTTCTGTGGAGCACCTCATTTCCTGACAGGGCCAGATAAATGGACTGTTCTGTGGTGGATGGGGTTAGAGGGTTCCAAGAGCTGTTTGGTCACCAACATGGAAACACACATGTCCTTTGGAAATGAGAAAAGTAGGTTTTCTCTGAGAATTTTAAAAGACTGACTTGGAAATGTAGTGGTTTATGGTGTTTAGAAAGTAAAATCTTTTAGTACCTATGTTTTTTATGGATACCAAAGGACTTACATAAAATATGTGATATTAAATTATGTTTGAGTTAATTTGCGATGTTTGTGGTATATTCATGGCTTTTAGAACAAGTTTATAAAAGAAAAATACCAAAACATTTTTAAAGTTTCTGAGAAAATTTTAGTACTACTCACAGTTTCCAGTAATTCATCATTTATAATATTTTTAAGGTGATTTTTTCTTTTTTAAAATTAAATATTTTACACAAATGAAAAATTTTAAATTATTTTTAGCATTTTTTAAGATAAATTTTATATGAGAAGTTTAGAAGTCTTTAAAGATGATTTCGGTTGAATTTTGAAATGGTGGATCTTGATGTTTTATGAAAATGTCAATCCCGGCATGGATTGATCTACTGGGCGACATAATTCGCAGAGCCAGTCACTCTTGGCAGAGTCTTCTCAGTGACTGCCCTTCATTCTTGTTTTTCACCAGTGGAAGAGTAACCCCCCTCTACACAAGGGCAGAAAATTAGCATAGTTAATTATTCTGAACCTGATCTACATATGTCTGTAAACAGTGTTTCTAACCTTGACCAGAGAAAGATTTTGCGAATCCTTGGTGAAATGAGACAAAAAGAAGACAAAACTATTTTTCTTAAATCTAACTTTATTCAAGCTAAAGGAACATCATTTCTTCTGAGATTAAGGTGATAGAATGTGATAATTTATTTCAAGAATCTCATTCGGTTGAACAAAATTTTGTTAGCCAAACGTCAGCAAATCTTTCTATGGAGATTACATAAATTTTTAATATGATATTTGAATTTCATTCAGCAATTAAACTGGTAACTAGGTGTATATGTATGGATTAAGTACTCTTTAGTGCCTAGAGGCTTCATGATAACTATATGATCTCAGCTATTTGTTTTGTTAGTTGTATATATTAACTCTTGCTACATGATCACTTGTAGAGGATCTTACAGTTGAGGAGTAAGACTCAGTCATGAGTGGTCCCTTTTCATGTGTTATGAGCATTATTGTTCAAAATTGTTCCATTATGGGTCTGTTACTACATTTCTGTCATCAACATGGAATGTACACATATCATTAGGTGATGACAGAAGTCAGTTTATCTCGGCGCAAAAATTTTAGAAATCTGATGTTTACTCTCCAAAAATTAAGAAAATATTTTTGTAGTTTCTGAGACTGACTAGTCATTTTTTTGCAGTTCAAGTGCTGTGGAGTGGTTTACTTCACCGACTGGTTGGAGATGACAGAGATGGACTGGCCACCAGATTCCTGTTGTGTTAGGGAATTCCCGGGATGTTCCCAACAGGCCCACC
>NW_011888814.1:2324901-2327249 GCF_000151845.1 Pteropus vampyrus | reverse complement strand
GAGTTAATTTGCGATGTTTGTGGTATATTCATGGCTTTTAGAACAAGTTTATAAAAGAAAAATACCAAAACATTTTTAAAGTTTCTGAGAAAATTTTAGTACTACTCACAGTTTCCAGTAATTCATCATTTATAATATTTTTAAGGTGATTTTTTCTTTTTTAAAATTAAATATTTTACACAAATGAAAAATTTTAAATTATTTTTAGCATTTTTTAAGATAAATTTTATATGAGAAGTTTAGAAGTCTTTAAAGATGATTTCGGTTGAATTTTGAAATGGTGGTTCTTGATGTTTTATGAAAATGTCAATCCCGGCATGGATTGATCTACTGGGCGACATAATTCGCAGAGCCAGTCACTCTTGGCAGAGTCTTCTCAGTGACTGCCCTTCATTCTTGTTTTTCACCAGTGGAAGAGTAACCCCCCTCTACACAAGGGCAGAAAATTAGCATAGTTAATTATTCTGAACCTGATCTACATATGTCTGTAAACAGTGTTTCTAACCTTGACCAGAGAAAGATTTTGCGAATCCTTGGTGAAATGAGACAAAAAGAAGACAAAACTATTTTTCTTAAATCTAACTTTATTCAAGCTAAAGGAACATCATTTCTTCTGAGATTAAGGTGATAGAATGTGATAATTTATTTCAAGAATCTCATTCGGTTGAACAAAATTTTGTTAGCCAAACGTCAGCAAATCTTTCTATGGAGATTACATAAATTTTTAATATGATATTTGAATTTCATTCAGCAATTAAACTGGTAACTAGGTGTATATGTATGGATTAAGTACTCTTTAGTGCCTAGAGGCTTCATGATAACTATATGATCTCAGCTATTTGTTTTGTTAGTTGTATATATTAACTCTTGCTACATGATCACTTGTAGAGGATCTTACAGTTGAGGAGTAAGACTCAGTCATGAGTGGTCCCTTTTCATGTGTTATGAGCATTATTGTTCAAAATTGTTCCATTATGGGTCTGTTACTACATTTCTGTCATCAACATGGAATGTACACATATCATTAGGTGATGACAGAAGTCAGTTTATCTCGGCGCAAAAATTTTAGAAATCTGATGTTTAATCTCCAAAAATTAAGAAAATATTTTTGTAGTTTCTGAGACTGACTAGTCATTTTTTTGCAGTTCAAGTGCTGTGGAGTGGTTTACTTCACCGACTGGTTGGAGATGACAGAGATGGACTGGCCACCAGATTCCTGTTGTGTTAGGGAATTCCCGGGATGTTCCCAACAGGCCCACCAGGAGGATCTGAGTGACCTTTATCAAGAGGTGAGGCCATAGGTAGTTAACTTATTATGGGTAAAACTTTTCTTATAATGACATAAGTAAAGAATCAACAGCATGCCAAGTGAAAATTTCCTCTTCTGTCTAAATAGAAAAGCCTTTTTTCTCTGATATGTGGAGAAACAGGATAAAGCTAAAAGTCAATGTAAAAATCTGAACACTAATCACATTTTAACAAAGAAAATTAGGAAAAACTAGATTTTAGAATTAATAGGACTTTTAACTGTGTTTTCTAGAATCCAGTTCTATTACCCTCTCTTAGGGGACCTTTGAAATCAGACATGTGCAGAGCGTGTAGCTAACTCTGGATATTAGGGAAGACACAGGGTGGAGTTCCTGAGAAGAATATGTTATTTTAGGGCCTTCACATACATTGAAACAGATGTAGGGGAAAAATCCCAGAGAAAATACTGGCCTCTTCTCTTTAGTTCCCCCTGCTGGTTAATGATCGGTGATGCTGGTTTTAGTTCACAGATTTAATGAAGTTACAAGCTCACTGAGAGAGAAAGAGCAATCAGGGGGATTGTTTTATAAACCATATAAATGTCTAGCCAATGAATTGTATACTAGAAACTAATAATAAACAGATTTTTAAAAGCTCACGAATTAAAATCAATTGTCATGGGCCCGAGAAACTTGCATTTTTGTGTTTTCTGGGAGAATTTATCAGAATCATCAGTTATTTCTTTGTTAGCAGTTTTCCTATTCCTCCATTGTTAATGGTCATTTTCAAATTTTGTTCGCAGCAGAATCCTATTTTCAAATTAAAATCTGGAGCTAGTACACCATTAAGTATAGTAGCCATTGATTAATGTGACTACTTAAATTAAAATTAAATAAAATTAAATTTTAATTTCCTCACTCACACTAGCCACATTTCAGATGCTCAACAGCCTCTCAGGACTGGCTACTTCTGTACTGGATAATGCAAATGTAAGACATTTTCATTATTACAGAAAGTTTTATTACAGACTTGATTTAGAATGGAAGCTCAAAATATAAATCAGATGGAAGGGAAGCTGCTCAGGCTGAGAGGCTGGAATC
>NW_011888814.1:2302372-2324851 GCF_000151845.1 Pteropus vampyrus | reverse complement strand
CATCAGTTATTTCTTTGTTAGCAGTTTTCCTATTCCTCCATTGTTAATGGTCATTTTCAAATTTTGTTCGCAGCAGAATCCTATTTTCAAATTAAAATCTGGAGCTAGTACACCATTAAGTATAGTAGCCATTGATTAATGTGACTACTTAAATTAAAATTAAATAAAATTAAATTTTAATTTCCTCACTCACACTAGCCACATTTCAGATGCTCAACAGCCTCTCAGGACTGGCTACTTCTGTACTGGATAATGCAAATGTAAGACATTTTCATTATTACAGAAAGTTTTATTACAGACTTGATTTAGAATGGAAGCTCAAAATATAAATCAGATGGAAGGGAAGCTGCTCAGGCTGAGAGGCTGGAATCGTTTCTAAGTTACATCTCCAGTCAAGAACCTGGGTACCACAAAGCATTGTTGAAAACTTCTGGATTAACAGATACATTCATAATATAACACATACACATACACACACACGCACACACACACACACACACACACACACAGTATAGCTTTAAAGAATGAAACTTTAAAATAAAACACAGAATTATGAAACATAAATTTTTACATATTTCAAGATGGTTGCCTTAGGAGGTTATACGTATTCTCCGAGATATATTGTTATTATTCAAAATATCTTTTAGGCAGTCTGCCAAAGTCAATTGTAGAGATGCACAAGAATCAGCTTCATTAATTTATAGTGTAAATTAACTAATTTGAAAAAGATGATGGATTACTTACACAAATGACCCAGCATATTCATGTCTGACATACGAGTAACTTTTGACTTAAAAAAATTCATCTCAGAGGACCAGCCTTTGACACATTTAGGATATCCAAAATAAAGTACTTTGGACTCTGAAGACATGCTACAAGAAAGAATGCAAAGTTGTTTTGTTTTGCAAGAGATTCAGAATTGTATCATTTCCTAGGACTGCTGTAACAAAGTACCACAAAGTAAGTGGCTCAAAAACAGATACTTGTTGCCTCACAATTCTGAAAGCTATATATAATCTGAGATCAAGATGTCAGCAAAATTGGTTCTTTCTGAGGGGTATGAGGAAAAACCTGTTTTATGCCTCTCCTTCAGCTTGTGGTGGTTCGCTGGTAATCATTGGCATTCCTTGGTTTGTAGAAGCATCACTCCTATCTATGCCTTCATCTTCCCTGCTTTCTTCTTGTATGCATCTGTCTCCAAATTCCCCACCCCCTCTTTTTTTTTTTTATAAGGACACTAGTCACATTGGATCAGGGACCCACTCTTCTCCAGTATAACCTCATCTTAACTAATTACAGCTGCAACAACTCTCTAAATGAGATCTGATTCTGGGGTACTAGGATTAGGACCTCAACATATGCATTTGGAGGGGGCACAATTCAACTTATAAAAACTGAGTAACTCAGGTTATTTATTTTAAAAGATAATCAAAATACTTTTAGTCAAAGCATTGTGTTTGGATATTATAATTTTAAACATATTCTGTTTAGTAACTTTTGGCTTTGAATGAAAAGGAATATACAAGATATTGTATACTAAACAAGCATTGTTGGGACAGTGTCTCTGAGTTTCTCAGTGATTGTGCTATATCTTGTTTTCTGGATGAAAGCTAAGTATTGGCTGGTGTCTGTAGTAGGGATGGCCAGCTAACAAGTGCAACAGTTAAAGTCCTATTCATCCTATAAAACAGAAACAGTGCTTAATATGTCTAAGATAATATTAAATGCAGACATAATTGTAGATATTAAAATATAACTCACCACTAAGTTTAGAAAAAGCAGATGATTACAGTATAGATACAAATATAAACATGTGAATTGAAACCTATCAACTTTCCTAGTGTGAACTTAATCCATTTCTTAGGTTTTAGGAGTGGCAAGTCAATATGGGAAGTAATTGGGCTACAACAACATATATGATAATGTCTACCTTCTTTAGTGGTTAATACTGATAGTATGATTATAACCAATATTGATCATAAGAATGGCAAAACGAATCAGTTTACCAGATCTTCTCACAAAGTCTTCACTTCAATTTTACTGTATTTAGTTGAACAGCATTCAGTTAAACATTTAATAAAATTTTCTTATTGTAAAAATGTAATTCATTTTTACTAATTTGTCTTAGAGTATTTCTACTAGTAATATTTATAATGGGATGCTTTACTTTCAGGATGTTGATAATAGTTCCATGAATTTTAAGATTGAAAGAAGCCACACTGTTATGTATGTGCGAATTGATGGCCTAGATTATTTTAAAGTTTTTTTTTTCATGTATTTCATCAAAAGACTTTCAGTAGTAAGCTGGCATTTTCAATTATGCAGTGTTTCTTTAGACAGAATTCCAGCAGAGATAGAGGTTCATTATATCAGAGTAATCTGCTTTTGCATTTTATAATTAATAACAGATGTTGATATTGGTAATGTTATAGTGCATAATTATATGCATAGTTGACTTACAAAAGTGGATCATTTAGTAGCTTTATGGCACAAGTATAATTAAATCTATTGTTAAAAATAAGATTTAATTCCACTTTGCCCTGGAGAACATGTTTTCTAATTGCAGTGTGCCCAGAGAACATCCACCTGGAAAATGAGGTGTCTAGATGGATGAGCAAGTGTTGGACAGCTGGAGATATCCAGTAATAAGGGGAGATATTTCAGATGTCTTCAAATATTTCAAAGTTCATCATTCAGAGCAGGAACTAGACTTATCCATTGTTGCTCCAAAGGCCAGAAGTCACAGGAAGGAAATTTTGAATCAATAGAAGGAAGATCTTACTCATCAAAATCCGTCCAATTGTGATACAGGTTCTCTTGTAAAATAGTGAGTGTCTCATCTCTAAAAATATTAAAGTCAAGGTCAGATAACCATGTCATTGGTGGGTAGAATGGGTTTTTAAATTAAGAGTGAATCTGGACTAGATGAACTTCAAGGTCCCTTTTATCTTTTATATTCTGTAAGCTCAGAGATAAGAACTGGTTTTCTTCCTGCAGTCTTTCTTCAGTAGTCTGAAATCAAGGAAATAAATCATCCTCAACTATCTGGTGGCCTGTTTGGTCCCTGACCCAATAATATTTTATGACACATTCGAAACCTGTGAAAAATGACAGAGCAGAAATATAGCAACAATTATACGTTTTAGAAACATTTCCATCAGAGATTTTGGTGGGTCTGGCACCTCCTCAAATATCCATAATGAGCTACACACTTCTGGAAAGTATACATTTAAAAATCACAGATAAAAATATCTGGCAATTAATTTGGTTCCAATGCATTCATTCATTCAAAATATTTTGTAACTAACTACTGGGTTCCAGGTGCTGTTGTAAATGCTGTGGATACAGTGGAGAATGTTGCAGACAAAAATCTCTCCTCTCATATAACTTATATTCTACTGAGGGATATAGACATTTAACAAGAAAAAATATCAATTAAAAAATAATTTCATTGGTGGTAAGCACTGAAGATGCCTAACAGGTTCATGTGCTAGAGAATGGCTTCATTGGTTGGAGAACTACTTAAGATAGGATTTGTAGAAATAGCCTCTCTTAGGAGGTAGCATGTGAACTGAGACCAGTTAATGAGAAGGACCCCACCATGCGAAGATCTGTTGAAGAGTATTTTTTAGCCTTGGGAGCTGCAAGCACAAATGTCCACCCAGAGGTGGCCTGGGCCGATGATTATTGGCTGCTTACTACTCTGTCCTTTGGGATCGTCTGTGTAGCCACCCTCTCCAAGTATTAGGTGTGAGGCTTGGCCTCAGAAAAACATCAGACTCAGAGTTTAAGATGGTAAATGCAGGACTAAGACATGTCTATTCCTTTGTTCATCTTCTGAGTTTTCTGCCATATCAGTTACTGGATTGCTGTGTCGAGACTTGATCTGGAGAAGAAAAACAGAAAGAAAGAAGAATGAAAAAGGCTGGTAGACAAAAAAGTCTTTGTAGATCAGCGGCTCCCAACCTCATGCCCATTGATCTGTGCACCGCTCGGATGTGTAACTGATCCCAAATCTGTGTGCCCGATGCTTTGAAAGGCCAAAACTCAAAATGTCAGAATTTGGAATAAGGAAATGTTTATTGATAGAGAAGACACTAACTGAGAAGATGGGAGACCCAGTGGTGCCTCAGGTCCATCTTGCTCTCTGGACTAGGTTAAGGATTTTTAAAGGATACAAGGAGAAAATGTATGTGGAAGTGCTGGGGGCAAGTGTTAATGGGAGGACTTTGGGACTTGGCCATTTATCGTAAAGGAGACTCAACACTGGATCTAACTAGACAATGAATCCTTGGCTTCTGAAAGGGTTCTGGTGTTCCAGTTCTGGTTATGTCCTTTGGTTCTATGTGTGGGTGGGAGTTGGGAGTGGAACTTTGGTTCTGGATGCAGCTGGAGTCAAATATCTCTCCTCTGCACATGCCCCCAGCTGCATGACTTGTTGTCTTGGTCTTTTGTCTCTGGAAAGCAACTCAGTATCTTGTTAAACAGCATAGGACCATTTTGAGCTGGTTCTGTGGTTACAGATGGACTTCAAGGAGAAAGTGATACTGCTGAAATAGTTTTTGATATTTTATGTGCATTTTTTCAGTGACTAGGATCCACAGCTTTCATTAACTTTCCTTGCTGTCTCATATCTAAAAGTGTGAAGAACCACAATTGCAGAGAATAGTGGCAGTGTTTGCTATCTCAGATAGTAAATGAAGCATAAACATCTCAAAGGGACTGAAAATGGCATTTTCTTCCTCTTAATTCCACCTCAAGAAAAATAAATGGAAGTCAACAGGCTCACAACAGGCTCTGCTTCAAATGGACCAACTCAAAATGTGAAATAAATATGGACAGAGAGTCAGGTAAATATAGCCCCAAAGACAATTTTCTTTGTTTTGTAGTTAGGAGAAAGACCACTGTTAAAAGATATTGAGTGTTTTTTTAGAAAAGTGGTGTTCACAGAGGTTTGTGTAAGGGCTAGACAGAGAGATGTTTCCACACAGCAGTGTGCATTTGGGACACATTCTTTAGACCCTCAGTCTTTATATAGTCCCTGAGGTGTTGGGTTTGAATATCAAATACTTTTAATACTTTTTATGACAAATAATTTTACATCTTCCTCTTCAGATGGTTGTTTATTTCTCTGAGTAACAAGAGACATCTACAAATATGGAGATAGAGAAGGGCAGGGTGTATAGATGTAAAAGGATGTGATCTTTTTCTCTGGCTTACAGGACAAAGAACCCAAATGATTACAAATATGTGCAGGTCTCCAGTGCTCACAGCCGGTGAGTGGACAGGTAGGAGCACTCCCCTAGGTTAAAGGCGGGGGCAGCTCACTGGGAACCACATGGTGAACCGCGTGTGAGCGTTTTATTCTCTCAGTTGCATGTTATCTGTTCTGTGAGCTGAGAGTCATGAGCTGCCTCTCGCAGCCCTCAGCCAGAGTGGAGGTGTCCTCCTTTGTATCCTGCTGTCCTTAGTAAATGGTTTTTGTTTTATGATCTATGTACATTTTTTTTTTCTGGACAGTATCTCAGTCCTGAACACTTTTTGTTAACACTCTTCTCCTGCTAATATTTTTAACCAGTTAGAAAGATGAGTCAAAACTATATGTCTGTTTTGACTAATAGAAACTTTTATAATTTTCACACACAACATCCTAAATGCATATTTCCTCAGCGCTCTGAGCCACAGATAGAGACTTGACAGAATGTTATAGATACAAAAGGACATGGTGGGGAATGGGGTTGGTTGTGACTTTCTGGCAATTTCTACATAGTTATGAGATTGATTATTTTTTCTCAATAACTCTGCTCTCAAGTTTCTAGTGGAATTCTTCTCAGAACTAAGTAAATTGCCATGCTGTAAATGAACAAAATTAGGGGCAATTGTTAAAGGAAAAATCCAAGGTAGCAAGTGAGAGGTAGCAGCTTAGGTCCCTGGCCAGGTACTGGCCAATTGCATTAACCTAAAGTCAGTCAAATCTTCATAGAAATAATCTTCACATCAGTGGTAGAATAAGAGGTAGGAATTTGACGATCTTGAATTGGGACTCAAGAAGAGCCTGATACAGGGTAGACAGTCCTTATTTGCTGTTGTGTTTATGTTTGAGGTATGCAATTGGAGCACTTAGATGGGATAGGAATTCACTGGGCTTCCGGTCTTAAAAGATAAAAGCAGATGTTAGCCAGGTACAGAAATATTTGGGTGGCATGGGGCTGAAAGAGGGCATTCCAAGCGAAGAGGCACTGGTGCAAAGTTAGAGCTGAAAGCAAGATAGCACAGAGGGAGCAAGGGGCTGGATTATAAAGGACCCCGTATGGCTTGATAATGCATTCATTTTATACAGAAGTCTGTGAGTAGTTGCCAAATAAAAAAAGCAAACATGTTTACAAAATTGAAGCATTATTATGAAAGGAAGGCTGAAGACAGAATAGTTGTGGGATTCTGATTTATTAATAATGAAGCTCCGTTTTCAGATAAACACACATAGATCTCCTGCCCAGATAATAAATGGTGGGCAGTTTTCAGGCTCAGTGGTTATTTAGATGGAATATCCCCAAGAAGTTTCATTCTCAGGGTTCTTTTATATAAAGCCAAAGACACTCCTGTCTACCTCTCTCCTTACTTCATTATCTTCTCGGCAACTGCTGGGCAGGGATCAGGTGGACTCTGTCTTGGGGTGATATCTGTTTTATCATTCAAAACCCTGAATGGCCAGTTTGAGCATAGCGAAGGGGAGGGGGCAGATTTCTTTTATCTTCAGGCCTTGATCTGTCCTGTTGGTTTTGCTTCGGGTATACAAATACATTCTTCTTTTCTATCACTCCCTCTCCCGACATACTTTAATCGTGAGTTTCCTGTTGCCTATTCACTATTCAAACAACTTTTCCCCCTTGTGTTTTATTAGTAAAGACTTGCAAATTTTGCCTTTAGAATTTACTGATATGAAGACCATTATAATATTTTGACCTGGAAAGTAATAATTTTAAATTTGTGCTTAAAAATCATTATATCGGTAGAGTATGAGTTGAGGTGAGGATTAGATCTTGAGGCAGGGAATTCTGTAGGAGACTGTTGTGGATCATTCATGTGAGTGATTATAAGGGCTGGAATTCAGGTTGTGCCATTCAAGATGGAGAGGAGGGAATGAAAATGAAAAATTTTAAAGCAGGAGAAGGAACAGGACTAGGTGATGAATTGGCTGCCCGGAGTGAGTGACAGGGAAGTTGCAAGGACAGTTGAGTTGGACTTGGACCCCGTATAGATGAAGAAGCCATTTATTGTGAGGCTAGGTTGGCTTTGACTATTCCACTCTGAGTCCTGTCAGATTTTCCATGTGCAGAAATGCAGTAGGAGATATGAAGCTCAGGAGACAGAACTCAGCCAGAGATATGGGTCTTGTGTGTATGAATTAGAGAAAGAGCTAATTCAAAATACAATAGCTTGAGTAAGGAAAGAGTCTATTTTTCTCTCATAGACCAGTCAGCGGGTCCAGTTTGCCATGCAGCTTTGCTGCGTAAGTTCATCCAGGGGCCCAGGATGGTGAGATAGCTTCACCTTTTTAACACCTGTCTTCCAAAGTTGCTCTGTTCTCCTCCAGTTTCAGCCCATGGGAAGAAGGAGGAAGCGGGAAGGAGCACATTCAATGCATGAAGCTCTACACTCATCACCTTTGCTCATATTCTGTTAGAGAGGGCTCACAAAGCTGTGCTCGTCTGCGAGAGAGGCTGGGAAATGTTGTCTCTGGCTAGAAGACCGTGTACCCATAGACTACGTGAATTACTATGAAGAAGTGGAGAACAGACTGGGGCAAATTGGGGGACTGACAATTTACAAATGTTATCAGTGTGTATGAGGCAATGATTACATGGGAGGAAAGACCACACAAAGAGACTGTGATGTAAGCCACAAAGGACTGAAGATGGGGAATGGCAACACTTAAGGACAGAGGAGTAGTCACCAATTAATAATAGGCAGAAAAGAACTGGAAAGCAGTGCCCTGGAAGGAGAGGTTTTTAGGAGTGAGTTTTTCTCAGTGAGGAAGGAAGCATTGTTTGGTGGTTAAGACTAGGCTGCGGGGCCAGACTCTGGGTTAAATCTTTGATCCGCTCCTTACTAGCTGTGAAATCGTGGCAAGTTTTTAACCTCTCTGTGCTTCCTTTTTCTCACCATTTTTTGTGAGGTTCAACCTATAAAATGAGGATCACCAGAGTATCCATATTCTGGGGTTGTTTAGAGAGTAAAGTGAATTAGCATATTTAAAATTCCTAGAACAATGCCTGTTTGCAGTATATACTACTAGTAAAAGCTGAGAGTTAAAGTAAATCAGAAATTGAAAAGTACACACTGAGTTTTTCAAATAGGATACACATTTGTATAGATCGATGAGCAAGTATTTTTACATGCATTGCCTCATTTAAGCCCCAAAACAATTCTATGAAAATACAGTATTATTATCTCCATTTTACAAACGAGAAAAGTGAGGCTCAAAGAGGCTAAGTGATCTAGCCCAATGTCATAGAGCTACTCAGTGACTGAACTCAGATCTATTTGATTTCAAAGTCCATACTTTTAGACACTAAAATTTTGAGATGTGAAATACATGGTGAGGGACTAGCTGAATATTTGTAGATTTTTTTCACTTCCAAACCTCAATTTCCTAATCTATTAAGCAACCTCATTATAGTCTTACAAAGATAAATCAGGCTACTTGATGAGAAACCCTTAGCAAACAACTTGGCACATAATTAATGCAAATCTTTAATGCATGGTGGTGGCTAATAACAAGAATAGTAACAGTAACTTATTAATGTATTGATTAAAGTAAATAGAATTTTCACCAGCCAAACTGCCCCTAGTTTTGCTTGTAATGACAGAAAAATATGAGTTTTCTGGTTACATAAATTTGTGCTGAGGGTAGATTTTCAGGTCAAGGTTTTGGGGGCTTCATATGGTTTCCTACTTTGCTTGTTTTTAACACCTTCACGTTTCTTATAGACGAACATTTAGGTGGACAAAAGGGCTCAATCGGAGAGTGTTTGAAAGAGCAGTTTGTAAAGGTTCCGCTCAGTCAGTCAGGCAAGGGATGACTGCTGCTGGATCTGACCTTAGGAAGTACAGCACCTTCTGGATTTTCTGACTCTAGACTCTTTATAAACATTTTTTTTTCATTGTTAAAAATGAAAAATGTTCAGTAAATGCAGTCTTTTAAATCTGATAATTCTTCCTGTCTAATCAAAGATTAAATGATATATGAGAGCTTGTCATTATTAAAAAATAAGAAGACTTTCTACTGCATTTCCTGTGCATGGGTTTGGTTAACCTTAATCATAAGAGAACATAAAGTCCTATAGTGAATATTAGTACTTGCTTTTTAATTTTTTTCCTGCAAAACTTATGATTATCAGTGGAGAACTGCAATTTTAGAAGAAATAAGGCAGAAGATTATATATTTGTACCTGATAATTAACACAGTCACTTCAAATTTGGGTCATGTTTATTACCAAAAATCCATTATAAAAATATACTGGTATGCATGGCTCCTAGATTTTATTTATACTTTATTTCATAAGCATAAGAGGTCCACCTAATTCTTTGACATGACTGAAAAGCCATGGGCGCTCTTTTTAGAAACTTATTTTGTAGATAGATCAGAATAATTTCAAGTATGTAATTTCCTCAAGCGAAATGAGGCATCCTGACACGCCTTTGAATACATTCCAGGAATTTTAGGGATTAGTAATTTTTCTCTCATAAAAAGGTAATATTATTTACAGTTAATAGTTGACCAGAATTTTAATATTGCATCAAGTAGGTTAGCCAATATGTCTTATTCATAGCTTTGAATTATCTGAGGTTATTAACATAGGGCTAACATTGCTTTATTTAGGAAGAAAACATATCTAAGGTAAATCAGCTCAGAGTATTTTATTTTGAGAAAAGCAAATAAGTACAATTCAGTTCTTTCCTATTTGGAATAAAACACCCTTTGTGAAATGGAATGCACTTTTGAACTCTAATATTTCTATTTCCTCTTCTGACTCACTTAACAGAAATGTTTATTTATGCAAGTAAATGTCTATGAACAGTACAATAGATTATATAGAGACACTTCTATTCTTTTTCTTCTCTAGACTGTGTCTTGCTTTTCAACAAAAGTGTCCAAGTTTGCACCTAAAAGTTTAAATCATATGTATGATTATTTCATTGGCTTAAAATAAACTCACAGCTTGTGTTCGGACTGGATTACTTCAATGAGGATGATGCAGAATGGACCATACACCTTGCAGTTGTTTCTATTGAAGAATTTAGAGAGAGATTGAGGAGGACAGATATTTTATACAAAGAAATCCGGGAAAATACTATCTTCTCAAGAAGAGAAATATTCTTTTGGAAACTTAATCCTTAACTTAAGTAATTGTGTAAACAAATTACTAATATTCAGCAATATGCTGCAGGGTTCTACAATGCCTTCTGAGTCATCAAAGAGATATTAAATTGTGTGCAGAATAAAGAGATTTGTGCTTATTTTTATATATTTACACCTTGTATCTTTTTTATTAAATAAATGACAATGCAGCACACAAGAAAGATATGATGAAGTAATAATTAAATATAAATGTCATTGGAAAGTCAGAGTTAAGAACAGAGTAATTAAACATGCTTAATATGAAGACACTTTGGGTTGTGGAGTTTCATATTTGGCACTGAGCTTTTTGAAAGCCCAGGTGAAAAGGAGATATAATAATTTGCATGATTTAATGTTAGAATGGAATATTCTACTTTTTCAAAGGGAGCAACATTCTAAAGTATTTTTTTTTCAAGTGGGATTTTTTATTCTACTACTCTCAATTACTTAGGAAAATATCTTCAATATTATTTTCCACAAATCTTTTTGAATAAATTACAGCTTAGTGGAGAAATTCCAATGTAGCAGATTTTGGCGATTGGTTTGATACTTGAACGTAATTTAAATTATCTAGAGTTGTCAATTGATTTCATTTCTTTTAAATTATCTGTAGATAATATGTTTTCCTGAGGGATTCTTGATAGAGAAGCATAAATTATAATTTAGTGTATTCCAAAGACGAAGTCAAGTACTAAAATTTGTTTTGTTTGAGGGATTATCTATGTGTTTCGTAAACTAAATGAGGAAGTGATAAGACTAAGGCATTGTTATAAAAATTGAGAACTCTAACTAGTAATCCTGCTTTGAATAAAAAACCCTTGCTCATTTCGACGTGGAGATAATCTTCAGGGCTCAGTGACCCAGAAGGAAGCCAGGTACTAACTATGTGCCATACAATCCTATGTCCATTCTTCTAGGGTACCTGAAAAGTTTTTTTCATGGGATCCAAAACCATTCACAATAGCCTTGGTTGTCTTAATATTTCATTACATTTTCTAGTTTTTTTAAAGTTAAAAATCAGTGTTATTTTCAAAGAAACATTGACAAAATCAGCACAATCCAGAAAGAGGCCATCAGGAAGATGAAGAATACGTATCTGGAAAACTTGGAGGAACTAGGAACATTTAATCCAGAGATGAGAACAGTTAAAGGGAACGCGATGCTTCAGATACGACTTTCTACCTTTAGGGAAAAGTATCATCTGAGAGCAGTACTAGGACCAGGGTATCTTATTAAGAAGACAGTTTCCAACAAGAAAGTGCTTGTTCAGAACTAGTGTCATTCAAGTGTGGACAGGCCTGTCTAGCGAGACAGAGAGTTCCTCTCATTAGAAGTGTTTTCTTTGATGGCTCTTTGTGTATGTGCATGAGCCATACTTTCTTGTTTCTTTGCATGTCTTATGATTTTTGTTATTGTTGAAAACTGGACATTCTAAATAATATCTTGCAGTAACTCTGGAAATTAGGTTCTTCTTCCTCCCCAAAGTTTGTTGTTTAATGTTCTTATTGTTTGTTCATTAATGACTTTCCTAAACTAATTCTTAAAGGCTGTATTCTTTGTTATGTGTGGCCCCTGAAGTCTGCTTGGTCAGCCTACTGGTCAGTTAATAAAAGAACGGAGATTTCGTTAGATGCCCACGGTACACAGAGCTGGTTTAGCTGCAAATCAAGTTCAAATAAAGATGGCTGGCAAGTGAGATCTTACAAGGAACCACCAGATAGGACAAATAATGACAATACTCTGGGAATGGGGCTTTGAAGTAGCTCCACCCATATTGTGTTGCCTCTGGTGGCTTCTAGGCCACTGGTTTTCACTATAAATGTGGACTGTTGATTTTCAAGGCTAATGTAGAGCTGGGGAGGGGGATGGGAATATGGCAAATCAAAATACTACAAAGCTTGCTTTGTTACTGAGACTCAGTTGCTTTTATTAAATAAATGCTCCTCAGATTGCTGCAAGCCTTTGGTTAATTTCTAGAGTTCTAAAAGAGTCAATTCTGACAATTTTTGCTAGTGCTTTAATTGCTTATATGGTAGGGAGACTATGCAGAGGTCTTTTCTCTGCCAATTTTGCTGATGTCATTCTAGAAGTGCTTTTTAGCCATAATTTTAAAAGTTAAGTTGAACTCATTAACTTTCAAGATCCCCTCCCACTTAGAACATTCAATGTCAAATATATCACATTTCCAGACCATCCTAGATAATATAATTTGCTGTACCTTTTTTTTAATAGATGCGATTGTTTAAAATAAAATTGAAACAGACTTTCCTAATGCCAAAATATGAACCATAGTAGTCTGTAGCTTATTGTCAAATACTACTTTATTTTATTCACAGATTTAAAAAATAAATATTATCTTTCCTGCATAGTTTTTCAGGTTAGAATGAATAGTCAAAAAGGGGTGGGAGATCTTATTCCAATAAGAAGAAATATATAGGTAAAATTTAAGTGCCAGAGACTATTGAAAAAGTAAAAATCAAGTGATAATTGACTTATAGCTTTTCACAAGATTGAATCATCAACATGTATTTCTTGAATTGTTTACCTTTAATTCTAAAATTTATTTTAATTATTATTACCAAAATATTGATATGTCCATGTTAATTCTTTCTTTATTATTTAAAGATCCATCTTTATACTAAGTACTGAGAATATAGGTAAGGAATCAACTAACCGTAATCCACAGCCATTTTCTATCAATTTCTTTGGAGATAGGTGCTGCATTACATGACAATGGTGTTAAATGATATGTCCATATAAATTAATTTTATAAATGTCTGAAGCTAAACCTTTTAAATTTAACAATTTTAATGTGACTCTTTCCAAACTATATTAAATACTTCTTTGCTTAATGAAAAGGCTAGTGATTTAATGTCTCGGTGACAAATAATCATTTTAGATAATTACCTCACTGTCCTGAAAAACAATGACAGCCACCTTAGCTCTTGTGGGCAAGGACTGTTGCATCAATGCTCAATGGTGACACAATGCTGTGGTTTTTGCATTTTCATACTTTTAAAAAGTTTTGTACCTCTTACTTGTTCATTAATACCTACTTGCTTTTCTTAGATTTTCATCTATTTTAATTTGAGTTTTCGAATCTTCTGTGGGCTGACACACTAGATAAGAGTTGATACATACTGAACTCTTACCATGCACTAGACCCCATTCTAAGTGTTTATGTGTGTTTATTCATTTAATTCTCCCAACATCCCAAACAGGTAGGCACTATTATTATATATGTTTTTAGATGGCAAAAACTGAAGCACAGAGAGATTTACTTGCCCAAAGTTATATAGCTTAGCAAACCAAGGATTTGAAATTGAGAATTCCGGCTATGCAAATCATGAACTTCACCATTATTTTGTATGGTGTCACATAAGGATGTTTGTTAGAATTACACAGAGATGTAAGAGTGAATGTGCTCTGATAGACTAGCTAAGTGGAACTCTTTGAAAAATATTTGAACTTTGGCGAAGTATCTCTGTGACATCTGTTTTGGTTTCCCACAGAATGTGTGTGGGCACATACACATGCATCTATGCATGTGCACATTTGTATGTGTATTAAATGGGTAAGATGGCTGTAGAAGGATCTTATTAAACTGGTGTTAAGTAGTATTAAATTATAAATATTTTAATTTTACTTTTGGTTAAATTAACAACATTTTCATAGTCTTTTGCTATTGATTTGCATTACATGATATACCAGAAAAAGATAGTTATTGAAATGTGTCTATGACTAGTTTCATTTTTTTCTTTCTTGAGAATAATGACTTATTAGAGTACGGTTACTGACCAGTATCTTTGGAAATCTCAGAATTATGTATTATTTGTTCCTCCTCTCTAATGGAATGCACAAGTTAACTGATTCAGTAGTCTGTTTTCCTTGGTTTAGTTGAGTTCTTTGTGGGATCTAGAGAAGAAAACAAGGAAGAAGTAGTTTAAATAATTGTTAATTTCTTTTTAGTCAAGTAACTGCCTCAGTAGGCTGTGCACTAAGTCACTTTTACCCCAGACTCAGAATAAAAGCTTCGAAAAGTCACGTTCCTGCTGTTGGGAGATAATTTCCATGGGCCTCTTGCATTTGTGCATGTCTTGTGAGCAGAGGCACTAGCTGCCTTTGTTCTGAACTATCTTTTCAAGGGTTTTTGCATAGAAAACAGTCCTGAACACAGAGGTACTATTTTCCCTTCAGAGAAAAGGTAAGATATGCTTACTCTCCAGTATAATAAAGATTATGTCTCCAATGCAAAATACAAGATTACTTACTGCCCATTATTAAAGGTTAGGGTTTCTTAAACTTGAGGTTCCTCTCCCATAATGGAACCCACTGTGTGTGTGTGTGTGTGTGTGTGTGTGTGTGAGTGATCTGGCTTTCTTCATGTTGCCATTGGGACTCAAATAACTGGCACATATTCTGGCTATTGCTATTGCTATAAGTGATAAAGTTCTTTGCCTTTGTCTTCTGCCAGGACCCATGAAACTGTGGCAGGCTAACTTGTTAACTTCCAAGTAGAATAAAATATACGAATCCTCAAAGTGCTTGAAATTTTTATTGTTAAAAAGTTCTTTCCTAGATTTTTCACTTCCATTTAGAATCAGCTTCCCTTTATAAGAATGAATTATTTCTTTACTGTGAATTCAGTAGAGACATGGAAGGTACTCTAAGCTTTTGTCATCTGAGAGGTGACTTATGACAGTTAGCCACATTCTACCTCCTTTTCTTTGCCCTACCCACCCACCATTTTCCTTGGTCATGACTTTTCTTTCTCCTACTTTTTTTTTTACTCCTTTCTTCTTCTTTCAGAATTTTCTTCTATGTCTACCATAAGAACTCCTTAGACTTTTTGTCCTTAAAACTAAACACAAACAAATAAAAATCTCATTAATCCTTTTTAAGCAGATGTCTCTAGCCTGTAGGGGATCTAAATGTACCTTTCAAATGCTTACCTGATAGAATTAGGATTTGGTGTCCTGTCAAACATTCTCCCATGTGTATTTCTGCACAGGCAGAGGACAGAGGTGTGTGTCATCCGGAGGGTAGGGGTAAGGGAATAGATTGATTTTTACCCACCAGCATGCTTCAGCAGCAGACTGGGGAAACATTCCTGATCCTTGGGGAAAAATCTCTGACCAGATGAATTATAATCCAACATGAATACAAATAAAAATAATGAAACATTATTTTTGAAAATTTTAGAGTCAGCACTCTGTGGCCTGGGCCCCAAATCTGGCCTACTGCCTTAGTTGCTCATGAAGCTTTTTTCATTGGAACACATCCATATCCATTCATTTACATAATGTCTACAGCTGCTTTCATGTGACAGTGGCAGAGGCGAGTAGTTGCAACAGAGACCACCACATGGCCTACCAAGCCTAAAATATTTACTATCTGGCCCTTTACCAAAAAAGTTTGCCACCCCCTGCTCTAGATGTTGTATTTTATACCTGTGGTTCTCAATTTGAAGTCGAGAAGAAAACAGGAGTTGTAAGCTGCTCAGAATCACTGGGGCAGGCTTTCTAAAAAGTGCACATTGCTGTCTCCCCTCTGGCTTCTCATAGGTGTTCCCTGTTGAGAGTCACTGTCTTAAACTTAATGAGTCAAGTCGTTTGGTACCATTAACTGATACGGATTATTGTCACCATTTTGAGCCTCTGTAACACATCTAAAGGTAATATTGACCATGTTATTTCTTTTACAGGGTTGTGGGAAGAAAATGTATTCATTTTTGAGAGGAACCAAACAACTGCAGGTGCTAAGGTTTCTGGGAATCTCCATTGGAGTGACACAAATCCTGGCCATGATTCTCACCATAACTCTGCTCTGGGCTCTCTATTATGATAGAAGGGAACCTGGGACAGACCAAATGATGTCCCTGAAGAATGATACAACTCAACACCTGTCATGTCACTCAGTAGAACTGTTGAAACCAAGCCTGTCAAGGATCTTTGAACATACTTCTATGGCAAACAGCTTTAATACACACTTTGAGATGGAGGAATTATAGAGAATGTCAAAGAAGGAAATCGCAAATTTATTTCATTGGACTTATGATTTTTTGAGCACACTTAACTGTTTTAGAAATGTGTAGAAATAAAAATGTTGCCTTAAAGAATTCCTAAGCATATAATTTTCAACCTTTTAAAATGAAGAGAGAAAAGTTTCCTATAAGTCACCACCTGGACAATAGTCGATGCCCTTTATACTGCTGAGGAGAGATCTAATACCCACTTTATAGCCTGTGTTAAGATTTTTTCTAAATACAGTTATGCTTTGAGGTTATGCTTTGGTACAGTTCAACCAATGTTTCTGCAGCAATGTAAACAAGTCATGCTATGATAGGATTGGAGCTATAGTAAAGTGTGACTTCCATAAGCTTGCTAGTATATAAAGTACCAATTAACTGCTAACCTTGGAAGTTAGACAGTACTAATGATTTTTTATTACTTGGTGATAGTCTTTTGAAGGTAAATAGATTATACATAAGAAAACTGAAGATTGGTGACTACCTAAGTGTGATTTTTGCTAGTTACTAAAATATTCTCACTACTTACAAGAGCATACTAATGTATTGTCTTAAACTGATCAGGGATCTATGTGTATATAAGAGTCTGTGTGAAGTCTGTATAATTCAATAGATTTAAGTTCTTGTAATGTTAAAAATAACAATTGTGAAAAGGATAAATTTGTCTTGTATAGTACCATTATTTTTAACCTTTCCTGTTAATAGAGGTTTAGAATTCTGTCTTGGGTTTATATTACATACATAACTATTAATTTAAATACTTAACCACTAATTTGAAAAATTGCTAGTGTGATCCAAAGGAGTCATTATAATTCAGAATGTAGTCTGGTCTCTAGGAAGTATTAATAAGAAAGTTTACGCATAACTTAGTTCATTCAGCAAAGACTGGATGTTATCTTTCTCTCTAAGACTCTTTTTGACACTAAACAGTTTTTTAAAAAGCTTATCTTTGTCAGTCTCCAAGTCTGAATATCATTCTACAGAGAATAGTGTTCCCTTTCTCAAGCAGAATGCTATGAGAATCATAAAAATAAGTGACAACTTAAATAGAGAATTTCTTTGCTCTATTACACTTTGCTTTATTTCACTGAACTACACAGATTATTAAATTTTTTTTACAAGATTAAAATATATTTATTTGAAATGGGAAAAGTGCATTTTACTGTATTTTGTGTATTATGTTTATTTCTCATAAAATGGAGAGAAAATTAAAACTTGTCAATAAATATTTTCTAGAGAGTAATAATTCATCTGTCTAATTTTTATACATTTTTATACATTATAAGCACTTTTACCACTCAAGGAGATTAACAAAGGGAGAAAAGTGTGAGAAGGAATGCCTGAATAAAATAATAATAATGATTTCCAAATATGGAACTAATCTGTAAGAATATGTATGTTCACTGAGAAGAAACAAAAAGATGCTCATTGACCTCAATTTTGATTTTGAGTTGAATGATAATGTAGTTGTTTGATGTAGTATAACAGTATGCCTATTTCTATTAATTAATCGTCCAGGTTTTTGAAGTCGTTTTTAAGATAAAAAAAAGTTTAAGGAATACAATATTTGAAATTAACTGCTAGATTTTATCTCTTCCATGGATTTAAATAAAAACTGAGTAAATAATTTGCTCTATCAGTGCCCAAAGCATCCCTTTTTATAATTTCCTTAACACACAAATTCCCTATAATTTCATCTAAAATGCCCAAGTAATTGAGACAGCTATGAATATTATTTGAATTATTTGGATAGTGGTCAAATTTGGCTGCTTCTCTTTTATGTCACAAAAAGAGCAAGCATATATTGTGTCAAACTCAGTAAAAAAAAATCGTCAATTTATAAATAAAAGTCAATTTCTACACTTTTAGACTTAATATATTTTGATATATGATTAATACTCTAGAATAATTGACATAAATTTAGACAATCATATACTTATGCACTTGCTTAATGGGAGCAAATGACATTTGTAGCAGTGGTCTACAAAGGCCTCTCATGGTAGTGTTGTATCTGGAATAACAAAACTGCTAGGGATTTTAAAAAGTGTGTTTAATGTGGCAGAGCTGAGAGAATTCATTATTTGGGAACACTGCAAACAAAATTGTTAACTAGTACTCTGAAAATTTTTAAAAGCTTTCTTTTGTAAAAATCACAATTGTTTAAAAGTCATAATTTAAGAAGATTATTTTTAGACTGGTTAATAGTCAATTTGAAATGCCCTGGAGTTAGAGATGACAATATGAAGTGGTGTGGGTCTTCTAGCACTGTAAAATCTGGTTGGGAGACGCTTGTGCTAACCACTGATAAAATTAATACACACAGGAATATGCAGTGAGTGGAGCCATATTTAGCAATATGAGACGAAGGAGAGTAGAATGAAGGCAGTTACATGGAGGAGACAGCCTTCAAGCTGAGTCAGGAAGGAAGAGCTGAGTTTAGCTGGTTCGCAGAGAACGTTCCATGAGCCACTACTCTAAGATGAAACAGCATACACTATTTTGGAGGCAAGACCTGTTGTTCAGTGTGGTTAGAGCATAGAATGCTTGAAGAGATACCATGGGAAAGGAAATGAGTGAAATCTGGGTTTTTGGACTTTATTCTGTAAATTCAATGGAGAGTCATTTAAAGTGTTTTCAGAATAAGAAGTGATTTGTGTTTCAGGAACGTAACTGGATTAGTCAAGTGAGAAACTGGGGCAGAGAGACAGGCACCCCCATTGCCCAGCTCCTCATAGTGGGTCATTCTGTACCTACTCGAAGTGTGGAACACTGGAGGTGCAGAACACTGGCAACTTCAGAGGAATCTGGTTAGGCTGCCACTGCTGTAGTCCTGGAGAGAGACAAGAAGCCTAGCCAGCAAAGTGGAAGTCAAAAAGACCTAGTTCATAAAACAGATTACGACAGGGCGAATCCACAAAAGTGGGTGGCAGATTAATCCTGGGGAGTGTGGTATGAGAAGTGAAATAATTAAAATTTCCAGATTTTGTACCTGGAAATGGCATTGGTTAAAAGACTGAAGAGGGAATGGGTGTGGGGGAGGGTGACTAATTTGGTCTGGGACACACTGAGTTGGGCATGCCTGCAGGACATGCAGATGGTAATGTCTACAATGCCTTCCAGTCTGGAGCTCAGGAGAGTTCACTGTTGAGCCTGAGAATTTTTATGCATTGCTTTTGCTTCTCAGGAAGCCTGACAGAAAATGGGCTGAGAACCAAACCTTCTATGAGGAGAATCTTAAGCAGGATGCTGCAAGAGCTTCCTTTTGTCTGAACTCCCACTCCTGCAGATGAGTCAACATGCAAAAGGAGAAATAAATACATCACTGAATCTTCTGTGGTAAAAGGAGCTTCCCTTTTTAAAACAATACTGTCAACTGCTATGTTGCTTCTCCCAACCCTCCTTCCTATTACCTTCCTCTAATTTACGAAGTGGATTCGTCTTCACTATTAATTGAGCTCTTATTTCTTCATATCTGAGCACTTCCTAGAAACATGTATGGGAGTGTCTGATATCATCTCGAAAGTGTATTTTTTAATATTCTAATGTGTTATTGCAATCATTCTTTATCTCAGTCATTTATAGATGCCACAAGGTGCCAGGCCATGGGGTGTTAGGTGTTTCACACATATTTTTCCTGATCTTTACAACTTTTTTGCAATCTGTAGGCATCATGACATTTTACAAACAAACAAAAGGGACCGGCGAGACTGACATTTGTTTAACTAGCAAGTGGCAATGCTCTACCTTCCTTTCTTTCCATTTTGTGACATGGCATCTTCATCAGTCTGTGGGGAAGCTCAGCCGTTACCTTACATAGAAAAACCAGATCCTCCTACACATGAATCAATATCTCTAGGCCTAATTTGTCTCTTCAAATTCTGTTACTTCTTTAATCAAAATGACTGTTTTGTCAATGTAATTTTATTCTTCCTATTTCCTTAGAATAAGTCCTAATTATCTAAAGCTTTTAATTGAGAGCATAAATTGCTCTTTTTGCCCACTTCATGTCTCCTCCCCTTGATCTAACTCGCACACACACACACAGTTAATTTCTATAATCAACCTTATTAAACATATATATATATATATCGCCACTTTTAAGTATGAGTTTTGACAAATATATAGGTGTGTGTATACACATACACACACACACACACACACACACATATAAAACATATAGCAGGAAACACTGATCTGCTATATATTACATTAATTCTTATAAAATGCAATTCTTATTCTGTCACTTCTTTGCTGACACTTCCAGGGATTCCCTGTTTTAACTAAGACAGAGCTTCCTAACTCGTTTGTGTGTGTCATTTACATGGCACATTGGGGTCAGTGAAGGTCAGAGATGACCAGTTATCCTAGGCCTCGCCTGGATAAATGAGGACCACAGGGAGGGAACAGCTCAGCACACAGGTTTCACTGTAATACAGTGGCTTCGACAAAATAGAAGTGAGTTTTTATTTCATAAAACATACATGTGTGAATAGCCCAAGGTATGGCTACTTAAGGGTGTCAGGGACTTAGACTCCTCTCTTGTTAAGGTGTTTCTCTTATTTACCTGGTCCCGAATGGCACTTCCACTCTGCTTCCACATTTCAGGCAGTAGGCTAGAGAAAAGGGAAAGTTAAAGGGGAGGATGCAAGCCTCTTCACTTTAGGGGTATATCCAGAAGCACACACTACTTCCATTCACTTCTCACAGCTATGAGTGTGGGGCTGAGGAGTGGAAAATACTCTTTGTTCCAGACACCCATGTACTGAGTTAAACCAGAAAGTTCTATGACCACAGAAAGAGGGGAAAATGGGTGTTTGTGTCAACTAGCAATCTCTGCCACATTTCTCAATATATGTAGGATAAAATCTTCTAGTGGAACTTATTTTTCCAAACCCAAATCTTAATACTTTCCTACATGTAACTATACACCAGCTGGATGGCCCAACTATGGTCCTCTAACGTCCCACATATCTCAGGCCTCCTTGATTTTGCTCACATCGTGGTACTTCCCTGACATACCTTCATCTGTATAGGTTCACCTTGCACTTAGCCTTTAACTCCCAACTCAGTAGCCACTTCCTATATGAAGCTTTCCCTGACCACTCCACCTTTCTCACAGCACTTCTTCCTTCTCTAAGCTCAGCATTTATTTGTTGCTAGTTTGGTCCTTGTATTTTCTATTTCATAATATTATTTTTTATTTGTATTATTTTTTTTCTTTGCGTATCTGGTCTCTCTTAAGAATAAATATGCTGTTTTGTATCCCACTCAGCATTTTGCATAAGGCCAGATAATGTTTCTTGTCTATCCCTTGCATACCTATGCACTATGTGTATGAATTAATAAGTGCATGAATTATGAGTCAGTGTAATGAATCAAAAGCCATTGTCCAAAATGATTCCAGTAAGGAGAAATTGCTCTAAAGAAGGTCATCTGTTCTTGACTGGGATAGAGGACACTAGGTTATCACAGGCTAAGTATTCATTTAGCTATAAATGGATGTAGATTGGATCAGCAGAATATGTTTAGAGCTCATTCAAGTCTTATAAATGTCTGAGTGAACTATCAAATTGCACTTGTGGTCTAATAATACAATAGTCTCTCAGGTTTATAAGCTTTTATGCCTAACTCCAAATCCTTTAACTTTTACATCTACATTTGTTGAACTGGGAGTGTGCAGAGTAAAAGTTGAGGTCACATCACTGAAGAACCCATTCCTCAAAATTTCCTTCTCATATGGTTTTAGGGTAGATTATCCACTGAGAGCCACTTTTCAGAAATTCAGAGGGCTCGGTCCTCACTTTTTCCTGTGGTAGCTGTAGACTGACTTCTCGTCGGTGGCCCCTGCCTTTGAACTTCTAGATTTCTGGCCATGTTCTAGACTTACTTTTGCTTCCTCCAACCCTAAAGTTGTGTGCACCTCTAATTCCCTGTATTTAACCCCTTTCTATTCTAAATTTCTAGACTAGAGTCTTCTTTTCTCATGGATCCCGAGAGAAAAACAAATTCTGGATAAAGAGAACATGAACAATGACTGACAATGAGCTAT
>NW_011888814.1:2287070-2301702 GCF_000151845.1 Pteropus vampyrus | reverse complement strand
AAAGTTGAGGTCACATCACTGAAGAACCCATTCCTCAAAATTTCCTTCTCATATGGTTTTAGGGTAGATTATCCACTGAGAGCCACTTTTCAGAAGTTCAGAGGGCTCGGTCCTCACTTTTTCCTGTGGCAGCTGTAGACTGACTTCTCGTCGGGTGGCCCCTGCCTTTGAACTTCTAGATTTCTGGCCACGTTCTGGACTTACTTTTTGCTTCCTCCAGCCCTAAAGTTGTGTGCACCTCTAATTCCCTGTATTTAACCCCTTTCTATTCTAAATTTCTAGACTAGAGTCTTCTTTTCTCATGGATCCCGAGAGGAAAACAAATTCTGGATAAAGAGAACATGAACAATGACTGACAATGAGCTATATTTGTGTGTGTGTTAGAGTAAAAATAGAACCAATGAAAGACACAGAGATGGAACGGTCAGAAAATTAAGGAAAAAATGAGTAGATCCTGTAGGGAAAGCCATTTAAGGGAAAATTGTTGGGAGGGAGACAATTTTTTATCAGGTACAGTGACAAAATAAAGAAAAAGAGATGCACACTGAGAAAAAAGTATAATATTTGCCAAAGTGAAGGATGACTTGCAGGAATTTAGTTTCAGTGTAAGAAGTTGCAGGTAAACACCTTTGTAGTACAGATAACTATAAACATGTTTGCTGAAGTTCAGAAATAAAGGCCCTTAAAAATAACTGATTATAAAAAATAACCTCTGAGAAGACAAAGACAGAAATAAATTATTTTTTTTTTTTATGAAGAGATGCTAATTCTGCATGTACCTTCACCGGTTTAGATTGATCAAGCTTGCTATTATAATTCTTTTATTCATTTTTTCCCTAGAGACCAGGAGCTTCTCTTAAAGGTTAAGAGAAGAGGAAGCTAAAAGAAAAAAAGAAAATATTAAGTCTGATGCCGCAATTATCTCAATAACCAACCATGAGCACATATATTTTGTTTATATAAATTTTATCTGTAAGATGTTTCTCAAAGTGTAGATTTTATGAGTGACTTTTAAAATGATCATCTGCTTACAAGTGACTGCTATGATTAGTACAATTCTTTTTAATGATTTCAACAGAGAAATAAGAGTAGAAACTGATGCTAAAGATGTTAATTAATTCGACTCAGATTCTATGGCTATTCCTAAGATTTTCTGTGTCTTTAATTCAGATAAAACAGCTCATAACAAGAATTATCAAAGGAGAGAAAGAACAAGCTCCTAATAATCACATATGAAAGTAAAATAGAAGAATAGCTGAAATCGGGTAATGCAGCTATTTGGGGACACTTAGGTAGAAATGTGTGCTTTGGAGTGAAATGTGCTGGGTTCAAACAATATATGAACAATTTGAAAGAGGAACATTCGGGGTCACCTGAATAAATGTATTCAATCCTCCAACAGACTATTGACCTCTAACCAGATCTTCCATCAACATCAGTAGCAGACAGAGTAGACAGGATGGCCTCTGTGATCATCCTAAAACCTTGTCATTTAAAAGGGCTTTTCACATGCTTTATTTTATTTAACCTCACATTCATCAATGAGCTGTGCAGAACTTCATTTTAGAGATGCAGACATTGAGGCTCAAAAGGCTGGATAAATTTCCAGGTCTCACAGCTGGGTGTGGATGAGCCTGGGTGTCTGTGCTTTTCCTTTTTCTCACATTCTCCCTACTACTCTCATATGTTCTCTTGGTCTTGCCCTTTCAATTTCAGGGAGATTGGGAGAGAGTTTAAAATAATTTCTTTTGAAAATAATTTATGAAACCCGTAGTGTATTGACCCTGACCTCCAGGGTTTCTGTTTCATTATCAGAAATACTAATCAAGGTAGGTGGTGCTTTGACTGAAATGGCTAAAGGTAGAAGATATTAATGACACCTGGATCCTTGCCACAAGACCTCATTTCTGTGTGGAGAAAGATGATGTCAATTCTGATCTCCCCAAATACATTTAGCAGATTTGGTATTTTTTCCCCTTAGGAGTGAAGCAATAAGAATATTTTAGGGGAAGTTTATCACACATAGTTACATAACATTTTCTTGTTTCCATTCTGGTGATATTAGTTATCTGCTGGTTTTTAACATATTATCTCAAAATTTAATGTCTTAAACAACAACATTCATTATTTTACATTTTCTGAGAGCCACTGGGCTTGTGGTTCTGGCTCAGGGTCTCTAATGAAGATTTTGGATGAGGCAGCAGTCACCTGAAGGTTTGACTGGGGATGAAGGATTCACTTCCAAGTTGGTTCACTCACATGGCTGGCAAGTTGGTGCCAGCTGTTGATTGGGGCTCTTAGCATCTCTCAATATGGGTCACTTCACGACATGGCATCCAGCTCACCTCAGAGCAAGTGATCCCAGACAGTGAGAAAGAGTACCTAAGATAAAAGCTGCAGACTTTTTATGATCTAATATTGAAGTGATAACCTATCATTATTGCAGATTCAACTAACTAGAAGTGATTCATTAAAGGTAGGACACACACCAGGGGAGGGAAATTCAACTCCACTTCTTGGCAAGAGGAGTGCCAAAGAATTTGTGGCATAACTTTAAAACCACCACAATGTCTTGCCCAAATTCTTAACTTTTTCAGGAGAAAGAACTTAAAATAGATTTATTCCTTTACAGCTGTTTCATATACTAGTAAAACTGATAAAAACTGGTAAAAAAACAAAAAACAAAAAACAAAAAAAACTCTTGCTATATCTCATTTTTCACCAATAGTTTCTTCTATTTTTTTTTTCTGTCCTTCCTCCTCTGTTTGCCTTAAAACGCTGGAAGGGCCCAGCTGCTCAGGGATTCTTATTTATGTACACGTTCACCTTACTAACATCCTCTAGTACCAACCATCCTTTATACACCATCTCTATTCTCACAGTTCTCATATTTCTATCTTCAGCCTGATCTCTCCTTGCAATCCCAGTCTTATATGTCCAGCTGCTCCTTGACACTGCCACACAGACCACGTATCACATGACTTTAAAATGAACTGTGGCTAGCAGAACCCTTGATTCCTTCCCCTACCCCACCCCCACTTCTCTACCAGCGTTCTCTTTCTTATAAAATCCACCAGTTGTTTAAGCCCTTACTTATCTCATGTCTAATCCCTCAGTGAGTCCTGTCAACACTTTCTTCAAAATTTTTCCTAGATCCACCAAACTTTATCTCCATTGTTACCACCCGAGTTCAAGCTACCTCTCTCCTCATCTGGACCATGAAATTGGCCTCCTAATAGTTTTTCTTACTTCCTCTCATGTTCATGTAAGTATTCTCTCCACAGTGAAGGCATGGTAATATTTTGAAAACAAAATCATTTTTTATCACTCCTCTGTTTAAAACTCTTTATGGCTTTCTATTTTGCTGAGTCTTCTTTTCTCATGGATCCCGAGAGGAAAACAAATTCTGGATAAAGAGAACATGAACAATGACTGACAATGAGCTATATTTGTGTGTGTGTTAGAGTAAAAATAGAACCAATGAAAGACACAGAGATGGAACGGTCAGAAAATTAAGGAAAAAATGAGTAGATCCTGTAGGGAAAGCCATTTAAGGGAAAATTGTTGGGAGGGAGACAATTTTTTATCAGGTACAGTGACAAAATAAAGAAAAAGAGATGCACACTGAGAAAAAAGTATAATATTTGCCAAAGTGAAGGATGACTTGCAGGAATTTAGTTTCAGTGTAAGAAGTTGCAGGTAAACACCTTTGTAGTACAGATAACTATAAACATGTTTGCTGAAGTTCAGAAATAAAGGCCCTTAAAAATAACTGATTATAAAAAATTACCTTTTGGGAGGCCAAGGCCGGAATTAATTTTTTTTTTTTTTTTATGAAGAGATGCTAATTCTGCATGTACCTTCACCGGTTTAGATTGATCAAGCTTGCTATTATAATTCTTTTATTCATTTTTTCCCTAGAGACCAGGAGCTTCTCTTAAAGGTTAAGAGAAGAGGAAGCTAAAAGAAAAAAAGAAAATATTAAGTCTGATGCCGCAATTATCTCAATAACCAACCATGAGCACATATATTTTGTTTATATAAATTTTATCTGTAAGATGTTTCTCAAAGTGTAGATTTTATGAGTGACTTTTAAAATGATCATCTGCTTACAAGTGACTGCTATGATTAGTACAATTCTTTTTAATGATTTCAACAGAGAAATAAGAGTAGAAACTGATGCTAAAGATGTTAATTAATTCGACTCAGATTCTATGGCTATTCCTAAGATTTTCTGTGTCTTTAATTCAGATAAAACAGCTCATAACAAGAATTATCAAAGGAGAGAAAGAACAAGCTCCTAATAATCACATATGAAAGTAAAATAGAAGAATAGCTGAAATCGGGTAATGCAGCTATTTGGGGACACTTAGGTAGAAATGTGTGCTTTGGAGTGAAATGTGCTGGGTTCAAACAATATATGAACAATTTGAAAGAGGAACATTCGGGGTCACCTGAATAAATGTATTCAATCCTCCAACAGACTATTGACCTCTAACCAGATCTTCCATCAACATCAGTAGCAGACAGAGTAGACAGGATGGCCTCTGTGATCATCCTAAAACCTTGTCATTTAAAAGGGCTTTTCACATGCTTTATTTTATTTAACCTCACATTCATCAATGAGCTGTGCAGAACTTCATTTTAGAGATGCAGACATTGAGGCTCAAAAGGCTGGATAAATTTCCAGGTCTCACAGCTGGGTGTGGATGAGCCTGGGTGTCTGTGCTTTTCCTTTTTCTCACATTCTCCCTACTACTCTCATATGTTCTCTTGGTCTTGCCCTTTCAATTTCAGGGAGATTGGGAGAGAGTTTAAAATAATTTCTTTTGAAAATAATTTATGAAACCCGTAGTGTATTGACCCTGACCTCCAGGGTTTCTGTTTCATTATCAGAAATACTAATCAAGGTAGGTGGTGCTTTGACTGAAATGGCTAAAGGTAGAAGATATTAATGACACCTGGATCCTTGCCACAAGACCTCATTTCTGTGTGGAGAAAGATGATGTCAATTCTGATCTCCCCAAATACATTTAGCAGATTTGGTATTTTTTCCCCTTAGGAGTGAAGCAATAAGAATATTTTAGGGGAAGTTTATCACACATAGTTACATAACATTTTCTTGTTTCCATTCTGGTGATATTAGTTATCTGCTGGTTTTTAACATATTATCTCAAAATTTAATGTCTTAAACAACAACATTCATTATTTTACATTTTCTGAGAGCCACTGGGCTTGTGGTTCTGGCTCAGGGTCTCTAATGAAGATTTTGGATGAGGCAGCAGTCACCTGAAGGTTTGACTGGGGATGAAGGATTCACTTCCAAATTGGTTCACTCACATGGCTGGCAAGTTGGTGCCAGCTGTTGATTGGGGCTCTTAGCATCTCTCAATATGGGTCACTTCACGACATGGCATCCAGCTCACCTCAGAGCAAGTGATCCCAGACAGTGAGTTAGAGTACCTAAGATAAAAGCTGCAGACTTTTTATGATCTAATATTGAAGTGATAACCTATCATTATTGCAGATTCAACTAACTAGAAGTGATTCATTAAAGGTAGGACACACACCAGGGGAGGGAAATTCAACTCCACTTCTTGGCAAGAGGAGTGCCAAAGAATTTGTGGCATAACTTTAAAACCACCACAATGTCTTGCCCAAATTCTTAACTTTTTCAGGAGAAAGAACTTAAAATAAATTTATTCCTTTACAACTGTTTCATATACTAGTAAAACTGATAAAAACTAGTAAAAAAACAAAAAACAAAAAACAAAAAAACCCTCTTGCTATATCTCATTTTTCACCAATAGTTTCTTCTATTTTTTTTTTTTTTCTGTCCTTCCTCCTCTGTTTGCCTTAAAACGCTGGAAGGGCCCAGCTGCTCAGGGATTCTTATTTATGTACACGTTCACCTTACTAACATCCTCTAGTACCAACCATCCTTTATACACCATCTCTATTCTCACAGTTCTCATATTTCTATCTTCAGCCTGATCTCTCCTTGCAATCCCAGTCTTATATGTCCAGCTGCTCCTTGACACTGCCACACAGACCACGCATCACATGACTTTAAAATGAACTGTGGCTAGCAGAACCCTTGATTCCTTCCCCTACCCCACCCCCACTTCTCTACCAGCGTTCTCTTTCTTATAAAATCCACCAGTTGTTTAAGCCCTTACTTATCTCATGTCTAATCCCTCAGTGAGTCCTGTCAACACTTTCTTCAAAATTTTTCCTAGATCCACCAAACTTTATCTCCATTGTTACCACCCGAGTTCAAGCTACCTCTCTCCTCATCTGGACCATGAAATTGGCCTCCTAATAATTTTTCTTACTTCCTCTCATGTTCATGTAAGTATTCTCTCCACAGTGAAGGCATGGTAATATTTCGAAAACAAAATCATTTTTTATCACTCCTCTGTTTAAAACTCTTTATGGCTTTCTATTTTGCTTAGAATGATAAGCCCAAACTCTTTACTCTGACTTGCAATGCCAACTAGCCTGCCACACTGCTCTTCAGACAAGCACGTGTGTGCGCACGCACACACATACACACATACACACACACATTTAAACAGCTTAATTGGAATTTAAATTTTATTTCAATTGTAACTAAAAATTTAGAACATATGGTTTGAGTAATAATTATAAAAAACAATTATACAGAAAATCTGAAGATAAGAGTAGCCCATAAAAGTGAAGATGATTATCATTTGTGCCATGTTCTGTAAAAAAAAAAAAAAAAAAAGACCAAGATTGGGATCAATAAGTTGGTGAATGATGAGCTGATAAATAAAGATGGCAATCTGAGTGTTATTAAAGAAGGTAGATTCAATGTAAAAAATACACAGTATCTAGGTATATTGGCTCATTCTGCACATGTGTATCTGATTTGTGTGTTTGTGTGTTTATATATGTTTACGTGCATGCTGTGTAGGTGTGTATAATGTATGGGTGTCTTGATGTGTTAGTATGTGACTGAGTATATGTATGTGCGTCTCCGTGTGTGTGCCTGTGTGTGTATCTGGCATGCCTCTGTGTATATAGGGCCATTCTGATTGATAGGCAGATTGGGCAGAATAGACAGCTCCCTTGAGAATACTCAGGGACCAAAGATATCTTCTCTCTCAATATTAATATTTCTCTAGAGATTCATTGAGTTTAAGTAGTCTCTTTTTAATTGCAAATATCCTGGGAGTTGCATTTGTCATCTGTATCTTTGTGTGAGTTATGATAATTAGATTGTGTTCCTCCTAGCACTTACTGACAACAAGGAGAGATAGGAACAAATGCAAGTGTCTCAAGAAAGGAAACCCATGGACATTTGGATGATGGGTGGAGAGCTTGCTGGATGAAGTAATATCTTCTGAATTATCTCCTTGGATCATAGGGGTTCCTTCTCGTCCATAGGATTGGCCAACATTGGGAATGTGAAGAGAGTATAGAGAGAAATTCAGAGGAAACCAGTGAAAAAGTTAGTTGTTTCCAAATTTTGCTGAGTGCCACGAGTGCCTGGTACATTCTGTGCTTCAGATGTTTCCAAGTGCTTTTCAGAGTTAGGGTCATTCCTCCTTCTATTCAAAATAGTGAAAGGGCAGATTCGTTCCCAGAAGACACAGTCACTGTTTGGTGAGCACGAGCAGATGGAGCACATTCAGTGAGTGTTCCTTGTTCCATCACACATAGCCACACAAGGAGTCTTTCAGAGAGGTGCTGCTGGCTCCTCCCATTCAGGGCCTCTTCCTTCTCCTGCACTCTAATTCCATGCCCTCCCTTCTTTCACACTGTATATTCCTCCTCTTTTTTCTGCAAATTCAACCTTTCCTGTTTTATCTACTAGATATTTCTTACTAAGATTGGGACATGTCACATTACATCCTACCAAGTCAAGAAAATAAAAATCCCACCTCCTTTCACTCTATATTCCCTTAGAAATCTTCTCATCTCAAAGCTGTACTTCAGGGCCAAGCTGTTCAAGCATGTTTTCTACCCTTTGAGTCCTAATCCAATATAGGTTTTGTGCTCAGCACATCATATCTTGTGCTTTTGCTCAGTTGAGAACGATGACCACTCTGGTGCCAGCTGGCCCCAGCTCTTCTAGCGTGTACCTCACTAAACATTCCAGAGGCATTTACTGAGCCAACCTTCCCTTTGATATACTTTCTCCTGCCTCTTTGGCTACTTTTTTCAGACTTCTTTGTAGCTCCTCCCAGATCACTCCAGGAATCCTCTTCTTATTCTGTATTTTATTTCATTCCTTTAAATTCAATACCTCTTATATGATACTTATTCCAAAATGAATAACCGTTGATACTTCTTTTGTACTCTGTACTCTTCTGTTTACTTAGACCACAGAGAGAGACCTCTGGTGGAGGGGTGGTAAGTTTTCAGGCTTCAGAGTCAGAGTCAGAAATATGGGGTTCAGTCCCCATCTTGCAACTTATTTTCTTCATGGCTCTAAGTAAGTTATGTGACATTTCTATGTTTATAGATAAAATGTCTTTATAAACTAAAAAAAAACAAAAAACAAACTAGTAGCATATCCTTTATAGGGCTTTTCTGATGATAAACAAATTAATACATTTAAAGCATTTAAAAATTGTGCTGGCCCAGTTAAATATTTACTAATAACAGTAAGCACTTAATAAATACTTTCTAATTCTTGTTATTATTACTTTATTTGCCCCTTCCTCTTGGATGATTATTCTTGTCTTTCTTCCACTCAGCTGCTTAAATCAGAAATCAACAGCTTTCCTAGAATTTTCTCATGCTGGTACCAATTACTACCAAGTCTCCTTAAGTTTAACTCCAAAATGTCCCTTAAATTGTCCAGTTTTCTCAGGTGACACTCAATCAGCCATACCTCATCTCTTAAGTTACTGAAATGGTTTCCTAATTGGTCTTTCTGCTTCCTCTTGTGCCCCTTTTCCCAACTCATTCTTCAGTGCAGCAACTGAAGTGATCTTTAAAAAGCATAAATTAGATTATGTCACTCCTCGGCACAGAATTCGTCACGGTAACCCACTGGACTGAGGACAAAATCCAAAATCCTTAAGTGGAAAGGTCTGTAAGTTCATACATGTCCTTTGCCACGTCTACTTTCCGATCAGTAGTCACTCTTTCCCTCACTTGCTGTGGCTCAGACACATAGGCCTTCTAACAGGTTTTCAAATTTTACAAGAGCTTTTCTGTCTTGTGGGTTATAATTTTGCTTCTTGAGTCTGCCTGAAATGTTTTCTCCCATTTTTGGATAATTCCATTTCTCTTTTGGGCCTCAATAAATGTCAATTCCTCAAAGAGAACTTTTCTGGACCTTAAATCCAACTGAGGACACTGTTATTTCTTTTGTAATACCCCATTATTTTCTACTATGGCACATAACCACAATTTGCAATTACCTATTATCTGTGTGTTTCTTTGCTTAATGATAATCTGAAAAACTAGATGCAAACATTATAATGACAGGAATCGTATTTGTATTTTCCACTGTTTTATTTCAAGTGTCTAGCAGAGCAATGCCTAATCAATATTTGTTGCATGAATTAATGAATAAACTCTGGTTGATACAAATACTTACTAGTCATTTCAGTGATGAAAACACAATAAAATAAAATGGATATATGCAAGTCACAAAATGTTCCTAAACTTGTTGTCTTTAAGTGATAAAATCCAGAATTGTGTTTTGTATGCAGATTTAATAGTATTTAATTTTATTGTTAACAAAGCGAGAGACTCTGCTAGGGAGGAAGGTACTTGGGCTTTGTAGTTAGACATGGGTGATTCCACCCTAATTATTTACCAGTGGTGTGGCCAGGGGCAAGTTGTTTAACTTCCCTTGGTTATCCTAACACCAGCTCACAAAGTTGTTGTAAGGAAGTAAATGGCTCAAGTTGGTTGTTTAATGAATAAATGTTAGCTGTCATTTTCACTGAAAGACCTTTATTTTTGGCACTTAACTATGAAAGGGAAAGAAATAGGAATCAAGAATGATAAACTGTTGATTAAAAATATATGTATCTAGAAAAATTTGGCCTCTGAATCATATAAAGGCCTGAAATAACAGGTAATAGAAAGAAAAAATTAAAACCCATGAATTTTACTGGGATCAAATAGATTGGTGCTTTACATTCTCTGAGTGAGTATACATGTGCTTCCCAGGCCTGGAATGGCTGCCTCTTCCTTCTGCAGGTCTCATATGTCTTTTCCCAGAGAACTTTGCTTCAACACCACATTAAGCACCTCCCGGCACCTTCCCACCACCATTTCATCACTCTTCTGATCACTATACCTTTTTTTCCCCATAATGTATCTCACTCTGAAGTTAGATCCCATAATGTATCTCACTCTGAAGTTAGATTCCTTAATTATTTCTACCTGTTCAGGGTCCAAGTCAAAAAGTAGATTATAAATATTGAAGGGTAGAAAAAGATACCACTCCAAAATATGCCTCTTTAGTATATTATTTGGAGCTGTAGGCCCTTGAAAAACCGCAAATGCAGGGAGAGAATTTCTCTGAACTCCCTTAATGCTCTCAACATCCATCCTCCTAAAAGAACTCAATGTCATATATCCCTTCCTTGGGAATTTCATCAACTCTGTCACAAGAGAGGGGACTACAACTTAACACTATACCTAGACAAACTTTGCCACAAACTATCATACCTACCATCTATTCTTCTAAGGGCCCATTCATCTTCCTTAAAAATTATTTACTTTTCCATAAGAGGCCTACATCTACCTACGCTTTCCCCATTAAGATGCTATTTCATTCTGTATTCTAGACCACCTTGGATGGTTAGTTTTCCTGAATATCTTTGTGCAGACATGAATCATACATATTACTAAACTTCTTGTTTTCTTTGTTAATCTTTGTTTTATTATAGACGGTCTCAGTCAAGAACTCAGAAAAATGGAGGGAAATTTTTCCTTTTCTACAACACCATCAAGATTATCTGGTTATCATGTCATTCTAGCACCTACCACAGTGCCTGGAACATATAATATGCTCACAAAGAAAATGAATGAATAGAATGGCTTCCTCTACAGCCTGGGCATTCTTATAATCTTTGCAGTTTTAGTCATAGCTGAAGCATAATGCAAAAATCATTTTTTTAAAAGTCTTTTTCCTTGTTAGAAATCTCTTGAAATTTACATAATTTGAAGCTTCAGGTGATATATAGTCCAACTCTTTTGAGTTACATTTCACACTGTTTAATATTCAGGATGCATTTAACATTCCCTCTGAGTAAGAAGACCTTGCTTCCTTTCCCCTGGTGTGTCCCCAGTTCTCCACATAGTGTTGTATACAGTGATTAACATGGTCTGGAGAATGTGGACATATGTATACATCTGCGATCCTTATAAATTACAAAGCCCCCAGAAAGTGGCTTAGACACTTGAAAAGTAGTAAGGAGAATAGGACGGAAGCTCATAAATACATTTTGAAAACAAGATTTGAAGTGCTTAGTGTCCTTGATAATTTCATGGTAATAAAATAGAAGGATATTTTGCTTTTCACAACCCTATTATCAGAGATGATTACCTTAAAGTTTAAAATAAATTTACTGAAGAAATGGATTGAATTGAAAAAGAAAAAACACAACTATTTGTTGCTTACTTAAAAGTAACTTATAGGCACGGATTCTTAATATATTTGCAAGTTAATAAGCAATAAGTTTCTCTTTTTCATGTGTGCACTCAAAATCACTGCTATCTCATTTCTTCCCTGTACTAGCTAATGCAAGTTCAGGCATTTTACGCATTTAAGCTGTAGAAAAAAAAACAATGATGTTTAGTAATCCTAAGAATGCTACTTTTGACAGTTCTTTTCAAGAAGATTCATTTAAAAAGCCTAGACACAGTTACGTTGTAATTTTCTACAATCAACAAAGAAAAAAACACCAGAAGATATAATGATTACTGGCAAGAAAAAGCTTCCTTCTGCATTTCATTATAATATAGGTATAAAACAAATGAACTTCATATTCTGCCTGTGTGTGTGTGTGTCTGTTTATTCTCTCCCTCCCACGTTTTCTTTCCTTTTATCTGGGACATAAAAGACATTTCATAAGAAAACCATGAAATCTACGATTTCAAAATAAAAATGTATATAAAAGAGATTTCCTAAGAACTTATATTTTATAGTAATATTTTATATTATTTTACATTTCTATTATGAGAAATGCTCTGGATGCTTATGTTAATTTGTTTGGCTTTCTCTTATATTATGAAAAACCATTTGCTGAGGCTGTGCTCTTACAATACATATAGGACATCAGATATTTTTTTCTCTGTTATAAGAAGAAATAGAGAAGGGGAGTACAACTAATTAAAAATAAACAATAGTCATTCCAAAGATTATTTGTATTTAAATTTTGATTATGGTCAGAGATTATTATAGAAATATATTTATCAGAATCAGAGATACTCAGACACATAAACTGAGGCATTTATACTCTTACTTTTTGACTTATGACCTTACCCTTACTCTCTTAAATTGAGTTTATTATAATCATTTTAGCATTCCGTCTAAATTTAGGTTGAGATACTTATTATAATTTGAGGCTATAAGTGATGGAGGGAATGTCTTAAATTAATTTCAGATAATCCTACAAAATTTATAATCTATATCTAATAGTAAATAATTACAGAATAATCAAATACTCTCAGAATCTTTGCCAATGAATGAAATTCTAGATAAGACAGCCAAATAAGCTGACATGATGTTGAATTCTTCCAGTCTTTCAAACTCTATATCTTGCGAATAATGTATAGTTTCAAGTTCCTCCGGTTACTCACAGCTCCGTTTCTCTCTTGGTCTTTCATTAGTGGGCTTGTGCACACTTGGATGAATAAATGCATTTTGTTTTAGATACCAGTGGAGCTGTTGTCAGATATCATATATATGCCTCCTTTGTAAAGTATAGTGTGATATTTATTTTAGAGTTTACCTGCTGAATCTAACTACTTTGGAAAAAAGCAGAAATGAGAATTTTTATCTTCTATATGATAATTTGAAGAAATTTTATCTCATTGAGGCAAATATTTATGTTATCATGTTCAGTAGAATTTGATAATAATAAACTATTAATTAATATTAAATTTTATACATTTCTTTTTAATCGTAATTGCACCTTAATTTTTCATGTAAAAGAAGTTTGGACACAATATTAATGCTTCTGATGAATGACACATTTACCTTTTAAGAAATAAGAAAGAAAAGATTGAGGTAGAAAGTAAAGAGCTATTATTAACAGGCCAATATTATTTTGGAACATAAAATAAGCAAACAATGAAACCCAAAGAAGAAGTTTTATGACAAGTAGTTATATTCCAAGTACCATTTTAAAAGGCTCATTAAATTTTTTACAGTTCTGTATAAATCAAATGTCTGTGTTTACACCTTTATTGAAGCTTTCTATTTTATAGGAGCAAATAAAAAAATATCAATGACCTACAAAAATTTGAAATTTGTTGAGAATAAAAAAGTTCAAGAATACTTTTAATTGTCTTGTATCAATTTAGTATACTAAAATATGCAGTTATTTTGCTTATCTGAATCTCTCTGCACCTTATTTTGCATGTAGTGTTAAATGCCAATAGGAACTTCATTGTCATTCTCTGGGAATTTTTGCCTGCAATAATTTGAGGAAGATACAAAAGATAATGGAGGGTAGGAACTGTGGTTAGTGACAATTCCAAAATATCTTTGTTCTGTTGTTACTAGTCTCTAGGACTTGAATGATGGGCCAATTAGATATTGTAGGCTATAACCGCAGCCCTAATCAACTACCTTGAAAATTTTGTCAGGCCTGCTTCAAAAAGAGGAGCAAGTGAAAGACGATGAAAGTTCTAACTCATAATTCTGTTACTAGAAAATTAACGCTGTTCAAGTATTCGTAGCAGATATGTGACTAATACAATTACCTGATGGACTGATACATGTAAAGTGATTAGCACAGTTCCTGGGCATATATTTAGGATCCAGTAAAAGTGAGTAGTCATTGCCATTGTTATTGAAACAGCACACTGGTTCTGCATCCTTTAACAGATCGATGATTAATGAATGCAGTCCTTGAGTTATTTTATAGACAGCACTGCACATGTACCACTCTGTCCTCTATATGACCTGGGAACCTAGACTCTTCAGTCTATAGAACTCAAGTAACAGGAGTGTGGCTGCGGGAGCCCTTTACAAAGGGGGATGTCTTTCCATGAGGGAGATCCAGTGCCTAGACCACATAGGGACACATATAGAACTGACCAATCATACCCTGCATGATTGGAATTCCTTCGTGCTTTTTCTTGCCCCTCGACTCTATACTATAACTGGTGAAGTTCCAAAACTCTCTGATCAAAACTTGCCCCACCAGCACTACCACATGCAATCTCGTTCTCCCTAATCTTTAAAACTTGTCCTGTCTCCAGATCGGGGAGACAGATTTGAGTGGTGCTTCCTATCTTCTATGGACTGACTCAATAATAAAAGCTTTCTTTTTTCAGAAGCCGATGTCATAGTTTTGGCTCCGAGGCGTGTCAGGCAGCAGGCTCTTGCTTGGTAATATTGTTATCTTTTCATGGCTCTTATAATCACTATTATTTAGTGTTCGCTGTAAATCTATAGAAGAAAAAA
>NW_011888814.1:2282495-2285010 GCF_000151845.1 Pteropus vampyrus | reverse complement strand
TTTGTTAGGTAGTTAAGCAGTCACGAATGACAGGAGTACAGGCCCAGCTCTGTTACCATAGAAACCTCCCTTAAGGACCTCCTAAAAACACCCATTTTGTGGTTATAAATTATCCCTACATCCTAAGGCACAAAGGCCATAAGTGCTGCTGCCTTAAACCAGCCACAAATACTGAAAGCAATACTTTAACCTGCCCATAACCTCAGCCTCATTATACCATCATGATAATATCATACATACGCCAGGAAGTTCATGAATCTAATTATAACAGATTGAATTCTGGTTAAGCACATGTTCAGTAGGTAAATGGTTAGTTAGCCAACTGTCAGTCAAGGTAACCTCAAGTCTAACTTGCTGATCATCTAGGACCACCCTGTAACCTCCCATCATGCCTCAAATATAAACAGACCTTCCCACTTCCACGCTGTTACAGCTCTTCACTGAAACCCGCCCCTCCTTTGGAGTGTACTCTTTCTTTTCACCTTCTGAATTCCAAAGGGCTGCAGCCTTCCTTGGTGAGGCCCATCTCTTTCTAAAAATGTACTTTGAATAAATGTCACTTTTTCTAAATCCTGCTGACCTGTAATTCTTTACGAAATCATCTGGAAAGAACCAAGGACCCCTCCATGCTGCTGGGGTGACACTGGATTTCACATCACCCCGTGCAGTAACAAGTTAATAAAATAAACACCTTAACAACACTCTAGGAAGAGGAGGTACGTTTATTCTAAAACTCTGAGGTGTCATCCATTTGATATCAAGAACCATTTTTTATTCTTTTGAGCAATGTTACTGCCAGGCATTGATATAACTCCTTGGAGGCTATTTCTAAGCCCACATTGTACCTAAGTTGAAGAAATAGGGAAGTGTATTGAACCTTTTAATGCAGCATTGACATCTCAATAAATCAAGGACTGTAAAGGAAAGAAAAAAAAATGTAGACTATCCACCAAGAAGATAAGTAGTTATCACTAGTTAAAATTGCTCTGTACTAAATGATTTATTTTGTCTTTTTCTTTATTCTAATAATCTCATAACATCATCTTGTTTTTTGTACCCTATTGAATGGAAACCATCAGTATATGCATAGTTTTTAAAAAATGAATAAAAACCTGTGTATGCGTATGAATAAATATACATGTATACATATACATATACATATATGTATATACATAGACATGCACATATAGCTAGACAAATGAATTACCTTGTCTGCTTTCCTAGGTAGAAAAGAGTCTTTGACTAAGACTCTATTGAGTTCTGACTGAAGCTATTACCTCAGAGCATCTCTTTGCTTAACTCAGATAGCGGTGTTGAAGAAATACATAAGGTTCAGGTAGAAGCCTTACTTCTCTCCAGTCTACACTATGCAAGAATCAAGTAGCATGTAGGGTACAGGTTAATAAACTGTAGGTCACACACTGAAGAGAGTACTCTACCTGAAAGTATCATATATAAAAACAACTGATTTTAACCACACTACCTCTTTTTTAACAACCAATAAAACCTTGCAATATACTTATCATAATTAGTAGCTATGGAGTTGTAATTGACAAAATATTTCCAAAAATTGCCTCTTAAAGCAGTAGTCCTCTTTTATATTTAAATGATATTAACTTTTCTATTAAAATCTCTGCCTAATTTCCCATTGTTGGCAGAAAGCTGCTATCTCCATAGGTTTAGACTAGATTTAAGTGTTACTCAGAGTTGACAGGTTCTTTGAGTTTGTACATGTGACAGAGTTTTCCCAAACATATATTAGGAGTGTGGCACATCGTAGATTTTGGAAAGGATGGAAATCTAAGAAAAAAGGGCAACAGTCAAGCAGGTGTCCTGTTCAAGCATGCACATGTTTTATTTAAGTATTCTCCAAAAGTCTATTTTTTTTCCAGCATAATGCAGATATTATGCTATCCTTTGAAATAAGATATATGAATTTCAAAGAAAATTGTCAAAAACAATGACCTTGATTACTCCATATGGTACACAGAAATAATTACATTTCACTTACAATACAGATGCACTTAACACAGTCATCAATAGTCATTCACCACCAACACAGTATATTTTTAAATCACCTAAAACACCAAAAAGTTTTTTTTTCTTTTCCAAAAATCTAAAGAAAGTAATAGTTTTGGATAAATGATAAACTAAAAGAGAGGCAGAATTTTCAAATGAAATAATCTAACTGCATTTTTTCAATGTAATATTCAGAACATGAAAATAGAACTTCTCATTGGGAATCAAAAGACCTAAGTATTCCTGATCGTGTTTTCTTTAGTCTACTTTTTAAAAAGTTTTTCAACAAATGCCATCAAAGAAGTTTCACTATATATTTGCTCTAGAAGCATAAAGTGACATGAGGCAGGTGTTAATATAATTGTTAATATTCACACTCCAGGAAGGTTAGTAACTTTTAAAAAGACATACTATAAATAAAGCCAGTTCTTCCCAATAGTAGAGTTTATCTTACTTTCACTCAGCAAACATATATTAAAATTTACTGTGTGCACAG
>NW_011888814.1:2269619-2282445 GCF_000151845.1 Pteropus vampyrus | reverse complement strand
CAGAGCATCTCTTTGCTTAACTCAGATAGCGGTGTTGAAGAAATACATAAGGTTCAGGTAGAAGCCTTACTTCTCTCCAGTCTACACTATGCAAGAATCAAGTAGCATGTAGGGTACAGGTTAATAAACTGTAGGTCACACACTGAAGAGAGTACTGTACCTGAAAGTATCATATATAAAAACAACTGATTTTAACCACACTACCTCTTTTTTAACAACCAATAAAACCTTGCAATATACTTATCATAATTAGTAGCTATGGAGTTGTAATTGACAAAATATTTCCAAAAATTGCCTCTTAAAGCAGTAGTCCTCTTTTATATTTAAATGATATTAACTTTTCTATTAAAATCTCTGCCTAATTTCCCATTGTTGGCAGAAAGCTGCTATCTCCATAGGTTTAGACTAGATTTAAGTGTTACTCAGAGTTGACAGGTTCTTTGAGTTTGTACATGTGACAGAGTTTTCCCAAACATATATTAGGAGTGTGGCACATCGTAGATTTTGGAAAGGATGGAAATCTAAGAAAAAAGGGCAACAGTCAAGCAGGTGTCCTGTTCAAGCATGCACATGTTTTATTTAAGTATTCTCCAAAAGTCTATTTTTTTTCCAGCATAATGCAGATATTATGCTATCCTTTGAAATAAGATATATGAATTTCAAAGAAAATTGTCAAAAACAATGACCTTGATTACTCCATATGGTACACAGAAATAATTACATTTCACTTACAATACAGATGCACTTAACACAGTCATCAATAGTCATTCACCACCAACACAGTATATTTTTAAATCACCTAAAACACCAAAAAGTTTTTTTTTCTTTTCCAAAAATCTAAAGAAAGTAATAGTTTTGGATAAATGATAAACTAAAAGAGAGGCAGAATTTTCAAATGAAATAATCTAACTGCATTTTTTCAATGTAATATTCAGAACATGAAAATAGAACTTCTCATTGGGAATCAAAAGACCTAAGTATTCCTGATCGTGTTTTCTTTAGTCTACTTTTTAAAAAGTTTTTCAACAAATGCCATCAAAGAAGTTTCACTATATATTTGCTCTAGAAGCATAAAGTGACATGAGGCAGGTGTTAATATAATTGTTAATATTCACACTCCAGGAAGGTTAGTAACTTTTAAAAAGACATACTATAAATAAAGCCAGTTCTTCCCAATAGTAGAGTTTATCTTACTTTCACTCAGCAAACATATATTAAAATTTACTGTGTGCACAGTTTTGTTCTAGAAGCTGTTCTAGAAATGGGAAGCAAGAATTTCTGGCTTTACTTGAAAAGAGTTGGATTAATTCTTTTTATGATAAATTATGATAAGCATTATAAAATTTCTATAATAGAGGGATAATTTTTAACTCTTTCCATGTACAAAAGCTAAACTTTATTCCTTACACTGTTGACTTAGAATGAACAAAACTTTTCATTTGACATAAAACTTTTTTACAGTCATGTGCAGACATGTCTGCTGATACATTTTAAAGGCGAAAAGGAATCAAGACTTTTCACGTAAATGTACATAGAGATCAACTCTGCATCATCAAACTCCTGTCCTGATTTTGTGGAGAAAATCGCTCCCTGCAATATACAGGAACCTTTCTGAAATAAATTTGTGCAGTCTTCCCCAATGGTGTAGAAATCGTGCTTTCATTAAGTATTGTTATATAAAGCACTCCAGTTTATCTCTGCATTTCGATTCACATTAGTTATTCTCAAAACGTATTTGAGATCTAAAGTAAAATAAATAATACATCAAGTGAGATTTTGGGATCACTGATCCTGTGATATTAGTCCCAGCCAATTCTTTTCTTGAAACCTACAGTGGTATGTCCAGTATCTGGGCTTTTCCATGACAGCAAAGAGGTTAGAGATAATTCATATACGTCAACTCCTTTTTTTCTAAATTTTGACAAGGGAATTGATAAAGATAATCTACTTACAAGATAATTTGTTGGGGGGATAGAAAAGTAGGAAAGTCATTTGAACTACAAAATGCTAGTCTAGTTGATGATGATAAACCCAATAGAAAAGTGCTACCGAAACACAGGAACAAGTAATGCACTGTCACGGGAATACAGCAGACCAAAGAATATTACTGAAAAACATTTATGACACAAGAGTTTTGGATTAAAAGTTATCTAAAACTTGGCCACACTAGAAATCTTTCTATGAATGTGGCTCTTACCGTGTTTATGAAGATCTGGAAAGTACAACAACAAAAAAAATCCTGATTCCTGATACAACAGGTATACAATGAATTATTGCAGTTGTAACAGTATCTAGGTGCAAGGTAAAATGACAATTAATACTTAACTATCTGAACACTTTAGATTTACTATTGAGCATCCCTATGAGAAATGCTGTAGTTCTAAAAGGAGTTTATTTGCACAGCCCACCGTGGAACATCAACAATCAGCTGTTGTAAGTGCACAGAAATCCCCCCTTTCTACAATTATAGTTTATCATGCCTATTCTGAAGACAACATAAGGAAACTGAGATCACTGCTCCAAAGAATTTTAGCATGCATTATGATGGTTTCCTTCAGTCAATACAAATGTGTTGCATGAGTTTTTTTTTAAATATGCAATAATCTTCATCATAGCCAATGTTCATGGTTTTAACAGGAAAAATTTTTATCAAAATGTTTTCCATATATATTTTTTTGTTTTGCATTCAACTGGAACATTATGTTCAAAGATTTATTTTATTCGTTTTATTAAAAAAGAGTTCTGGTCATAAGAAGCATCAATAGGTGGCATTTCATTGTGCTCATTCACAAAGTCAAAGGGCCACAGGCCACTCCTCTGTGTAAGAGGTCAAACTCTGTCTAGAAATGCCATTTGGTGGTTTTATTTCCATCCTCTAGTTTGGAAGCTTTATTTTGTTTTGTTTTGTTTTTTTTTACTGCCAATCTCCATGCTTTGCCATTTTCATCTGCAAAGGTTTATTCTTTCTTCTTTCTTCCACATTAAGATTCTTTCCACAACTAGGGTTCAAGTGTTCTTTTGACTCGATTCTGATTGTCTTACAAAGCGGACACTCTGACAATGTTTCCTCCTGAGTACTCGGGAGATTCTGGCCTGTCGTCTCCTTCGGGAGTGGTTACTGGAGGTGTTGGGATGCTTATTATTGCTGTAGTCACATAAGGTTGTTCACAGTTTAGTTTAACACACTCTTCCATTTTGGCATTTAAACTGGATCGGCTGATGAGGAAAAAATAGATTTAAGAAAGTAAGTTGTTCACTTAATTTTTTCCATGCAACCGAATATACATATTTTCATGTTTATATGTAACATTTTAAATGTCTAAGAATAATCACCATGATTTACAAAGATGATGCACAAAACCTTAATATATGTTAAAGTGAACATCAGTTGGGTCATTAATATTAAATAAATATCTAAAAGCCAGCTAAATTTGATTCCAACGTTGGTTCTCAAACAAAGTGTTTCCTATAAAAATGCAAGCAAGAGGAAGGGGTAAGGTGTGGAGGCTCTAGGGTGAGCAAAATAAAATAGTTTTCTTTAAGACAGACCCTCTGAGAGATTTGAGATACCATCAGGAAAAGGATCTATCCTGTAGATATACCTCAATTCTTTGACCACAGAACCATTTTACTATCTTATCTCTTTGGGATATGTGGTACCCTCACAGTCAAAAGTTAAGAACCCCCAAAAGTTAGCAATCACTAATACTTAAAGATTTTCTTAAGTGGCATTTTTCTATGAATTTTATACTCTAGGTGGGAAGGGAGAAAGAGGGTAAAGAGCAAGCAGGGTAAACATAGGAGCTTAAAAATATTTCATTTTCAAGAGAAACTTTATTTAATTAAAAATAATTTAAATTAAGTTTTATATCTTAAGATTCATTTTCTTTCTAAAAACTTCTCCATTTCCTACTTCAAAATGGTAGAATACTTTCAAGACAGAAATCTTTCATTGCTCCAACATTTAATATTATGGTTCCAGAGACATCTAACTTATGTAAATCAACATAGTCTGATTTCAGAATCTCATCCAGGTTTTCCACAAGGATTGCTGGATGCCAACAAAGAAGTAGCACTGAATTAATGGTTGTTAATCTAAAAATATAAGCTATTTAATATGAAGAACAAAGTAAAATTATTTTGGCAGGAATTGATCTTTTTAATGAATTGTAAAAACAAGTAGTACAAAAAGAGAAGCAAAAGGAAAATACCAATAGAAAAAAATTTCACTTAAATTGTCTATAAATTCACCAGAGGTAAATAATTTTAGCGTTTCACTTGTCTTTCTTTAATTGGATTGATTTTTGTGGTGGTTTTTTTTTTTTTTTTGTGGCTAGAGATACTTATGATCAAAATTATCTATTGGTTCAAAAGATTGGTATAGGCATAGTTTTATTTTTCACTGTCACGTTGACTGTGTTGATATATTTTTAGGTGCTGTTCAATACTTTTCAGTTATATCAATGTCACTTTAATTTGTTTCTTTTAGTAGTGGTGACTATCATTTTGGGCTATTTCCATTTACCTAAGGACCTCCTGAGTATAAAGGTGTCTACTCAAATAAGAAACAGTTGTGGAGTTGAAGAGGCAGAAATACATTTGTGAGTGCCTGACCATCTTCTTTCTGCTTTTAACAATGAAATAACTACTACTTTTGGCTCTTAATGAATATTACAATAGATTCATTGTCCTACTTGTTACAGTCTAAGTTTCGCCTCATACTAAACTCTAGGATTTAGATGCCACAGGGGTAGAGATGCGACTGCAGGTGGGGCTACATTCTGAGGACCAGCACAGATGTACATCCACACACAGATTAATCTCAGGTACCTGTTAGATAGCGGGGTTCTCTCCACACATCGGATCTGGATTGTACTGAGTTCTTGCACACTGCCTCGGTGGCTTCCGGATACGTTGGCATTTGGGATGCGGAAAGTTTTTTTGTGGCGTCGTGAACAGCAAGTGCTGGTGACTCCTTGTTGTGAAGAGAGAGAAGGGCTGTGGCTTGAAGGACGATTAACAGTTGCAACTTCCATGCAGCTTTCTTCAAAGACTTGTTCATCCACAAACTCGTGATTCTGTTCCAAAGGTGTAAAGAAATGTGAAGAAAGACAGAAACACGCTTTAACTTTTAAAAAAGGCAACTTTACACTTTAAAAAAATAAATAAAATAGGAAATGAATAGCTTTATTTTTAAAATTCAAAAATATCTATGTACATTGAGACTATCCAATGGGTAACTAATACCATTTTCATAAAGATTAGACTATCAAAGCCACCTCCTACTGGCATTTGTAGGAAAATAAAATCTCTCTAGTTAGATCTTGAGATTTATATATGCAGGCTGATTCAATATCTATTTATAGGCTAACTTTATCTTGAAGTGTCATTTATTAACTTAAACATCAAATCTGTAACTTATAAGCTAAAAAAACCTGAACATGAATATAGATAAAATCCACAAGGATAAATTTACATCGACTTTTATTTTCAAACAGATTGAAATTACGGAAAAGAGACTATTTTAATCGAATGTCCCAAGTTAGATTGTTACATATTAGCAAATATTTTGGATTGAAAACATTTTTTATTTAGAAAATGAGATACCTGAGACACTTCACATTTCTTTAGATGCTCCAATAAAATTCTTAGCAGAGAAAAACATATGACTTATTAGATAAATAAGTAAAATACGTTTATCTGAAAAATGTGTTACTTTACGTTTGCCCTGGAAGAGATTGCCACTGAACTTTTCCGGTCTCCTTTCTTATTTTTGTGATACCTCACTAGCTGTACTCATGATCTCTGCCTGCATTCGGAATTCTTCTAGCAAACAGTGATGGACACTGTTTCCTATACCACATCTTAGAAAAACACAGTGTAAAATTTGCTTTTAAAATATTTAATAAAGAATTACCTCCTAAAATGCCTATGCAAGACTTTTATCTCAGAAACATAAGAGAAAACATTTTTGGTCTGAGCCACTAAGAATGACTTCAATTACTATTTTTCCCTGGTGTTGGTGGGGATCATCTTAGAATGGGAGGCTTTGCACATGTTGAATTCCACTTTATCTCTCATCCTAAAATATTAGTAAAACAATTGAAGCAATTCCCTGGCTAATAGAAAACAGATTGTTTTAGTTACTCATTTTGTCATTTCTTTGCTGAGACATGTATTTTGAAGTAAATGAAATGTAACAGTCTATTGTTTGAAGTCCCAAGAAAAATATTAGCAGATAACAGAATTTTATGTTAAATATTAAAATTTATAGAAAAAAGTTCACTAAAAAGTCACATTTTGTTTTCTTCTTTTGCAATGTACATTTCAGACACATAATACAAGTTACAATGTATGAGATTTTAATTTATCTCATCAGAGACTGGAAATGAAGAAATTTTGTTGCTGATTACCATATATTTTTATAGCTCAATTGATATAACTCAATTTAAACTATATCAATTGGTATTAAATAATTTTTTTACTTAAAAAAAAGCCTTAAATAATAAAATAGTAAAAAATGAAAGTAAAACGAGAGGAAAAGATAGGGATAAATATATTCTATCATTAATATTATTTAAATTTCAAAGAGTATCCTAGTAAATTACACATCTGTCTATATCTTTATTTAAAAATGCTGCCACAATCATGTAACTTTCTTGTTTAAAGCTCTCAGTTTTCCATTTGAGATAAAGATCAAAATTTTTCACATGCCTCCAAAACCTAGTGTTATCTAGCCACTTCCTTTCTCCTTGAGCCATGCTATACTCTCTCCTTCTGACCACCCTCAGGTATATTCATGTCCTCTTCGGCCAAGTTCTAGCCTTCCTCAGGTTACATCACCTTTTGGGCCCTTCATTTCTTTGCCTAACTAGCTCCTAGTCATCCTGTGGGTCTCAACTCAAGTTCCTCCTTCCTGGAGGAAGCCTTGCCTGATCTTGAACCCTCTGGCCCCACCCACTTTACCTTGTTCCACTGTGGCCCCACTGTTGCTTCTGCGCTCATTGCCCTTTTCTAGTAATATCTGTTTTGTCCATATGTGGAGGTTGATGGGAGCAGAGGCCACACCTTAATTCAAGTCTATCTAGGGTCTCACTCACTGTCTGGAGCATAGTAGGCAAGTAATATGTATTTGTCAAATGACTATATATGTAAATAAAAGGAAATGAATAAATGTATGGACAATATATTGAAAATGAGAATACAATATACATCCCCAGTGAATGAATGAGAAAACTTGACCTAAATATGGTGAAAGTTTTATTCTGCTCTGTGGTCACAGATTGTGATGCTGAAATAGAATAAAATAATCAGAGCATCTGACCCTACCTTGCTTGAACTTCCCCAGTTAAATAACTTTTGCTTAGTCTTGCACATAGATATGCTAATCATTAAAGGGATCTAACCTGTTGCCTAGGAATTACTGAAACAACCTTCTTACTAAACTACCTTACTAAGGAGATAAGGAAGTTATGTACAAGAATAATAATTGTTTATCAAAAGATTTATAGGAACCTTATGACTGGGACCATGGCAACCAGAGTTGTTGCCCCAAAACAAAGAAGTTTCACCATCGCCCTTGGACCCTTGCTGATGTCCAGATGTCTGTGGTCATCAGTCACCTCCTGACCTGAAACCCCTCCCATTTTCCCCTTTCCTTAACATAAAAGAAGCCTGAATTCTGTACTTTCTCAAGATGGTTCTTTAGGACACTAGTCTGCCATCTTCTCAACTTGCTGGCTTTCGGAATAACGTTGCTTTCTTTGCCCCAACTCCTTGTCACCTGACTTGTTGGCTGTTGTGCAGCATGCAGTTCAAGCCTTCACTTGAGTACAACGCCTTTTCATAACCTAGCTAGAGAATCGGTGACTTTGCCAAAGAGGAGGTCCAATTGGGAACTTATAAATGGGGAAATGTGTACCCAATCTTCAGCCAAAGGGGCACATCAGTGATTAAGTGTGTCATTTTTCTTATGGCAACAGTTTTATTATCTCTTTCTGTTCATTATATCTGTAAATGAAGGAAATGTTTATATGTAACCATTTTCTATTTTTTTTTTTTTTGTTACTGTTATTGATATTCCCTTTACTCAGATGTCAGGAACACTTGAAATTCATTATTTTTTTCCTGTTTAATCAGCAATTTAAGAATCAGAAATAAATGATATTTTATAGAACTTGCAGTGGGGTACTGGAAAACAACTTTCCATCTGCATTAAGCTGATATTTTAGACTAAAGATAATCACTAAGGATAAAAACAGTTTAAATAAGTCTCTAAAGGACTGTCCAAGTTGAAATGTTACTATAGTTTTTCAAGATAATTTCAAATATTGTGGCTGTGTTTTTTTCCCCCAGTATCACAGACAGTGAAATCCTGCTGAGAAGCACTGACTATTCCCCAAAGTAAATGGGATTACTGTGGAGTACCAGGACAGGTCGTCATGCTGCTTTCTTACCGTGGTTTTTTCCAGGCAGTGAAGCAGGTGGTGGTGCTGGGTTTCAAAGCTGGAGCCGGATTTACTAACAAAGGCCTGCTCATCCTCGGAGGACTGTTAACACAGAGAAGATAGAAGTGCTTTCTGTTTTATTTGCAAACAATGGGAACCTCCGCTACACATTTCCAAAGAGAGATATGGCCTATTTCTTCAGATTAAATGGCAGCATTACATGTATTTTTAAACTAGAAAGAGCCATTGCTTTTAAGTTTGATAATCACTATTTTTTTTTTTTTTTGTCAAATTAGCAGTTTTGGTCTTTTAGACATACCTCCCTGAACTGAATTTTTTTTTTTTTTTTTTTTTACTTTTACAGCACCTGGTCTTCCTAGGTGGTCTCCCATCCAAGTACTAACCAGACTTGACCCTGCTTAGTTTCTGAGATCAGATGAGATTGGGCTTGTTCAGGGTGGCATGGCCATAGACTGCATTGAAAATTTAAATCTCCCCTACTCATTCAACTACCAATTACCTTTGAAAGCCCGAGAGCCATTATTTTTGGAAAATAAAATTTAATCTAATACTTAGATAAGCCTGAAACTGCTGTCCTGCTCACCTAAATAAAAGCTATTTTGTAAATAAAGATGATTGGAATCTTACAGTAAAGGAAAGTTATGAAGTAAAAGTGGTTTTTCAAATTATATTTCATACCATGTGACCTTTATATAATACTAAATGGTGTTTCCTCCCATTAAAAAGTAAAACAAGACATGTCACTCTGTACCCCCACCCAAATGAACTCTAAGAAACATAAATTCATTTTGAGATAAAAATAATGAGATATTTGAGTCTTTGAGAATTTTTGCCTTTTCCCATGTTAAAGGGGTTCTGGACGCAGTTTCAAAGTGGTGTTTCCCCCATGCTATCAAGCAATGCTCTCTGGACACTAGCCAGGTGTCCTACAACTCAACTCAGTTTGGACCTCATCTACCCAGAGATACGGGTTAAGGGCTCAGTCCTAAAGACTGCCCCACCCCACTTTAGATGCCAGTGGCAATCTTAGATTATCACCTGTGCTTCTGATTAATCAGCTATAGTTTGGAGGTTTGTAATGACCTCTTCTGTGGACTTCAGACACCAGTTACAAATCCAGTTGTTACCTGTGCTTCTCACCAACTGGCTATAAATCAGAGAGTCCCATGACCCTCTCCTTGAGTTTGTTAATTTGCTAGAGTGATTCACAGAATTCAGAGAAACATTTTACTTATTAGATTAGCAGTTTACTATAAAAGAGTATAATATAACTCAGAAACAGTCAAATGAAAGAGAAGCATAGGGCAAGGTATATGGAAAGGGATGATGAGCTTCAATGTTCTGATTATATCACTCTCCCAAATATCCACAAGTTCACTAACTTGGGAACCCCCTCCTTCTGGGTTTTTATGGAGGCTTCATTACCTAGGCAAGATTGATTAAATCGATGGCCATTGTTGATTGAACCTCCAGCCCCTCTCCCTTCCCAATAGGTTGGGGCGGGAGGACTGAAAGTTCCAATCCTATAATTACTTAGTTGGTTCCCCTGGCAACCAGCCTCCAACCTTGGGTGCTTTCCAAAAGGTGCCTCATTATTATAAAAAAGACATCTTTTTAGCTCTCACTTAGGAAATTCCAAGGGATTTAGGAGCTCTTGTGCTATAAACAGAAGGAAGACCAAATATATATTTATTATAAAGCAGAATATCATACCATGTTTACATGATACAGTGTAGAAATATTGTCCAATCATGTTTTGAGAATCATGATCCACTGGTAATATTTCATAGCCTAGTTTCTAAACTGCTACTGCCAATAGACTGTATAGGGTGAGATTATTAAAAAATGACACTTGTTTCAGTAACCATTTCACAATTACCACAATAAAATTTATAGCTAAGTAGAACTAATTGATGTAATATTCATCAATACATTGAACATTAAAAAAAGTGAGGTGCTTGACCATACCTGTAGTTGATTGCTGAGTAAACCATTCCGTTTGCTCTGCATGTAAGCATTAGCACTTCCACTTTTGGCTGCTCTGATCCTGGCAAGTCTGGCTTTCTATATAAGAAGAAAAATGGATGTCCTGTTAATACTTATGAATTCTTTTTTTAAAACAGTGCGTGAACTCTTGTGTAATCCTAATGTCAGCATACAAATTTTTAAAAAATATGCCAGCTTTTCACATGTAACTATTGCTAATCAAATTTTCATCATGAGTGCTTTATTTTCATTACCATATATATTGGTAAGATCAATTAAGTACTTCGGAGCTGGGTTATACATTTAAGAATTGTAATTAAGTCTTTACAGTAGTATTGAGTTATTTCTTTATTGTTTCTGTCATTGTGTTAAGAGAAAAATAGCAGTATTTCTTTACTTATATTTTCACTTTCCCCAATTTGAGTAACTTAATGAAATGAAGACCCAGAATCCAGCTGTTAAATCCTTTTCATTTAAAGTAATGTCCTTTTTAAAATTAGTAATTAAGTTCCAGGAACCAATTTCCTTCCTTCCTTCCTTCTTTCCTTCCTTCCTTCCCTCCTCCCTTCCCACTCTCTCTCTCTCCTTTTTTTTTTTTTTTTAAAAAAAATACCTATTCAGTGCATCTGTGCCTTCAAATATCAAATTTTGTTTATTCAATCATTTTGCTAAATTGGCCAATTTAGACTCTGTGCTGAACAATATGGGCTCCTAAAAAAATCCCTAAATTTATCCACTTCATATTGGCACAGTTCCAAACAAATTCATGCTCATTGGATTTCTATTTCATTCTTAAATTTGTTGAAATGAACATAATGTGCCACTTCAGAGAGATTCATAACATTATTTTTAATTTTTAAGCACTTATGTATAGAGAATGTTCTTTACATTAGAGGGTTTAGGGTGGTCACTTTAATTGTTCATCCTAAACCCTCTAATCACCAAAGTGATATTATGGAGCAAATTGCCTGTTTAGCCAGATTTCCGGTATTTCATTCTACTTCAGAACTGCTCCAGACTGTTGTGGAATGAGTCTGGTTTTCATGTCCTGGAGAACACTGTTTTGATGATTGTTGTATTTATATGACACCTATCTATCACGTGTTTGTAAGGAAGTGGCTGGGATGACTTGAATCAGAATTTTTTTGTAAAATTATCTCACAAAGACACCTTCTTCTCTCCTTGTAAATGACCTATAAAATAGTATCTTTGGTTTCTAGTTCTGGAATGTTCCTTTCAGTAACAATAAAAAATTATCTAGATTTTAAAAATGGAAAATGAATATATACATATGATAAAATTGTAATACTATAAACATGAATGAAAAACAAGTCTCTCGAGAACTTGGAGATGCCCTACTCCTATGCTTCAAGGTCAACCACTGATTATATTTCTAGAGAATCTTGTCAGAAGTTTTCTAGGCATATAAAAGCAAGTATATATATTCATATGTATATGCACATATATTTTTACTTGGGGGAATATGCTCCACACTTCTGCACTCAGCTGTTTTCATTTACTACAGCTTGGAACTTCTTTCATATCTACTCATATAGATCTACCTCATTTGTTTATAGTTATATAATATACACAGTATGAATGAAGCATCATTTATTTATCCAGACAGCTACAATTAATTTTTAAAGCATCTTTTGCTACTATGAGCAATGCTACCTGCTTTGAAATCATAATGAGCTTATCTGCAAGACAAATTTCTACAAGCAAAATTACTTCTGAATCAAAAAGTGTGTGTGTGTGTGTGTGTGTGTGTGTGTGTGTGTGTGTATTTTGTCAGACAGGTTTTACCAAACTTCCCTCCCAAGTTGTATCAAGATGCCCTTTCACCCACAGCATTTAAGAGTCACACTGAGACATCTGAAGCTCTCAAAATAGCATTAAGATATCATCTGGCTTCAACTCCATTCTTCTCTTCCTCTGGGAATTTATTCTTTCTGTGTGCTGATTCCAGGTCAAAATAATACTTGTACAAAGATTCCATTTATAAGTAATGGGAAAAATAGATAAATTTTATTATTTGTTGGCAGTATAATGTTTACATCACTCAAAATACAGAGACAATACTAGACAATGAAGTTGGAAGGTAGAAAATTTTTCACTTCCAAAGCTGTATTCAGCAGCCAGGATTTCAGGTAAGACTGAATAAAACAATGGCAAGCAACAAACACATTTGGAAATGACTTAGAATTGACATAGAAATTCAGAAATAAGTAATTTAAATATACATTTGGTCTTTAGAAAGAATTAGTATTGAAATTTCAATCCTCAGGTTTCACTGGTCTCCTGAAACATTCAATGCTTTTTTGTTTCCTTTCTTCTCCCTTCATCCCCCAAGTTTTGTCCCTCCCTCCCTC
>NW_011888814.1:2267264-2269494 GCF_000151845.1 Pteropus vampyrus | reverse complement strand
TCCTTCCTTCCTTCCTTCCTTCCTTCCTTCCTTCCTTCCTTCCTTCCTTCTCTTTATGCAACTACTGCATATAATTATATTGCTTATATCATAGTTACTGGTCTCATCTATGCCAGTCTCTAAGCATTCGCTAGAGATATTAGAGCGCATTATGTCTTTCATAAAGGACACATATAAATTAACCAAAAATACTGTCCATAAAAGGAAAATGAAACATATTTCTCATATGAAGCCTACATACAGTGGCAACCACTACCACAGAAGTATTTCTAAGCTTAGGGAAAAGAAGCAGTTATGTTAGAGACAGAATAGTCATTTTACTAAGTCATGTTCTATGTTAGAAAAAGAACCTCCCATCTCAATTTCAATCATTTTTCTTTCATTTTCCCACAATACTATGAGTTAATTGGTTTAATTGGTCTTGTGGAGCACCACACCAAATGTCTGCTGAATGTTAGCCTTTATTGACCTGTGATTACATCTTCGTTTCCAGTAGATAATTGAAGTAAATTCTTTTACAAAGATATTTTAGAAAATCACTTTACTTCTGACCCACTCAGTATGACAATCTTTACAACTCCGGCTGTGTAATTAGGAGGTTAAAAGAATACCATTCACTGGTAAGAGAAAATGTGTTCTTTTCAGCCCTCAACCCCCAGCCCTATAGGAAATATAACTTCTTTGCGTAGTAAAGTACAAGTAAATATTATGGAAGTTAGAGTAAGTTTTCAGTAATTCCTTAGCCTATATGGACAATAGGAGGCTTCCAAAATTTTAATTAAAAAATAAGGTTTATATTATCAGTGTAAAAAAAAAACTTTGCAGTTATCTTCAAATTCTTTATCTGCCTTGAGAAATATTGATGGTGTTAGGAAAAATTAGTTGTCTCATGAGCACATTTTTCCTATGCATACCAATTCTTCATAAACTCAGTTTTTTAAAAAATTCTTTAAACTTTGCAGGGTTTCTAAATATCATTTCCAAGAAACTAGTAATTGTTATGGGTAAAATCCAAACTAACAAAATGAAACAAACAACTGGTTCTGTGGTCAAGAAAAGTTTGGGAAATGCTGAGAGGTTAAAAAGATTTCTTTTAGGTTGGCTTCTTCACAACAGATTATAGTGTGGATGCTCATTGTGAAGATGAAAGGGTGATATAGTATGCAATTTTTCTTAAACTAATTTGACATGGAATTATTTTACTGTGGAACATTCAGAGGCAAGTATGCAGTGGTTTTTAGCAAGTGAATTGTTTTTCAATTGCACCAAATGATATTATATAGACTTTACAATGCATTTTCTAGAACAGAGGCTGGGGAGCCAATCGGAGAAAGATGTATAAGCCAGAAACCATTGAGAGAGCAACTTCCTTAAATGGGGTCCATCTTCTAAATGAGGTATGAAGTAGACTGAAAGAAGTTATTAGACTATCTTCTTACTAAATCACAAAATGTTTACAATACTTTTGAAAAACAAAGGTATCTTAGGCAACCTTATAAGTGAGGCAATTATAATCTGAGGCAATTTCTTACTACTCAAATATCAGACCACATACTTTTTGTACCATTTATTCTGGAAGTTTTATTTACACTTGTTATTTTCATTTAAGGTTTAGTAAAATGCCTCCTGTGGAGGCAGCATATTAAGCTTCATCAGTTTTTAAAAATTTAAGGAATTTATTGGAATCTCTACATTTGCTCAGAAAATTATTCCCCTAGAAATGAGACAAGTTAGTGCCAAATAATAACATAAAGAGAGAGGAAGGAAATCAGTGGAAGAAAGTGCAAGATTCCCAGCTCTAGAGCTTGGTTAATCCTGGCGATGTCAGGGCTGGGCAGTAACAGTGCTTGGATTTAGGCCAGTGGAAAGGATGTGGAAAAGATCAGAGAAATGCTCAGTGGAATGAGAGGGCAAAAAGGGGAATGGAAGTGGGAAGAAGTGAGAAAGAAAGAGGATGTAGGAGGGTGCGGGAGAAAAAAATCATACTTTCTAATATTGTTTGCACCTGGTCCTGGGAATGTCCATCCTACTCTAGAAATGGAGGACATGTCAAGGTGAACAAAACCTGTTAATCATTCTTTCAGTTATTACACAAATATTAAATGTCTATTTTATCTCAGGCACTGTACTCAGTACAATGGAGAAAGGGAAGAATATAATGTAATACATAATAATAAACTATGTGGAATACTGTGGGAGAAAAGAAGAGGAAAAAACTAACAGTGTTCAT
>NW_011888814.1:2261819-2266549 GCF_000151845.1 Pteropus vampyrus | reverse complement strand
TACCATTTATTCTGGAAGTTTTATTTACACTTGTTATTTTCATTTAAGGTTTAGTAAAATGCCTCCTGTGGAGGCAGCATATTAAGCTTCATCAGTTTTTAAAAATTTAAGGAATTTATTGGAATCTCTACATTTGCTCAGGAAATCATTCCCCTAGAAATGAGACAAGTTAGTGCCAAATAATAACATAAATAGAGAGAGGAAGGAAATCAGTGGAAGAAAGTGCAAGATTCCCAGCTCTAGAGCTTGGTTAATTCTGGCGATGTCAGGGCTGGGCAGTAACAGTGCTTGGATTTAGGCCAGTGGAAAGGATGCGGAAAAGATCAGAGGAATGCTCAGTGGAATGAGAGGGCAAAAAGGGGAATGGAAGTGGGAAGAAGTGATAAAGAAGAGGATGTAGGAGGGTACGGGAGAAAAAAATCATACTTTCCAATATTGTTTGCACCTGGTCCTGGGAATGTCCATCCTACTCTAGAAATGGAGGACATGTCAAGCTGAACAAAAGCTGTTAATCATTCTTTCAGTTATTACACAAATATTAAATGTCTATTTTATCTCAGGCACTGTACTCAGTACAATGGAGAAAGGGAAGAATATAATGTAATACATAATAATAAACTATGTGGAATACTGTGGGAGAAAAGAAGAGGAAAAAACTAACAGTGTTCATACCATTCAGAAAAATTTTCATAGACTGGGTGATAATTTGAATTAAGCTTTGACCCCTGAGTGTGAGTTTGCCAAGTGGCTACATTAAGTAGTGCGGGGATGGAATGGAGACTTAAGAGCAGAGGTGAGTAATTCAATAAGGCTGAAATGTAGAGTGAATATTGAGAAGTATGTAATCTCCAGATTTTTACATGTGTTGATAATAGAGGAATATTAAGCTATACACAAATAGAAAATCACTAGGTTATCCAAAGAGATTTGAGGTAGGATCTGGGTGACTATATATATATAAATTTTTTATGGTGACATTGGTTAACCAAGTCCAATAAGTTTCATCTGTACACTTTAACAGTAAGGCATATATATAAAAGAGATCATTCTCATGCTCTAACCAGGAATTATTTTTTGCCTTTTAACTATTCTAGAATTCTGTAAAAATTTTTTATTTGATTTGAACATTGATGAATGTATAGACAGTGGTTCTCAAAGTGTGGTCCCCAGACCAGCAGTCTCAGCATCACTTGGGAACTTGATGGAAATGCACATTTTTAGTCTCTACTCCAAAACTACTAAATCAGATACGAAATCGGATGTATTTTAACAAGCTCTTCCGATGATTCTGATGAATCTAAATTTTGAGAACCACTATAGTAGAGTGTGATAAATGGCAGACTGAATATTGATAAAATCTTTTTTTTTTTTGTATCAAAGTCAACATCTCATGTGAAAGGTAAAAAAAATTCACTTAATTGTACATTGTCTCTACATTGTCTTATTGATTCTCAGATTCTCACTGTATTTAGAATTATCTATAGGAAAATCCCTAAAGACTCATAGTTCTAATAATGCCAGAATTTTCTTGATTTTGACTTTAAACAATAGGTGTGTAAGTACGAATAAGTCATCTGCAAAATGGAAATAATAACACTGCCTTTGCATGTTAATTGTGAAAATGTGAGTAACAGATATAAAGCACCTGAGACATACTAGAAACTCTAGAGAGGGTTGTTGTTGTTGTTGTTGTTACTGTTAGCATTATTAAATTATAATTACTATTACTATTACTATTATACATGGTAATTATTTACCAGTTAGCCTTTAAGTATGCAGATGACTAAGTGGTGTGATTTGTATTTTAAAACTGGGTAGACTCTTTGCTTCAAAATATCAACCTTACCACCTGTCATTGCATCAAGTTAGCTTTATTTTGACTATTATATTCTATTCAATAAATATTTATTGAATAACTAAGTGAATAAATAAATCTATTAAAATCTAATTACCAATGATAAGCGTGGGGGAGACGTCACAGTTAAGTCTAGATTCACTCACATGTCAGTGTTTTGTTAAGAACTGATCAGCGAAATGGGGTAAATGATGCAGTCCCTTTAAAGGGCAAGGGCAGGTGGTAAAAGCAGGAAAGATGCTTGCTGGTGGGAAGAGCCTGGAAGAGGGAAAGTATCCCTGAGTGATGATGGGAATGTGTCCAAATGCATATTGTATATTTTTCATGTTTTTGTGTGAGCTTGAAGTTGGCAATAGCTAAACTAAATACCACAAAATCTGCTCTGAACAACCATTTTGATGTTTCTTGTTATTTAGCTCGATCGATGTTTTTACTGAATGGACTTCTTGCTTGACTGAATTAGCTGGTTATTTTTGCCTAACTTAGTTTATTTGTCAAATGATCCTGCTCCAGATAAATCTAAACTACCTTAATCTAATGAATGTTTACTGTTTTTTTTTTTTTAAATCTCCTCATAAGGAAAATAGAAACTATCCCTTGGTAACTTACTTAGTTCCATATCCACTGTCCCTTCTTAGATGATATGTTTAGTTCATTTATCTATTTCCTGAACATATCATATTAGATTATTATATTTGGCTTTATTAAGTCAACTTTTTTAGTAGTCATGATATGCAAAATCCATCATTTTATGATAGTAGATATGCTAAAGCTACTAAAAAGCATTCATAAAACACTTTTTAATTTAATGTACTTATTTGACATCACATTAAAAAAATTTCGCATTCTAAATTTATGTAGGAAAAAAGGTTACTAAAATATTTTGTTTGTTTTTTTGTTGTTGATTTACTAGTTACAGGTGACAAAGTTTGAAAAAATATAGATATTTTGAAGATTGGTTTATTTAAAATCAGATTTGTATTTCCTACAGATTTCATATAGGCAGCTTTTCTGGCATTGAGAAGATGATTTGCAGGTAGTTCTTATATTAAAGAAGAAATTTCTAGAATGGAGATTGATGGGTGCTGGGGAGCTAAGGTTTTCTTAAGATTCTGTTATTTTAAACAATGTATCCGTGTGCCCAGTATAGGGATTTTAATGTGTGGGCAGAACCACAGTTGTGGTGCATGAAAGCCCCTGGAAATTCCTCCATCTCTGCTTGCCAAAGGTGTGCCCTGCAGGAGACCATTACTGTCCAGATGATGCCTTTTCCAAACCCTTCCTGTTTGTTGGATTAGCAGTTCTATATATTCAGGGTAACTGGTCTATTTATTACTATTCTCTATAATAATTAAAGACTAGGTACTTGTCCAAAAATAGGAGATTCTCTAAAGTAGAAACTATAAAGCTGAAAGAGTGATTCTTTGCTAAAGAAAGAGGATATTTGACAACGAACATGAAGAAATTCTTTGAACAATGTGATATAGTGATCAACTTGAACTTTCCAGAGTTACTTCATGAGATTTCATACTTTACCAAAAAGACTGACATTGTTCAAAAGCATATTTAAAATCCTATTCTAGAATTCCTACAAAGTCAGTTATGAACTATCCTAAAATCTCTGATATTTTATAACTCTAACACATTACAGGTTGTGTGTCCACTTTAGTCTTGGTTGTGAATGGTTTTGGATATTCAGAAAAGTGAATCTATCCTTAAAGGACAATGATGTAGTGTCTCAAGAAGAAAACTGGATATCTAGCACTAGAGTCCTGAGGAAATTACAAAGTTTTCCAAAATTATTTCTCAGCAACAAGGGTCCCAGCTCTCAAGGTGTCTATTTTGACAAAGAATGGGGAAGAGAAGTGTGCCAACATTTAGTCAGTTTTTCTGAGAAGCAATCTACTATAGTGTTTAAGTTTATAAACCTAGGAGCCAGATTGGCTTGGAATGAACCATGTTTCTCCAATATATTAGGTATGTGACTTTAGAATTTCTGTTTCTAGGTACCTTAGGATTCTCATCTACACAACTAACTCTTATACATGTTGTAAAGATTTTACAATATTTTTTGAAAACATTAAACCAAATTCTGGTACATAGCGAGCCATCAATAAATATAAAGTTAATATGAAATGCTTGTATATGTTTATATACATTTGCATAGTTGCTTAATCTGATGTGAGGTGGGTATTATTTTCCCCATTTGGCAGATGACTATGCACTTGCTTAGTCTTAGAGGGATTAATTAACTGGTGTGAACTTCAGAGAGACAATAAAATGCTAGGCCAAGAATAGAACTCAGTTACAAGTGATCGGATTTCTCTTACTTCCTGCGTCAATTATGTAAAATATCTGAGACACATTTTGGTGCCCTTTAATAGCCCTTGTCTACTGGAGACAGCCTGACCCCTGATGGACAGAGATTAAATGAATCAAATCTAGAAAACTGATTCTAATAAAATTTGCCAAAATCTATCTTTGATTTTGCTACTGCTGTTAGTGTTGTTCACTAGGTATTTCTTTCTTTCAGCCTCTGATCGTATAGTGGAATTGTATTTCCTTGCCCACTTTGAAGTTGCAGATGGCTATGCGACTTGCTTTGGCTAATGCAACAGAGATGGAAATGATTTGGCCCGGTCCCAGGAGGAGGTTTTAAAGTCAGTGTGTGATTCATCATGTCCTTTTACCCCTGCTTAAATGATTGCAGAAGTACATTGTCAAAATGGAGTTTCCATCACTGGACTAGTAATGGACTTGTAGCATGATTGAGAAATATTCCTTGTTTTAAGCCACTGAGATATTAAGGTTCTCTTTTGCTGTGGTACAACCTAGCTTTGCTGACTAGTGCAACTATCGACCAAAACTGAAACCG
>NW_011888814.1:2259359-2261769 GCF_000151845.1 Pteropus vampyrus | reverse complement strand
TTTATATACATTTGCATAGTTGCTTAATCTGATGTGAGGTGGGTATTATTTTCCCCATTTGGCAGATGACTATGCACTTGCTTAGTCTTAGAGGGATTAATTAACTGGTGTGAACTTCAGAGAGACAATAAAATGCTAGGCCAAGAATAGAACTCAGTTACAAGTGATCGGATTTCTCTTACTTCCTGCGTCAATTATGTAAAATATCTGAGACACATTTTGGTGCCCTTTAATAGCCCTTGTCTACTGGAGACAGCCTGACCCCTGATGGACAGAGATTAAATGAATCAGATCTAGAAAACTGATTCTAATAAAATTTGCCAAAATCTATCTTTGATTTTGCTACTGCTGTTAGTGTTGTTCACTAGGTATTTCTTTCTTTCAGCCTCTGATCGTATAGTGGAATTGTATTTCCTTGCCCACTTTGAAGTTGCAGATGGCTATGCGACTTGCTTTGGCTAATGCAACAGAGATGGAAATGATTTGGCCCGGTCCCAGGAGGAGGTTTTAAAGTCAGTGTGTGATTCATCATGTCCTTTTACCCCTGCTTAAATGATTGCAGAAGTACATTGTCAAAATGGAGTTTCCATCACTGGACTAGTAATGGACTTGTAGCATGATTGAGAAATATTCCTTGTTTTAAGCCACTGAGATATTAAGGTTCTCTTTTGCTGTGGTACAACCTAGCTTTGCTGACTAGTGCAACTATCGACCAAAACTGAAACCGTGAATAGTCAGTAAAGGATTTTAAAGTTCACTATAAGAAGTGGGAGATGCTAAATCATGGTTACGCAGAGTGAAATACACACCTTTTGTGCTCTCCGTTTGTCTGCTCGTTGATTTTGGTGGTAGATCCGACTGAAGTTGGATACGATCACTGGAACAGGTAGAGCAATGACCAAGACCCCACTCAGAGAGCAGATGGATCCAAAAATTTTCCCTGCTATGGTTTTTGGTACCATGTCACCGTATCTGGGTTAGAGAAAAAAAAAAATATTGTTTTAAATCACAGAAAGTTATTTCCACCTGCTACAAACACCTTTTTGCTTTAAGCCAAATGATATTTTGAAACAATTTATCTCTTCTTCATGATTACAATATATATGGCTTGAGACTTTATTAAATCAGAAATTACAAATATTTGAATATAAAGAATAATGTTTTAACCTTGCAGAAATTGATTCTAACATTTAAAAATCTTTTTGATTGGAAAATATTTTAAGCCAGATGATGTAATGATAGCTCTTCAATTTGTCCTTTCTGTAATATGGCATAGTTCTTTAAATTTACTTAATCATAAATACTTCCACGCTGAATTTTATAGTCTAGATAACACACTTTTCCACTTAATTTTTTCAATATTGGATTGGTTATAAAATGTAAGTAGAAAAAGTGTTACATCACATTCCTTTCATCAGATATAATCACTTAAAAATAAACTTTCCAAGGTCCCATTAACCTTCACTTATTAAATCCAAAGGCCATTTCTCCACGGTAATCTTACTCAGTCTCTCATTTGTATTTGGTTAGTTGACTTTGCTCTCCTTGCAACACTTTTTGTTGGCTTCGGTATTAGAAAATTCCCTTAGCGGTGCTTCTCTACCTTGACTATTGTTCCTTCTCTTCTGGCTCTTTTTTTCTTAACTGATTTCTAGGTGCTGGAGTAATTTAGGTTTCAAACTCAAGTCCTCTTATCTTCTCCATATAAATCCTCTTCCTATGTGATTTCATACAATCTCGTAGCTTAAGACTACTATCTATATGCTGATGATACCCTCATTTGTATAGACAGCCCCGATGTCTATCTTGAAAATCAGACTCAAATCTTCAGTGGTCTGGTCTGATTATTTCTACCTCTGGGTGTTTAAGAGCCAATTAAGACTTAAATCAGCCAAAAAGGAACTCTTATTTTCCTAACTTCTTCTGCCCACCCTCGAATATGTTCCTCCCACAATTTATCACCTCAAACTAAATGGAACTGTAAACCACCCAATTGCTCATATCAAAATTGAAAGAGCCACCAAATCCTCAGTCTTCTCATCTCATTTCTCAGCTAGTCTTGTTTTCTCTGTCCAAACCAAATTATATCTTATTTGGGTCTCTTTCCTCAACCTCCATTTTCCACAATAATCCAAGCCATCATCTCTTGCCAGAGCCATGGATATGGCTTCTTACCTGAACTCTCTTCCACATTTACCATTTTACTACTCATTCCAATGTTGCAGCCAGAGTTCACAGTTTTAAAAAGGGAAATTGTACAGTTGCTACTTTGCTTCACCTTCTAATAGACTTGAAACAAAAATAAATCCAAACTCCTTATTTAGTTCCTGACTATATTTCACACTGCCTTGCACTAAGCTCATTGCCCTCTGGCCACACTGGCCATCTGGGTTTCTGTCACATGTACAGC
>NW_011888814.1:2254616-2259309 GCF_000151845.1 Pteropus vampyrus | reverse complement strand
CATCTCATTTCTCAGCTAGTCTTGTTTTCTCTGTCCAAACCAAATTATATCTTATTTGGGTCTCTTTCCTCAACCTCCATTTTCCACAATAATCCAAGCCATCATCTCTTGCCAGAGCCATGGATATGGCTTCTTACCTGAACTCTCTTCCACATTTACCATTTTACTACTCATTCCAATGTTGCAGCCAGAGTTCACAGTTTTAAAAAGGGAAATTGTACAGTTGCTACTTTGCTTCACCTTCTAATAGACTTGAAACAAAAATAAATCCAAACTCCTTATTTAGTTCCTGACTATATTTCACACTGCCTTGCACTAAGCTCATTGCCCTCTGGCCACACTGGCCATCTGGGTTTCTGTCACATGTACAGCTCCAAGATCATCATTATTCAGATTGAGCCTTAAATGTCTCCATTCCAGAAGTTATTTTCCTGCCACCTTATCCATAGTGGTTATATTGTCTCCCTGCCATTCTTTTTAACATTTTCCCATTTGATTACCTTCACAGTACTTATCAACACATGATATTTTCTAACTTACTAATGTGTTTATTTTCCGACTCCCCACCTGCCCGACCAAGATTAGAATATAACCAGGAGTTGCTCTATTTTATGTATCACTAGCACAAAGCAGACTCTTAATAAATATTAGCTGAATGAATACATTTTCTCTACCTTACTGATATAGAGTTCTCCTAAGAGTTTATTTCTAGGGATGGGGGTAAGAAGAAGGTCTTTTGATCATACTTTTACAGACGTTACCCAGCTGCATCTATACAGCTCCAACTACTCCTTGCTCACTTTGGGGTTCTGGAGTCCTCACTATCTGAGGGTTTTGTCATTAGAACGAAGGGCTCCAAGGAGCTCAGATATTGGAACCCAGACTCAATGAGGTTTAGGGGTACTTGCGGATATATTACATCTTGAAAGGAGACCTAGGAAATGATCTTGTGGGGAAAATGTTGTGTGTCAATATGGAGATGGAAGTTGCTGAGGAATTGGCTCAGGAAAGGCTGGTGAGAGTGACAGCAAGCTATGCTGAATAGCACGATCTTTGGTGACCCCATTCTGGGCTTTGGTCCTCTGCTTTGAAGACCTGGTTACTCATTCTTGTCAGTGTTTGTAGGTGCTGAACAGTAAAATTCTCACAAGGTTTTGGCATCAGAAAGACAGTATTAATTTATTGTAAAAAATAATAATAATCTGGGGACTGGAATGCTGTGTCCATATGAAACTTGGTGTCTTTCTGTAGGCTACCAGGGAGCAACCATAATCCAAAGATTATGTTAGTGAGGAAATAGTCAAAACTAAAGAAATTCATGAAGCAAGCAAAAAAAGCTTGAGAAATTTCTTACCATAGGGATAGATCAGTAGAATTGGAAGATCAATTTTTATACAATGCTGTGTGCACATGAGCCAATTTCTATGTTTGCCACAGTTCACATTGAGTACGTGGCCATATGTTATGAAAATCTTTCTGTTTGCACTGAGTGTGCAGGAGGCCCTGGAGAAGTGTAACCCCCTGCACCTCCCCATTCCCCACACAGACATACTAGCCGCTTTTCAAAAAAGGGATTTGATTTTAATGTCTCTCAATTAAGATCTTCCCTCAAAAGGGAAGGTAAATAAAATTGAACTATTTGTTATGGCCAGAGAATACAAGTATTGAGTCCATGTAATTAAAATAAACCTTTTAAGACATAAATACACGAAATGAAATACTTAGATGAATCCATCATATAGTTTTTCCTGCCTCTTTTTAAGACATTTGTTAAAAATTAGTATTTATTAGTGACTTTTTTTTGTGTGCCCCCTCTGAAGTATGAACTTAGTGACTTTTTTTTATATTTTAGGCTCACTATGTCATAGAGTGGACAAGGCTAGCACACTTGTAATTATTAGAGAAAATTAAGGATTCAACTGTGGGGTATAAACTGAAAGCTCAGGAAGACTTTTACGAAGACAGACTGGTAAGTTCAGGTAGCAGGTGGTGATGGTGGGAAAGGGGGACATTCATGTACTCAGAAAGGTCGCATCTAAAAGAAGGGAGAAAATCGAATTCGAGGGACTTTGCTCAAAAGGATTCTAGGCCGATTAATAAAGGTTTTCCTGGGAAAGCAATTTTTGATGAAGTGCCTGGGTGGGATTCAACTAGAGAAAGAATCCCTGCAAATCCTTTTTGAATGTAAACACAGATTATAATAAGAAAAGCAAGCAAGCAAGCAAGCAAGGAAAGAAGGAAGGAAGGAAGGAAGGAAGGAAGGAAGGAAGGAAGGAAGGAAGGAAGGAAGGAAGGGAAAGAAAGAAAAAGAAAAGAAAGAAAGAAAAAAAGAAAGAAAGAAAGAAAGAAAGAAAAAGAAAGAAAGAAAGAAAGAAAGAAAGAAAGAAAGAAAGAAAGAGAAAGAAAGAAAGAAAAAGAAAGAAAGAAAAAGAAAAAAAGAAAACAAAAGGATCCATAAGGGAAAAGAAGTAACAGATACATAAGGGCGGTTTGATGTCATAAAGCTATGCTAATCTGCATCAAATACAGTTATACTTATTAATTACCTCTACCACATTTGTGTTGTAACCCCAAAATTCCTTCACAATCAAGAAAGTGATGGGGAGTGCTGGAGACGACTGGTCGGTACTGCAATTGTTCCGGTGCAAGGAGGAAGGGAAAGTAATTGCCCATTCATTGCTTGGGACATCTTCTGTCATCTTTTCACTCTTGGGTAGAAAGCCAGAGCTTTCTCAGTTATCGCAAATTAGGATGGTGTCTAAGGCTCTTTTGTTCTGAGGCCAAGGCAGAGGGAGATGGTGAGAGGGCACAAGTGAGCAGAACTGCCAGGGCGCTTGCGGTGGTCCAGGCGCCCCATGATCGCTGATAACCACAGCCGGAGCCGGGCTGATTGCCAACAAGCGCTCGCTGCCCCTTGGTCCTGTATATATCACTCTTTCTTTTTTCCACCCTGCTTTCCTTCCCTTTAAAAAATTGGACTGCCATTGATATTTGTAATATTTTAAGCATGTTTTCCTAATTTGACTATCTTAAAGAATCTTGAAAAATACACAGTGTGATTTGTATCTGTTCTCACAGTGTCTGTTTTGTCTCCCTTCTGCTTTAGTAATATACTTGCAAAATGAAAATGAGCAATTTTTTATTTACAAAGTTGTAATTGGGGACAGAATCTACTTAGAATGGGGTATATCTCTCTGGAAAAATCAACTGCTTTCTTTTGTTTAACAAAGGATCTTTTAACTAGTATTCAAACTCTTAGTAAGAAGCAAAATAGCATTATATATTTCAGGAGTAATATCTCCGAAACTCAGTGGAGGAGACTTAGAAAAGAAAGCTGTATAATGAAAAGTGACTCTTACTGTAGCTAAATGACCATTTAATAAAATATTGCGTACAGTACTGGCATTTTTAATGATTATTTCGATCCTAGGCAACTAGTTTAACAATTGATATTTTCTCCTTACATTCCATATAAAAACACACTGCATTTTTCTTGACTCTTTATTCTTAAATTTATGCTAAGCCCAGAGTATTATATATTCTATTCTTTCATTTTTCCTTCAGAATTTAATATTATGTCTCATCTTCAAAAATCCATTTCCCAAAGAGTTACACTAAAACATGTCGATGTGTTTTTGTTTTCACAGAAACATTTTTCTATATTTAAATAAAATATATCCAAAGACTATAGGGGCCTCTAAGGTCAAATAACATAAATATTGAATTCTTAAAATATAAAAAAAAATAGGAGAGAGCATAATATAAAAGAACAAGTATCAAAAAGTTGTAGACAGTAAGAATGAGCAGACTTGAACTTTGTTAATTGAAGAGAAGATTTTCCTATACATCTACGTTCTTTAACTGCTTCTAACTTTTCCCTCTCTCTCTTACATCGCCATGTAGAGCCACTCCATCTTTCTGAATTTTTTTCATCCTGGACAGCTGCCAAACTTCATGTTTATTACTCCCTTTCCTCCTCACATCAGTTAAAAGGTACAATATGGAGGTGTCATTCACATAAAATATTAATTCTAAATTTGCACATATTGCCTTAAAATACTTAGTTATAATTACAATCTTTTGCCATATGTTAAAGATCATATTGAGTGGAAGACCTATTCTTTAGGAAAGATTAAATTGTTGGTTCTTGAAGATTTTAATCTTAAATATCATCCAGAGTTTTCATGCAAAGTACTTAAATTCTGGCATGCTCTCAGTGCCAAAAAAGTGGCTAAAGCTGGTTAATTAAAACAAGTAGAGTGAATATATTATCTATTTATCATCATCATCTATTCATACACCCATCTTCTCAATTTATCAAGTAATATCAAAATAGGTTGAGTAGTATGCATAATTTTTAAAAATAATATATTATAAACCAAATTTTATTAATATCTGCTTAATTTTTCCCTTTTTGTCATTTCTGCAGAAATGAGTGTGGTTGTCTTTAGATCTCAAATGGAGAAATATTTTCTTGAATTTTCTTTCTGTTCGAACACAACACGGCTAGCTTCCTAGTCCTATTCATGTAGTTTCTATTTTTTTCTCTTTTTATTTGAAGAGTATAAATATAGACTCATTTGATAAAGTAGAAATGTTACATAAGTCGAACCTCCCCAGCTAAGGCATGACTTTCCATCTGTAAAACTATATCCCATGAATACTAACAGAGAAAACAAAAACCATGTATTTT
>NW_011888814.1:2238629-2253591 GCF_000151845.1 Pteropus vampyrus | reverse complement strand
ATGTTTGCAAATAGCAAATGACTTTTTTTAGAGTGTTGGTATGTAACACCTGCTTGTGGTACAGAACTTGTTTGCTAGAAGGGCCCAGGTATTACTTCAATAACAGATTTCTCTTTGACATTTTAAAATTAATGTTTGCCTAAAAAGCTGCTTTGATTTTGTCTCTACCTCTCTTGCCTGTAGGATTAATCACTATCCTATCTTAGACTGGCTGTCCTGAAGACTTGAGAATTTTTTTGGATTTTACTATATATATGGTTATTTGAAGTATGCTGTGTTCTCTTGTTTCTTAAAATATAAACCAAATTTGGAGCTATTTAAAAATATTTTTTTTTCCTTTTTCCTTTTCCCATTGTTCATGTTAGTAATTTTAGCGTCTACTATAGGATCCCACACCTTAATTAGTTCTCAGCCAGCCAGATGTCCATGGACTTTTAAGGAATTTATGTATAAATTTAAGTGGGTCAAGAACTCCATTATAGTGTGTGTCTTCATGGGCATTTTTCTGAAAGTTTTCATAGCTTTTATTAAATTATTAAAAGTTGTATGGCCCAAATAATGTTAAGCCCCTGTGGTTTGAATATTTAGGAGGCATATCAATGCCATATACATATTGCCGATATAAACACACATTGCATAAAGGAATTGCTGTAAAAATGTCAGCATTATTTTACAACTGTGGAAATCTCAAATATCCACTAGGGGGCATAAAAACCTAAATGAAAGTTTGAAAACAAACCAGGATCTTTTTTGGTTTTCTCAGTGAAGTATTTCCAGTAAATTACCTGTACTGATTTCTTATCTTTGCCTATATACATTCAATATTTAGGATATAGTTTGGACACCTTATTCCTCTGGAAATAGTTGAACAGGACAAAACCTCACCAATATTGTATTAAATTATCTATTTTCACGATGTTTAAAAATGATGCAAAATAAGTCTGAGAGCATTTTCTATTTCTTTTAGAAAGATAAGCGCATTTCTGTAATGTGAAATATCACTAAAGCATGATTTAAAACAATAAGCCTTTCAACCAAGACCCTTAGTATGAAAATTAGGGGAAATTAAAAAATTGGGTTTGCATGTAGAAATGGGGGCAATTGAGGAAAAGACTAAGATGCTTTTAGCACATTTACTAAAATTAATACTCAAAATGTAACATTAGATTTCAGTAGGTCTTACTACGTTCCTCTAGCTTGTGCCTTTTTTCAAAAACAATTCTTTTCTATTTTTTCTCTTGCTTTTTATTCTATGATCAAATGAGGCTTTAAAGATTACAAATGAAACATGATTATAACCTAACATGTGTTTTACCTAAACTAATACTATCAGTAAGTCCTTAGAGTCTCTTTCTAAAGAATGTTTTGAAAGTATACTTTTCAGAGCCTACGTTTGTAACACTTATTTTATTCTTTATTTTTAAAAAGTTATGAAAACATATGTACAATTGATTATTGTGAGGCACACATTAAAAGAAAATAAAAAACACTGGAGGCTGTCTGTCTCAGCTGTGGGACCACCGGAAATATTTTCTCTTGCTTTGGGTTCCTAGTCTTTGTTGCCTGGAGCTATCCTTTCACCCTCACAAATCTTAGAGTCTAATCATGTCATTCGCCAGGCATAAAAGCCTGCGTTGTCTCTCCATCACCTGCAGGAAAAAGCTCCAGCTTCGCAGTATGACATACATGGCTTTCCAGGACTTTACCATCCCATCCTCCACTGCTCACCCCACACTCTATGTTCAAATTGGAACAAACAATTTTCTATTACTGGAATATACTGCGTCCTTCCATTCCTCTATGCCTTTGTATATGCTTTTCTTAATAGAATATCCCCTGTTGCACAAATCCTTTGGGTGAACTCCTAATTTACATTGGTAAAGCTCAAGCATCAGTGCTTATCTGAAGAACTTCTTGACAATTTTATCTCTGTCTAATAAAAGTAATATTCTCCCTCTTAATGCCTCTGATGCTGATTGCAACTAATAGAGTTCAATTAGTTCTTTACGGGTCTATTTTCTCCCATTGAACACGAGGTCCAGGAGGTCAAGGATAATGTCATTGTTATAAACCTAAGTCTAGCACAGACCTTGTCCAGTGCTGAGCAAATAGTTGGAACTCAATAAATGTTTATTGCTTAAATAAATCCTCCAGGGAGAGGTCTGGTGGTAAACAAATATGGGAGGAAGTGAAGGGGAATACACACTACTGCTCTGTTTCTTCAGGCCCAGTACCATATTATCTCCTCGTTTGCCTAGATTCCTCTTCTAATATTTAGATAAAAGGCGCAGAATAACCTAGTTTTACAGTTAATTAATTTTACTTTTTTTTTTTTACCCAGAGAAATCATTTTTAACCTACATGATTTAAAATGAAGAGAGAAGTCAAGAGGCTTGACACTTTTCCAGTTTCTACCTGCTTTGCATTGTCATACGCTTAACCAACCTGTGTCCAGCCAGAATTTCAAAATATAAATCCCCCCAAATATGACGGATTGGGAGATCCTGAAATGCCAAACGATTCGAGTGAATATGACTCCTGGTTCTCTGATCTCACATGTCATCTTGGGAGATAATGGTCTTCCAGACCTCTCGGATTTTCTCACAGATGCTGCTAATCTGAGATAGTGAGAGCTAGCAGTTCTCTGAAAGTTTCACTGTTTGGTATTCATTTATCTTAACAAGGTCCTCTCTGGTTATGCCCTGAGAGTATATTGGAGGAGGTACGCTAGTCTTCCACCAGAAGAAATCCATCAAGCAAACCAAGGTCTCAGCCAATGCATGGTCATTCTGGCTTTGGGCTAATGGCACCAGCTGGGTAAGATGTGTGTTTTGGTTTTGTGTCCCAAGGAGTTTCATCAACACTGTCAGCTGCTCTCACACTGGGACCTTTCTTCAGTTACCTGCTGCCGTTGCTTCTATCTCTCCCTGTCCTTTGAAAGGTAGCTCTGTTGGAGTAAGCTCCCCACTGTGCATGGTTCCAAGTCACTGCTGCACTGTCAGCTGTCATCCAAAGAGCCAGATCTCAATGCTATTTTGACAGATCTATTCATAATTTGGTTTTCTCATAACCAGCCACCTATCCTACTTGCTGACACTACCAAAATTATTCATTGTTTGCAATCGACTCAAAGACTCCTAGGTGCCTTTGCCATGAATGTAAGAGGAGTTGGTCACCGGGGTTTTGCCTACAGAGCCAGTCTTAGAGGAGAATTCAGTTAGGCAGCGTAAAAGCATAGAGTGGAGATGTTTATTGTTAAAGTTTTTTTTTTTTTCCACCTAAATTTACACAGTCTGAAACCTATGAGCTATTATAAGCCTCATGGACCCTTTAAGATATCTTTAAGAATTTACTTATTTTATTTTGGGCTGTACTTTTAAAATTACTTATAGATTACCCAGTAATGACTTAACATATCTCTTGTTTCTAATTCTTCCCAGAGAGGCCTGATAATTTTGCTACTATTGTCTACTTCTTAAGTTTTACAGAAAAGAATTTCAAAAAACTCTACTTTACTAGAGATAAGACTTGACTCAAATGGGGCAGGAAATTAGGCTCTGTTTTGGCAGCAGCAGGATCTGATTGAGCTGGTGGTACTGCAAATACAAGCTGTGTCCCTCCTGCAGAGCTGGAGTCTTGGAAGTCCAAGGTCAAGATGCTAACATTTGTGGTATCTGGTGAGGGCCCACTTCTTAGTTGATAGATGGCTGTCTTATTGTGTCGTCACATGGCAGCAGAGGGAAGGCAGCTCTCTGGGGCACTAATTTCGTTCATGAGGACTCTACCTTCATGATCTCATCGCCTTCCACTGGCCCTACCTCCAAAAATCACATTAAGTGTTAGGATTTAATGTATACATTTTGGGTTGGGGGAAACAAACATGTGGTTTATAGCATGATCTAATGGCAATCCCATGAATGAACTGGCACCTCTCGATCAGCTGACCACCACAAGCATGGCCTGGGCTCCTCCTCGTTCTGAGGTGGAGGGAAGGATCTGGTTTGGAACTCACATCACAGAGCATTTTCTCACAAGCCATATAGCCAAGTCGTGCACTACCATGTTCCTTCCTCATCTACGCATTGCTCAGTGCCATCACTGACCAGGGGCTGCTTTCCTGCTAAAAATTCCAAAATTCTTTAAGCATAAATAATTTAATATAATTGTTTCATGTAAAGAGTCACAGTTGTTTAAATATAACAGGAAGGGAGATTAGAGAAGCTTTGAGTTAACCTCCCAAAGACAGCCAGGCATTTCCGCTAAAATTCTAGTCTTCAATTTAACTTAGTAAGTTTCTATATCCTTAAACAAACTTTGTTTCTGATAGAATCCAAGGGTCTATATTTACATTAGAGATGCTTTTGGAGAACGATTCTATTCCAATCAATGTAAAACAAAGTTATTTCCTAAAACCAAATGAGGATAATATATGCATTTTGTGTTTAGATTCATTTACTTCTTCTCAGGAGATTAAAACATTGATTGAATGGTCACCCTTTCTATTAACTATGTAAATTAGGGTACATCCTGAATAAATACAAATGAAGAGGGCCTTAAATAAATGCATGTCTTTGTAATTTTAACTGATCATGTTTGTGTATGAAAACATTCCTGTGGTGCATTTTGATTATATCTAGTTAAAACAACAACAATACAAAGCAAAACAATAAAAATAAAACAAAAAAGTTCATCCGCTTAAAAGTAAACCGACTAAAAATAATCTTTTATAAAAGAAAACTATTTTCCTGAAGTTTCATTTTAAAAAAAGGTAAACAAATTATGTGAAAACAAGTTGAAACTAAAAATAATTTTTTTACAAATATTCAAGAATATATCTCACATTCCAAGCACGTTAAATGCATAACTTGTTACGTTTCTTTGTACATTCCAATCTACACTGAATTTTCCTGGCAATGAGATTAGGTTATAGGCACAATACCTTACTTTTAAGATAGTATTGCTTGTAGTCAGAGTCTAAGCAGGAAAAAAGAAACCACCTAAGTATTTACCACAGAATGGACTTAATGAAGGGAATGCGGGGACGTTGGGCAAGGGCAGACAATGGAGTTGCTGAGACCTGAACACAAGACAAAACTGGAGATCACCCAGGAGGTAGTGGCCAGAAGCCACTACCACAGTGATGCTAGAGGGGAAAACAAGGGGAGAGTTGGTTGAGAACAAGGGAAGAGTCCTTGATGGAAGCCAGATGTTTACCCAGCCTCTACAGAAAAAACAGAGGGTCAGCTACTGCCTTGGAAGATGCAAAGAAGAGAGACAAATACTCTGACTTCTCCCCCATCTCCTTCCAATCTCCTACCACTGCTCTCATTGGCCAGACTGGCAGAAAATCAGATGACACGCCAACCTAGAAAATATAGCCCACATGGTAGCTAGTAAGAGGCATAACCACACTGGAACCCAGGGCTTTTTCCCCCAGAGCTGTACTCTGCCCACGTCACCATGGCTCACTGCTAAGGTCCATTCTGGTTCCAAGATGTTATGATCCAGACACGGAGCTGTTATTCTGTTGATTGAGTCCAGTCCTCCCCCTAAAAGCAGGAAATGCATTTGACCAGAATTAGAATCCTGGTAGTGAGACTGATAGGATCTCTTTGGGTAGCAGCACCACGTGTCATGTCTTTCTGTTTTCTGAGACATCACATGCCATCAGCTTTCCTACCTTAAGGATAAAAAAAAAAGTTGGATTTTCTTCTAAGGACAGGCTCCAGGTTTTTCAATTTTTGCCAAAGATGTTTATTACAATCCATTGTAAATTGAGAATAAGCGAAAGAACCAAAATATCTGTTTTGACAGAGCGAAGAAAAAAATGCCAAACACGAAGCAACATTATATAGATGTCTAATTAGATCTGATGATTGTAAAATGTTCTACTTGTATGAAATGGGCACAGTGTGTAATAAAAGCTTGCCCATGGGGGCTTCTAAGCCCTATGGTGACTAAGTGCTGGCAACAAGCTCCTAATTAGAATGAATCATTTCAGAGTTGTATCCTTCAACAGGTCATTGAGAATGCCATTAGTAATAAATCAAAGCATATTTTAAAGGCAGGTGAATATATGTAAAATCAAGTTGCTTTTAAAAATGAATACAGTTCCACAATTGGTTCAATGGCTCTTGAACCTTTTAGTTGATGGGGTTTTTGCTTTTGTTGTTGTTGTGGTTTATTATAGTAATAAAAGCCTATAGCTAAACATGTCAAAGCTTGGATGTTAGTTATAAATTTAAATGAAGAAAAAATGGTCATATGTTTAAAGGAGAATATAAGATTGTGAATGAGGGTTTGGACAATAAAATGAAAATACACTATGTGTGCTTTAAATTTAAAAAAAAAAAAACACCAAAACATAGTGGTTCAATAGTAGACGTCTTTATCATGAATAGAATAATAGTCTTTTAAAATTTTTTGACAACTTGATGTTTCTACCACTAATGAAGTTTTATGAGGTTTATGATAATAATTTATTTATAGTTGTAAGGTAAAGACAATGCCTTAACCTTTGAAGAGCAGTCACTATGTGATCAAAGATGATTGATTTTCATTATGAGAAAATGAGACTTAAACTTGAAATAGCAAGAGTAACATTCCTTGAAATATTCTTTGAAACATTTGCTCATGGTTTTATAAACACAAATAAAATTGTCTACTTAGATAAAAACACTCGAAGTAGCACACTTCCACAAATAAGAAAAGAAAAATAAGTTAAAGCAAATAATAAAGCTAAAAGCAAATATTCTTTTTAAATATATTTTCCTTCTTTTCTCTCTTGTTTTCTTTCTTCCTCAAGAATTTATCTAGTCTACGGCCATGACACTCTGAACAAGCCCAATGTCTAATCTTGGAAGCTAAGCAGAGTAGGACCTGGTTAGTACTTGGATGGGAGACCACCTAGGAAGACCAAGTGCTGTAGGCATAAAAAATAAAAAAATAAGGGATCGTAAATTGGCAAGTCCTTGCAATCTGTGAGGTCAACAAAAAATTGCCTTGCTTTAAAAAAAAAGAGTTTATCTAGTTCCTATAATAAGTGGGGTACTTTAATACTGATAATACTGTTAATACTTGATTCTTTTTTCTCCTTCAAAGATCTTCCAGTTAAAGAAAGAAGTTGGAGTAATAAAAAAATAATTAAACTCTTACATTTTCTCAGAATTCTAAATATTTATATATATATTTTCTCCAACCTCCAAGATGTTGTATTGTTTGCATTCATGATTTATCTGACCTAACTTCTATTGGAAACAATTGTTACTTATGTGTTTACATTTCCTCTATTCACACAAAGGAAAAATCTCCCAACAACTTATTATTCTCTTCAAGCCTAAGTGAATAGCTTTTGCTCATTTTCAATTGTTTCTGAATTATTTTTTAAAAGAGAGGTAAATAATGTCATTAGGTTCCTAATATACTTATTTAGAGTACTCTTTTGTAAAGGAGAAATAGTAAATATTTTAGGTTTTGCAGGACATATGGGTTCTGTTACAGCTATTTAACTGTTTTTGTAGTGCAGAAACAGCCCTAGATAATCCATTAATAAATGAGGGTGACTGTAATCCAATCAAAATGTCAGTGTCTATAAATAAATAGAAATTTTATTTATGGATGCTGAAATTTGGATTTCATATAATTTAATGTGTCAATAAATATTCTTCTTTCGATTGTTTTTTAACCATTTAAACATGTAAATACTCTCTAAAGATCGCAACCAGTACACACACAGGAAATGGGCCATATTTAATCAGCAGGTTGTATCTGGGCAGTCCCTGATTTAGAATGATCTTTCTTGGTGTAATCAACTCACTTTGGAAAGGTAAGTGTTTTTTTGTAGAAGAGTTTGAAATCATTCACCAAATCATTACCTTAATACTGTTAAACATATATTTTTTTCAAACATTTTATAATTCTTGACTTTAGGAAATGTACCTTCTGGGGAAAGAGGGTAGACGAGCCTCTGTGTCCCAGCTCATCTACTCCTTTCCCACGACTGCCTTCTTCATCATTACAGGACGCCTGGTGTCATGGGCCATATAGTAGATGAAAGGGAGAACGAGCTGATTGCCATGGTTCTGTCTACTATTTAAGCAGCATTGGTACAAGGGGGTCAAAAGTGGACGTATTACATTCCAAACACTGTGCTAAATGTGGGAAGGCAGAGATTAAAAGCAGCAGTCCTTGCTCTTAGTGACTTCTAGCAGGGAGAGAGGCGACACAGAAAATAATAGTTAAGTGTAATAACTACTATAATAGAAATGATAGTGAGGTTCCTTGGGAGTCGAATGTATTTGGGAAACACTTTCATAGGAGGCAAGATTTGAACTGAATCTGGAGTAAAAAAGAGTTAGCCAAGCATTTAAGAGAGGGAGCGTGTGAAGGGGCTTCCAGGCAACTCCAAAGAGTTATGAGTAGGTGGAGTGAATCTCTCTGATGACTCTGAGACGACTGCCTGACAACTTCATGTCTCTCATGCTCTTTGAATTACTAAATTCCACAATTAAAGATTTATCTGCCTAAGAATTCTTGTCTTTGTTGAAATCCAACCAGTAACACATTATGCTTTTGAACTCGTGGGTATTTTTTTGGGATTGAATTTATATATCAAATTGTTCCTTGAAGGCAGGTTTTAATGGGGAAAGGTTGGAGAGGAGTCACATGCAAAGGGAAAAGAGACCAGAAATGAAGCCTATAGAACTAAAATTCAAACTCGAACTGTTGCAAATTTTTACCCAGGGCTGGTTGTGCCTAGAAAAAGCTTTTCACGTGAACTGACTTTTAAAAGGGTGTTTGTTTGTCGAGTAGGAGTGAGCTGGAGCCAACCATTATGCCTTAGAGACCCTGTATTGATCTTTGCAGTCAAACCACTAAATAGAACTTGACTGTTACACAATGGAGGATTAATCCTTCTTCCGCATAAGCCTGCAGTGGGCACGTCAATATGCGTTTATGAAACCTCCCTCTGTGCAGAGAAGAGAGCAGAGAACCGAATAAACAAATTAATGTAAAGTCAAAAGGGGAATGTGGCATATGTATATTTAAAATTAAATTCTATTAAATGAAATCAGAAAAAAAGCAAGTTTTTTATGTAACTTTCTAACTTTATTCATGTTTTTGGATTTACTGTTTATACATAGTGTGGTGCTAATTATTTTATATTGTAGAAGAAATAAAATGTGAAAAACATGTTTTGTTTTGTTTTATTTGCCTTAGTGAGCCTTTCTTGTTGAAATATTCTAACAGATTATAGAAGATTTAAAATAAGAGCGAATCTAGGTAATTATGAGCTTCTGTTAGGATACAGATGTGATAATTTTGAGTGGAATTTTGTTTAGGCTTACTAAGTGAGCAGAAAAATAAGAATATTCTCAGCAAATTGTCTGAGTGGACTCAAACAAATTTCACATTAAAACATGAAATAGTTGTTTTTTGATTTTTTTTTAACTAGACTAAGTATGGATACAAGTTTAACTCCCTAACAATTAATTAATGATAAAAGTCAAATGAGTCTACAACTGGTTTTCAGGAAAGACTGCAAGTAGAGAACTTATATAGAAAGCTATGTGTTGGATTTAATATAAAGTCAGATAATATTTTGGCTTCTATGAAGAGTTGTCACTATGTACCTGCTGAACTAGGACACCATGTAATGAAAGGGTATGTGAAGCCGGGTTGGTATGTATTAATATTAAGCTCTGTGATCTTACTCATGATATATGTGTAATATGCTGTTTTAACTTCCCCTCAAATTTCCTACTCAAAAAAAAAAAAAAAATCCTGCAGTAACTAATTCCGAGTCCTAACATAGTTAAGTGACTTTGAGAATAATTTTAGTGAGTTCGTTTTAGCTGTTTTTGTGCCTTTGCACACAGAACATCTACCCTTCATATGGTAATGTCTTTTGAGAGCAGGAGCATCTGGCTGTCATGGAGTAACAGTTTCAGGTAAGAAGGGCAGCCAGCAGTTAAGGGTTATTAACTGAAAACAAGAAGGTGAGTGTAGCAATATTTTCTATTCTTTTATAAATTGTATATGTAAAGTCCAAGCAGTTTTAGAGGAGCAAAACAAACTTTGGACATTTTCTTACCTTATCTGATTACACAACTATCATTTTACTTTTTTTTTTTTTAAACTAATCTTAACATCTGTAAAAGAAAAAAACAAATTTTGGGACAACAGAGACAATCTTATTTTAAACACCCTGCCAGATCTCTGCCATATGTAAGCAGAGATGTGAGTCATCCACAATAAATACAAGCAAAGAGCCTCCTTAATCAGTCAAGTTTGATCAGTAATGTCAATGCTCTATCTCTAATGCCCCAGAAGGTGAATACCATGGAAAGCCAGAGAAATGAGTGAGAAATATATCTGGTATATTTGGTCTGCACTATCTATATGCTCTAAGTTCTTGATTCAAAATCATTGATTTCTGGTGTTCCAGTATGTCTTTATCTTAAGAGTTATTTAATATTTCCAAAGAGTTTTTTTTGTGATTTAATTTACACTTAATTCTCTTGGAAAGTATGTGTGTGTGTGTAATATACACATATGTGTATATATATTCACATGCATATATATGTGTGTATATGTATGTATACATACATATACATATATACATATATACACATACATATATGTAGTATTCTACTCTCTAATAGAAAAATGGGTACATGTTATAAAGTCAAAACAAAACAAGAAAAATGTTTCAATTTTCAAAGGCTAGGACTGGCTCCAGAAATTAGATTTTTCTATATTTATGTTTTATTTTTTTATGCCATAGTACCCTCCTCTGTGAAATGCCATAAATATTAAACATGAGCAAACAGAATAATAAAGAAGTAATAGACAAAATGTACCTGAATATTGCCAAATTCTTATGATTCAAATTAATATACAATTCTGAGAACAGAAGTTCAAAGAGCAGAAATAAAAAGTGGTAAACTACATCAACATGATTAGTTGTTTCTATGGATAGTTATTTGCAAGCACAATGCTGGCTCATCCTGGATTGTAGTACAAACAAATCTATGAATTATAGCTGAACACTTTTTATATGTTAATTATATTGTGTTCTATAACCAACAGATATTTTTACTTATATAATTACATTAAAAAGTAATTTATTTTCTTTGTCAGAACTTCCTTATCGTGTAAAGGAAGCTTTAACTGACCAACTTTACATAGTAAATTAAAATTTTCAATGATTGAACACATCAGTACCATTTTCAGTGAAAGAATGTAGAAAGGAAATGACTTTTTTTTGGAAGAAAACAAGTGAGCTTGTTTAGAGAAACTGAAGCATTGTAGCTCTTAGAATTATATATCAAATGTTTTTCTTGTATTAATCGAATATCAGCATTAGAGATTAAATAATAATCGATGTGCTCAAGGAAGTACTGTAAATAATGTAATACCACTCAGATATGAGCAAAACCTTTTTATTTTATTTTATAACTCTCCTGGAATAAGCTATTGCACAGAGGAGATATAAAACCAATATTATTGCTGGGATTTTAATGTTTATATCTGAATTTGCTTCTGATTTTCCAGAAAAACTAAACCAAACCAAAACAGAATAGTATGTCACCACAATCCAGACCTTCTGAAGTCATTACCCTCACATTTAAGACTGTGCAATTCACATAGGTAATAACATTGCAAAAAAACCCTCCCAATGACAATGGGGTCTGTAAACCCAGTTTGCACTGTAGTTTGTTTCAGAAAAAAAATTTAAATTCATGCAACTGAATTTCATATTAGCAAGAGATGACAGGATCATTTGAATGAATGGGGGTCTTATGTGGAGGCACTTATCACTATCCATGTCCATCTCTGATGGCATGTTTGCCCAGATTTCTGACCCGAATGAATTTTGCTAAATAAAAGGAAAAAGCCGACTATTACTGATTATTAAATACTAGTGCATTATGCCCCCTTGTTACTGTTTCATACTTGATGGCATTTTATTTGAGACAACACGACTGTAAATTATTTCATTTTAATCTTGGCAAGACATGGATCCAGAACACCTGTGCTCAAGTTCAGCTCTGTCTCCTATCAGCTTTGTGACACTGAGTAAATAACCTCTCAGACTATTTCCTTATCTTTAAAATGTGAGGATGAGCATATTCGCTCTTCCCACTTTTCACTTTGTGATGGAGATTTCTATTTCAAACTATCTTGCCATTGGAGATGAGTTAGTTAGTTCATAGAGGCCAAATAGATTCCATAGGATCTTCCTTTATAAAGGGCTGAGTCCCAGTGATGCTGGAGAACTTTAGACTACTTTGGCTAAACAATAAATAATATTTATTGGGCACTGTGCTAAGAACCTTATGAGGAAAAACACCTTTGTCATAAGTTCATAACCCCACAGTGAGGCACCATTACTACCCTGTTTTACAGATAAGGGAATGAAGGCTTAGAGGGGTTATGTGCCTGCAAAGACAATCACAGGAGAGGCAAGAAGGGCTAAGTGAGCCTAGCCTCACATGTAGTCATTTGGCCCTAGTTACAAATGATGTTATACAGACATATATGCATGATTATTAAATCTGAACTCTGGCATTCTGGACATTGCAGATGAAATAAAAGAAGCAAACTGGGATAGATCGTGTCCTGAATTTGTTTGGGAAATTTAGGTTCAGCCATCACTTCTGGGACCTGTAGCTAGTTTCTGAATTTCCATTTTAAGATGACTATTTCTTTTAGTTTTCTTTTGTTTTAAAATCAAATGAAATTTATTTTTTTAGGTAGAATTGTTTTGTGCTTTTCATTATGGACTTCTGTTGCCCTCCTTATTTAATATTCTTTTGTTCATTTATATTCTTCCTAGACTACCAAGCTAAGTTAAAAAATATATCAGAAATCCAAAATTCAAAGGAAAACCACAAAACTGAAGGTTTAAAAATTCAATAGGCTCTACAGATACAAGTACATATTAAACTTACCATATCAAAAAGAAATAGCTTTCTTATCTCAGTCTTTTTAGGGTCCATGCTGACAAAGAGTAGAGCAAGAAGCATCAACTGAGCCTGATCACATCAACTTTAAATCTTTTACATTGAAAGGAAGTGCTTGAGACATCAATAAATTGTGCACAGAATAAATACTCAGTCTTGTTAATTTTAGTTAGAGTCTTTGTTACACAATAAACTCTTTTACTGTCCACTTAACTTGTATATTTAATTTGTTCATTTATCGAGTTGCCTGATTATAACCTTACACTTAAATAAAATAAATTATGATCCTTACGATGAATATAGACTTTGATGAATCCTCATATTCAAATGAACCAAAATAAAAAATAAACTCACTCCTACAAATCTGTTACAAACTGCTTTTGCCCAGAAACCAGTCTCAAGGAATACAATCAGGATATTCTCTGAAGTAAAAATATGAACAGAATTTGCATAAACACAAAAACCATTTAAAATGTTTTACTTATTTCTGAAGAAATACAAAGAATTCATGTCAAATCCTTCTTACGTGCTCTAACTTAGGCGACCCTACTGGGTTCCTTTTCTTGCATGATCCTCTCCATTTTCCACCTGGCTCTGGCTGTATTCATAAGAGAGCATGATTTCTTTCAATATGGGCCTTTGGTACTTATATTAAGTCTGGAAAATTACATCTTCGTAGCTAATAGACATTGAATTGTTTTAGGCATCCTAGTAAAGTGAATGCAAGTCATTCAAATACAATGTTGAATTCACTGCCTTGCATACCCTAAACTTCAGTTTTACTGAGTAAATAATAAACGCTATACAAAATATGGAACAAACCTAGAGTTATAAACGTATATGGACACTATAATGATGAAATTGGTTTCTTTGAATCTTTGATCAAGTGCTAAAATCAATATCTTTGGTGAGAAGATATGACATCTTTCAGACAACCGATTACTCTACTTTTCAATTTTTATTTAATCATTTATAAATTATACATAACATAAATGTATAAAAAATGTAACACGTAATCTACATTTTATATTTTTGTATCATATATATGAATAACTAAGGAAAAACTTTAGTATAAAATTTTCTAATTGAAGTGTAGTTTAAAGAAATATCTTCAGATAAATAGTGGCAGAAAAGTAAAAAAAAGTGAGAAACAGTGTAGACACAAAAAATGTGTACTCTAGCCTAGTGTGTAAGAACATAATAGAGCTAACTGACTAATGTAAATTAAAAAAATCAGACGGAATGGGGAAAAGAATGTAATACCTCTAGTTTTATAAAAGAGATACAGATATTATCATGACTGTATTTCTGGCTTTAGTGAGCTTATTGAGAATGAATTGGGTAAGAATGCACACTCTGCCAACCCTGGCTAAAAATTCTAATGCTGCTATTTACCAGCTGTGTGAGTTACATAACCTTTATGAGACTAAGTATTCTCATCTGTTAAACAAACCAGAAAACTTCAGTTTGTTAATTTTCTTGATACAGCTGAAGTACCAATCTCTGAATGGCTCCTTAAGTGAAGGCAGTCCCCAGCATGATGGTAAGTAAGAAAATTTGTTTTTGGTATGGGTCTTAGAGCATATGTCCTCAGAATTGGGGTTTGTGTCAGGAGGAACTGTGGGAAAAAATACAAATTCCACCCAGACCCAAAGAACTTTGAAGATGGTTGACTTTGTTTATGATTGTCTCTCTTTTCAAGAGAGGCTGAAGAGTATGATGTCCTTCTGGCTAAAATATTTACAATTGCATTGTTGTATTATTTAATTTTTATTCAATTTTAATAGTGAAGTAGAGGAGAAAATATTGCTGCACTAAATTATTTGCTTCCTGCTCAGATTTGAATATTTAATAGCTCAGTCAATGGCAAAGCGATTATAAATGTCTGCAAATAAAAATAATTCCTTATTTCTTGTGTGTAAACATATGTATCTGCATCCTGTACCAGTTATAATAGAAGTTTGAAAAAGCACTTGGGAACTACTTGTCTTCTG
>NW_011888814.1:2236364-2238579 GCF_000151845.1 Pteropus vampyrus | reverse complement strand
TTTTATTCAATTTTAATAGTGAAGTAGAGGAGAAAATATTGCTGCACTAAATTATTTGCTTCCTGCTCAGATTTGAATATTTAATAGCTCAGTCAATGGCAAAGCGATTATAAATGTCTGCAAATAAAAATAATTCCTTATTTCTTGTGTGTAAACATATGTATCTGCATCCTGTACCAGTTATAATAGAAGTTTGAAAAAGCACTTGGGAACTACTTGTCTTCTGCTTTTGTCCTCACAGGGTACGGAAATCAGGTGTATTTACCTTATTATAACATGACTCATTCTTGTAACTCTGGAGTTTGGATATACCCCCATCGGGTAAAAAGCAGCAGCACACTACACAGGGCTGCTTCCTGGTTGTGTGACCTGTGCAGTTGCATAGCACCCCATGCTCACAAAGGCTGCCTGCTTGGTTTAATGCTCTGCTATTGAAATTCTTAATAATTTTATCATTGGTTTTGTGAAATCCTGTGGGATAATGGAGCATGTGTGTGAGCAGAGGAGATGCATGTAGTATGTGCATCAACTGCTCCTTGCTGCTCGGTTTGCATGTAGTACTCAACGTGGCCCTGAACACAGAGGTCACGTTGGTGAAATCACCATATGTGGAAGTTCAGCAAGACACCAAGCAAGTACACTATAGCATGTGACATCTATGCCTGAGAAAGCGGGGGTGCTGATAACCCTGAAAAACCATGTTTTCTTCTTGAACTAAAATTTGCTTCGAACGCAGAAAGAAGGAATGGCATTCTGAGAAACATGAGCAACCAAAGATCCTCTACCAGGTCCTTTCTTACTCTTGTTAATGTCCTCAATTAGCCAACCACTTAAGCTGAAATGATGACCTAGACGGAAAGAGAAAAGACAGGCAAATTTTCCTCTGAGTTCCTCTTTACTTATCAGCAAGCTGAAGGTAGACAGTGTTGATATAATGTTTGCATAATCATGAAGTGACATGAAAACAATTGAGTTAGTTTTGCGCAGTGTTTCCACCATTCTTATCAGACCAAAATACATATGTATGTTCAAGTTACGAAATGTGAATCGTCTAATTTCAGTGATTCTGCATACAAGGTGAATACTCATATTTGCATTTAAAACTAATTTTGCACAATATAAAGATGAATGATAAAATTCATGGTAATAATTTAAAGTTTTAAGTTTACTTAAAACCACATTAAGTAGCAAATTAAAAATATGGCGAATGAAGGGAAACTGAAAGAAATGATAAAGCTTTGTATTTTAATACATTTAATAGCACTTTTTTCTTGCTTTTTGAACATGGCTCAATTTTTATTTTGGACTGAGCCTTGGAAATTAGTAGCCTAGCTGGCATAGATAAGGTAACATAGTGCTTAAGTCCAAGGGCTCTGAAGATGCTGAGAGCTCCATTTGAATCATATTCTGTAACTTAGCCATGGTCTCTTTTAACTTTTCTAAGCCTGTTGTCTCATCATTTGGTTATTTAATCAACCTATATTTATTGAACCCACTGGGTATAGAAGGAACACAAAAGACTCTCTCTACCTTTGTAGAACTTGACCGGTAGAGTGGAAGATAGAAATTAAACTGAAGAACAAAAGTAAATGCATAATTCCACATATGATAATTACTATAAAGAAACACTAGGATATTTTGAAATAGAAAGTTGAGGAGGCTGTTGATATTAACTTTGGGTGGCGAAATATTTAAGTTGAGGCATAGAAGATGAGTAGGAGGTAACTGGGAAAAGGGTTGGGAAAGGGAAGAAATCAAAATACCTTTCTCACAAAGCATATATGAAGATTGCGCGATTATATGATACCTATGAAAACATTAGCACAGTCCTGGCAATAGTAAATAGTGAGTACGTGAGTAGCTACCATTATTAGAAGGCTGATATTAGGCAATCTATAAGGTGATTTATAGTCCTATCCTCACCATCCGTTTATGTTCAGCAATATGTGTGTAAATATTTTTCTGGAAAGTTTATTATCAACATAATCACTCATTTAACAGTATTTAGCCAACCTTTAATTATGTAATACAATTCTATTCTGTTAATTCTCCTCAGTTTAGCTCTTTCTTACACACATGTATCAGTTTCTCATGAATTTACTTTGGATGCCTATAGTATATGATCTAAATCTATGATTTCTGATTCAGTTTTGTTTTATTGTATTGTGATAGCATGCTTATTATGCCCCAGGGCATAATAGAATTTCAATTAAAG
>NW_011888814.1:2234034-2236314 GCF_000151845.1 Pteropus vampyrus | reverse complement strand
TAACTTAGCCATGGTCTCTTTTAACTTTTCTAAGCCTGTTGTCTCATCATTTGGTTATTTAATCAACCTATATTTATTGAACCCACTGGGTATAGAAGGAACACAAAAGACTCTCTCTACCTTTGTAGAACTTGACCGGTAGAGTGGAAGATAGAAATTAAACTGAAGAACAAAAGTAAATGGATAATTCCACATATGATAATTACTATAAAGAAACACTAGGATATTTTGAAATAGAAAGTTGAGGAGGCTGTTGATATTAACTTTGGGTGGCGAAATATTTAAGTTGAGGCATAGAAGATGAGTAGGAGGTAACTGGGAAAAGGGTTGGGAAAGGGAAGAAATCAAAATACCTTTCTCACAAAGCATATATGAAGATTGCGCGATTATATGATACCTATGAAAACATTAGCACAGTCCTGGCAATAGTAAATAGTGAGTACGTGAGTAGCTACCATTATTAGAAGGCTGATATTAGGCAATCTATAAGGTGATTTATAGTCCTATCCTCACCATCCGTTTATGTTCAGCAATATGTGTGTAAATATTTTTCTGGAAAGTTTATTATCAACATAATCACTCATTTAACAGTATTTAGCCAACCTTTAATTATGTAATACAATTCTATTCTGTTAATTCTCCTCAGTTTAGCTCTTTCTTACACACATGTATCAGTTTCTCATGAATTTACTTTGGATGCCTATAGTATATGATCTAAATCTATGATTTCTGATTCAGTTTTGTTTTATTGTATTGTGATAGCATGCTTATTATGCCCCAGGGCATAATAGAATTTCAATTAAAGAAATCTCGTGAAGTTCTTTTCTTCCTGTCTTTAGTTTGCTTTTACTTGTCATTGATTTTAACAACTGTTATGAAAATGTACAAAAAGTGTCTTTCTTCTCTTCAAGTTGTCACTTTTCTCTTTCCCTTTCTGCCAGTCACGGAACTGGTGTCTCTCATATGCCTCTTTTATCTGAAAACAGCCTCTGGTGCCATCTTGCCTGATGGAATCCCAGGTCTGAGGTCAAGTTAGCTAATTTCTTGCTAAAGCAGAAACATCTGGGAGAGGCCAGCAAATGTAGAACTATCTCTGAGCACAATATTGTAATAGGTGAAGCTGGTCTTTGATGTCACTTCACCTACCTCATCAATAGTTCTCTTATAGCCTTATTTCCTTAATCACTCAGAACCCTCAAGCTGACCCCTCAGGAATAATGTCCACCTACATCAGCCAGGCTTGTTGTCCCTCAGCAGTATCCTGGGTATTTGAAAGTCCATTGTTTACCCTAAAGAGAGGCAGTTAACAAAGCATAAACTTCAGGGCTCTGAGAGGGGAATCTAACCAATATGTTCAGTGTCATGTATATATTTATTTAATTCTCCAGAGTAGGACATTGTAACCACTCTAGATTAGTGCTACTGTCCCACTTCAAATTCCTCTCCATCTTTTCCATACAGTCAGAGAGTGTTGGAACATTTTGGGATCTGGAGAAAGGCTTAAGCTGGGCATATGCTCAGTTTGAGTTCAGTAGGCTATACTAATTAATGCCACGTTAAAGGACAAGTCCTCTCCTGTGAAAGATAGAATTGGTAATGCAGGATTCACTGTATCATACACTTTTAAGGAAAATTTTAAAATAGAATTGTACTGTGCTACATTCTAGCAGAATTCTTACAGAATTCTTTTTTTTTTGTTTGTTTGTTTTTTTAGGAAGCAAACCTATAATAGTACTACAAACAATAAATATATCTGTTTTATGCATCTCAACCAACAATTAGACAAAACCAAATTTTGATCAACCGTGTTATAGAAAAGACTGAATTATGTTTATATTCTCTTTACAAAAAATATTGCAAATATCATTATTATGCAAAGAGGTGAGCAAAAAGTAAGCAACCTAAAAGTAAACAACCTAAAACGAAAAGTATTACAGATGTATGTTAAGCAATTAATTCATAAAAATTATTCTGGATTTCATATTTATGTTACTATTCAACTTTCTTAAAATGTATAATCTTTACTTTCTTTTCTAATTCTAAATAAACATCTGCTTTTATATAAAATTTTGCATTCATCATTTTACTTATTGTGTGTGTTAAAGAGGGGCCTCAAAATTATATAGGCTTCAAGCTCTACAAATGCCCTATCCAAGCCTGACTCCGATTCTATAAATCTGTCATCAGAATATTAATGTTAAGGTGGTAAGAAGCCTTTTATGTTACTCTGTGTTTTATGTTGGGGTAGTCTCTGCTGTGTATCCATTTTAAAGAGTCTTC
>NW_011888814.1:2231398-2232839 GCF_000151845.1 Pteropus vampyrus | reverse complement strand
AGAGGGGCCTCAAAATTATATAGGCTTCAAGCTCTACAAATGCCCTATCCAAGCCTGACTCCGATTCTATAAATCTGTCATCAGAATATTAATGTCAAGGTGGTAAGAAGCCTTTTATGTTACTCTGTGTTTTATGTTGGAGTAGTCTCTGCTGTGTATCCATTTTAAAGAGTCTTCCTACAACCTAACTCTATGAAATGGACAGTGGACGGCACAACCCCGTTCTCTAGTTGTACCTTCTGTCCCACAGCTGTCAGTGAAATAGAAGTTAGTAAGTAAGGGATCCTCTGTGAGGATAACAGAGACAGAAGGAGATTCCAGGGGTATTAAAGCTGAGATGAAAAAAAAAGAGGAAAGAGAAATTGAGCAGATGTTCTGATAGAGGGACACACATCGCATGGCAGGAGTGGGGGAGGAAAGAGAGAAAGAGAGAGAGAGAGAGAGAGAGAGAGAGACTTTTATTTCTTTTCATTTCCCAGTTCTAGATCTTCCGTATTGAGATCCATGAAACCACCTGTAACCTTATAAGACCACTGCTTCACATCCCTCTCATTTATTGAGATTTGAGTGGATCTCTATTACTGGAAACGAAAAACGTCCTGAAAAATTATCATTTCCAACAAATTTGCATTTTACTGGAGGATTCTGGAAAATAATAGCTATGATTAATTGAATGCCAGACAAGTTATTGAATACCTACAACGTCTCTAATTTCACAACATCCCCAGCAAGTAGCTATTATCAACATTTTACAAGTGAGAAAATAGATGGCCTTAGAGAAGGTAACTTGCTAACTAACAGTCATATAATGAGAAAGCAAAGCTGGATTGCAACTCAGCTTTCTGTGACTCCAAACTGTGTTATGCCATATTGTTTGCCAATGTCTAAAGCCAAAGGAATTGATTTCTGCTGATGGAATTTAATACATGGTTTTGAATTCACAATTATTGGATTTTAGAAGACATACAGGTTAACTAGTTCAACCCTTCATTTTTACATTAAGGTCATTGCAAACTCAGAAGTGATGCTGCTCAAGGTTCCAGAATAAGTGTCCGAAACAGCCAAAAACTTGGATGCCCTGCATTCCTCCCATTAAATTTTACCTATTCTGAGAGTGTATAAGAATCCCAGACATAGCTTCATACTGTTTCTGTTGAATAAAAACTATTTGCCTGCTGGTAAATTCAAATCTAATAATTCACATTTTTTCATTCCAAAAGGGAACATTAATAGGCAATATTAAAGAAATCGAAATGCTAATTCCTTTAAAAAGTGGTTTAAAATGTATTTCACATATTCTTTCATTTAAAAGAATTTACTGTTTATGTCATTTAGTTTATTTAAAACCTAGAAAAATGACTATAATACTTACTGTCAATAACATCTGTTGTGTCTTATATATGTTATTTCTAATCCATATATAATGCGTGTATATATATAT
>NW_011888814.1:2229631-2231348 GCF_000151845.1 Pteropus vampyrus | reverse complement strand
TATTTCTAATCCATATATAATGCGTGTATATATATATGATATATATGATATATATATCATATATATATGAAACTTAGATGAAGTAACTTATACAAGGTCACCCATATGATAAAGGGCAAAAAAGATTTAACCCAGGTCTTGGTTGACTAAAAATAGCAAATATTTCACCAATTTTGTTGAAGTTTAACATATATAAGATTCAAAATATGGGCATTTAGACGTGTTTATATTATGTCCTTATTATATTGTGTTTCTTTTCCTACTACCAGTGAAATAATTATGGCTTGCCATTGAAATCAATGATCTGATCACTAGCTTTTAAATATTCCTTCAACGGAAACCTTGGTGCATAAATACTCAGGGCTGTGAATTTTCTCATTGAGCAGAAATAGATACAAGAAAAACAACTCACCTGACCAGAGCTTTCAGATTTAAGAATCATTTCTGTGTTTTAAACTGAAGACCAAGGATTTAAAATATTTACTTATGCCCCTAGAAGAAAAAATATCTTGGGAATTCCACTATCCTGAATAATGTATCATCCAAAAATAAAACAAAATTTACTTTAAAATTCTGATTTTTTAGAAATGTTTTTTTCTAAAAATTGCTTCTTGGCTATGTTATGGTTGATTACACTGATATTGATTTTTGTTCTTCTTGAATAAACAGAGGTTATAAAATGTAATATTCTTTATCTAGACTTTTTCAATCAGGATTCTATTAGAAGGAAAGTAGACAAGACTGAATAGTATTTGGCCAATAGCCATTATTATGTGAGATGAAATGAATATAAATTTAGCACAGTACCTGGCATACAGTAAAAGCTCAATTAAGTGTTAGCTATTGCTGTTTTTATTATTGGCAGTAGAAGGATGCCCGGGAAGCCATCAGAGATGTGGATGACTTCCTTAGATGAACATAGCATTTTGGCAAATGTTTCATGAGATATCTGAGGATGCTAGGCTAGTGGTGAAATAAAGCAGCTTTATGTAGTTACAAAACAAGATTTGGTTTGCACCTGGCTTTGTGCCAACCATGTCAGAGACCTTCTCGATTTCTGTGGAAGTTTGATCTGACCTGCTGATGTGACATTGCTGACACCACAGTGCAGCCAGTGCCACCTGCAATGTATCAGCACTTTTTCTCCTGCAAGTGCACATGCCTTTAATAAATATCCAATTTCTCACTCTGCGGATGTACTTTCTTTTCTCCTCTTCTTGAACTTAGGGCACTAATTTAGGTTCTAGTGCTGCGTAATAACTGTCCTGAATGTTACAACAGATGAGTGGGCTCACATCATTTACCACTTGTAGTCATCTAAAAGGAGAATTAGCAGCCAAATATTCTGCCAACATAGCCACATTGTTCCCAGTTATTTCAACTATAAAGCTAAAAAAAAAAAATAGGTTCAATATCCAGATAATTATTCTCCACTAGAGTTCACAATCTTTGAAAGGCAGCATGCCAGCATCCTGAACATCACCATCTGGAGGGTGATAGCTGAATGCTGATCCTGTCATAAAGTAGTAAGAATGGAAGAAAGCTGACCTTGGTTAATTCCTGGAGAAAGTTTCTGATGAAGGATAGGAGCAGCTATGATTCTGTTAATTTAATAGACAGTTGGTTGCAGTGATGGTTGTATTCAGCTAATGTGCCAGTGAAAACTGGTGTGTGTGAAAATTTGACTCATGTTCAGAGGCTTTCTCTCTTTGACAGC
>NW_011888814.1:2222094-2228771 GCF_000151845.1 Pteropus vampyrus | reverse complement strand
GAATCTTAACCATCTCAGGACAGTTTTGTGAAACATCTATAGAACTGAAAAAATTGATTTAAAAAATTTTGTTTCAAAAATGACCTTGCCAAATTGATTAAAATTGCTTTCTTAACTTTTAAAAGATCAATTTTTACATTTTTTTTTCTTTTTCAGTTAAATTTATTGACGTGACATTGGTTAATAAAATTATATAGGTTTCAAATGTACCATTCAATAATACATCATACGTGTATTGCATTATGTGTTCACTACCCCAAGTTAAGTTTCCTTTCATCACCTTATATTTGACCCCCTTGACACTTAACCACTTTTCCTCTAGTAATCACTAACCTGTTGTCTGTGTCCGTGAGTCTCTGTTTATTTGTCTTGTTTGTTTGTTACTTTCAGTTTTATATCTCACATATGAGTGAAATCATATGGTTCTCATCTTTTTCTGTCTGACTTATTTCGTTTAGCATTATAATCTCAAGATCTATCCTTATTGTTGTTAATGGCATTATTTCATCTTTTCCAATGGCTGAGTAATATTCCATTGTATATGTATACCACATTTTTTTATCTAGCAAAGGGCACTTCAGTTGTTTCCATGTCTTGGCTACCATGAATAATGCTGCAATAAACAATGGGTTATATATATATCTTTACGGATAAACGTTTTCAAAATTTTGGGGTAGATACCCAGAAGAGGGATTGCTGAGTCATATGGTAATTCTATTCTTAATTTTTTGAGGAAACTCTATATATGTTAGAATGGCTATCATCAACCAGACAAGTAATAACAAGTATTGGAGAGGTTGTGAGGGAAAAAGAACTCTCATACACTGCTGGTGGGAATGTAAATTGGTACAGCCACTATAATTTTTGCATTTTTTAAGTGTTCAAAAGTTTGCATGTTGAGAGGGCCATAATGTTGATTATGATTTATGTTATGGTTGTAAGCTTGTATCTAAACAGAATACTCACTTCAATTGAAAAAAAAGAAAAACTAAGAGGTAGCTAATTTATCATGCCATAGTTTTATATGATGGCCACAGATGAAAATGTGGCTTTGTAAGTTGAACAGGCTTTCATTTAATTTGGAATAATATTTCATGTAGCTTCAATAAGGCTCCGTAGTACCGAGGGGAATAGAGTTAGTATGGGTATGGATAACTTTGCAAGTGTTCCTTTTACACTTTTTAAAGGAAAATTCTTTTCTTCTAGCATATAATTAGCTTTATGTGAATTAGTCATGTGAAACTTCTTTCATACCGGCTTATTATTTTCAGTAAGTACATGTGATCAAAATATTTCCATTAAAAAAAAAAGAACCCTCTTCTCACCACTCAGTGTCCATCTACTTTACTGTCCTATTTAGCTCCATTTTTATAGAGATTAAACTTCACCACTAGTCTAAACTTGCTCCACATTCTCACTTTTGTGAGACTTTTCTGATCTAATTTTTCCTGACCAACCTTTGGCATTTGCCACTGTCTTTAACATCACCCCTGAAGCTCCCTTTGCTTCATGAGAATTCTTTAATTCTATGAAAGTTCTTGTCTTGGTTCTCCCAACTTAGTAGCCACCTCTCATTCTCATTTACCTAAGTCTTTTCTTCTACCCTGCCCCAAATATTGTTTTTCTTAGGATTCTTTCTATCTTGAGTTTCTTTCTCTCTCACTTCATATACCACCTATTTTCTGAGGACTCATAATTGTACATTCTAGTTCCTGAAATTTAAAGTTATATTTCTGTAATTGTTAAAAAAAATCCACAAATCTAAGACTGAACTCACCTACCTCCCTCAAATGTCAAGCCGTTTCTCCTCCAACAGTATTCTCTCTTTCTGGTGATGGCATCGTCGTTTTCCTTGTCTACCCCTCTTTGCCTTAAAAAAAAAGAACTCATTCATCCTTTAAGATTAATTTCAAATCTCACGTTTGTTTGGGAACGTTCCTGACCTTACTGGGTTTTTTGCTCTCCTGTGCTCTTGCTCTTTGCCTCCATAACACCACAGTCTTATTTCTGTTTAATATGTTCACCCTGTGTTGTTATCATTAATTTACTTTAAATCATCTTCACTGTTAGTTCCTTTTGAGCCAGACTTTGGTATGTTTATCTCTGTGTCTATCGGATCTACCTCAGTGATTCATACAAATTAAGAGCTCAAGACATGCTTTTGAGTAAATGAATATTTCCTCAACCTTTGCAAATATAGCTATAGTTTGGATATATTATTCATTGATTTCATCTCCATTTTTCTATTTGCGATACTTTAATTATCTCCCATCTCAACTAGTCTTCTTTTTTATAAGTTAAATTTCTATTTGTTTTAGAGACTTTTTTTACATAAAGAAATATCTAAGTGTATAGGAAAGAATTACAGAAGAATCATAGTAATATTTTGTTTCTCCCATCTTTTGAACCCAAAGAACACATTGTTTTCTTGGTGATGGGAAAGAAATACATGTCAGATTACAATACCAAATTTCTTTTATAAGGTAATTGTGATTAGAACCCTAGCCCACTTACTGAGTCTGACATTAGAATTTACTCCAAAACCAATTAATCTACAGCCTGGTACTAGTAGGGATACAGTAAATATTTGTTGACTGATTTTATGCATGAATCTCTTCATCTATTATTTCAAATTGAGACAGTATATAAACTAGCTCATAACTCATGGTAATCATTAGTAGCTGGCATTTACTGAGAGCACAATAATGCCATGCACAGTGTTTCTTACTGCTTTACATGTATTACATTATCTCATTTAATCCTCAACAATCTTATAAGGTAGATTTATTATTGTTACTGTTATTACCATTTAACAAATTGAGAAACTGAACCATAGAGAGGTTTAGTAAATTATGTAGAATATCACTACTAGCAAGCAGTAGAACTAAAATTTAAGCCCAGTAGTCTGGTTCCGGCCTGCATGTTCTTGAGTAATCTGTAATAGCTGCTCTGCGATAGACGAAGGACTCCAAATGTATTTGTAAAGTAAATTTATGTAACCAAATATGCTTCTCCAAAATATGAGAGCTATGAGAAATCTAAATAATTATCGCTTGACATTTTTTTCCAAGTATGAATATAGTGATATTTAAAAACCCACAACCACAATTGGGTGAACAGTAAATAAAGGTTCCTTATTCTTTTCTAAAATGTCCAGTAATTTTATTTGAGAGCAGTTGATGCATGATGTTAAAAATATTTCTTCAATCTAAGGCCCTGCCAACTATATCTTATTGTGTAGTGGCAGACTATTTCCTCTTTAACTATACTTCACAACTTTGTTGATTGCTGTTCTTACCATTTTCCTGTCATTAGCCTCTCAGCTTCTACTTTTCAGTCTCTTGTAGCTGGTCCACTGGGGTAAATATACTGCTTCCTTACTCTTTTGCATTTTACATGCTCTCAGGTTTTTATGAAACCTCTCTAAAGTACAATCTGTATATCACAGCATGCATGACTTACATATTAGAGTATACAGCAAAAATTTATACTCTGCAAACACTGTTAAAAACTGATAGCATATCAAAGTAGAGACTCTTAATTATGAAGTATCTTGGAGTTCTTTTAAAATATCCTTGAGTTCTTTTTCAGCTTCTAAAACAAATAATTGTAATTAAAAATTCCTCTCACGCCCAGATAAATCTAAAAGGGAATTATTTTACCCATATAGGCAGAAAAAATATTAACTTTTTAGAGTTTGGCATTCTAAAAATCAACACTGGAAAGATGCTTAGTTAAGTAATGCAGAAATCATTGGTTGTAGTATAAAAAGTTATCCTCTGATTACTCATTGTAATCTCATTTGAAAGGAGAAAACACATAAACCATATCTGTAATTAAAATGCAAACTCACTCATTTATCAGTGCTTGGGGAAGATTGATCCCCTTAATACACTCTCTACCTATGTGAAAAATGATAACATTTGCACTGATTCAGCAGTTCAAAGCTGTATAAAATAGAATAGTTTCAAGATTAAAAAAAAAAAGGATAATGTCAGTATTTGCAAATGTATATAACTCCAGGTTTTTCAAATATTTAAGTAGTTATATTTGTTTAATACTCTACAAGCATTTTACGTCCTCATCAAGCAAGACAATTTAGGGATTAAGTTCAGTCCACACAGTTTTGTAACATAGCTAACTTTAATATGAAAAAATGTCCTAAGAGGTCACAATATGGTTCCACCAAAGTAATACAAGTTGGGTGGGGTCTTTGCAGGCCATTCCTACTTAGCAATGGAAATGGCTAAATTAAACTTGACCTGAGCATTCAACGAAATGCTTATTTAGCTTTAGCTCAGTCAAAATTTTTTTCTTGAGGGGAAAAATATATAGTGAAACGATTTTCTTTTCCCCATTCAATACCAACAAAGAATGTCTGCAAATTATAAGGGAAATAACATCATATTGGGCCATCTATGAAAAATATAACCAGACTTTTAAGAAAGTAAATTACAGTTTGAGTTAGGCACCTTTATGCAATAGAAATGGTGCTTGGGATAATGACATTTCTGGCTGGTTGCCTTGTTTGATGCTTCCAGAAGTGGTTTCCTTTGAGACTATTAAATAAAAGGATTGATATGATATGGAACTTGAGTCAGTGGTAACCTTTGTATGAGGATTAGTTGACTCTTTGATTAATTTTGGCATTTCATTTTACACCTCTTTTTGAAATCAACTCATGACAATGTAGTCAATCAACTTCCTTCTATAAACTACTCAGTGTACTCTGAGATACTTTATATGTATTCTGATTAATGTTACATCATCTTAAACTTTACCAAAAATAAGTGAACCAAGGGTACTAAATGCAGAGGGGAGAAAGTGGAGGGCTCTGTGGATAAGCAGAAGAAAATGAGGTTTCTATTTCCACTGTTGTTATCATCATCATCATCATCATCATCATCAACATCCTCATCATCAATAAATTAATTGATTAAGTTCACATTTGCCATTTTCTGCCTTTTCTCCATTATAATCTCTTTTGAAGGCATGCATATTTGAGACTTATTAGAAGCATGCTTATTTAAATCTAGCTTATGTCCCCTCTTTCTTAAAAAGCAACAGATAGTGTGGTAAAATACCGGGTTATATGACAATTTGCTGACACTCTATCATAAAATATGTCTGACATAAAGTGAGAGATCTCATTGTCTCACCAACAGAGAAAATACAAAACCTTAAATTTAGCTTACTTCGTATTCTCAAATATTCCTGTGTTTAGGGTGAAGTACACTTTTTCTGTATATGGTTGCTTCTTAAAATGAAAGTGAATCAACTTCACGGTCCTCAATTAGCCAGCACAGGGCATTGTAGGCATCAAAATAGGTAGTAACATGAACATGAACTAAAATTGTGGTGGTTCTTCTAACTCTAGATTTAGTCATTTTTGTAACTGGAGGCTGTATAACATTACTATGGAAAAGTATCCACAGTTCCTTTGGAATAAATGTCAGTAGAGTTTGGACTTGTCATTATCTACAGCCTGGCTAACATAAGAAGAGACAGTTTCCCTCCAAGGTGGGTCTACATGTGGACTTTTCCAATAGAAAAAAAGAATTTCAAGGTCATAATTATTTATTTATAAATTGTGCTTGACTTAATTAAACCCAGGAACCAAACTGTACAGTCCAGTTACACATGATAATATTTTGTAAAGAACACCTGTGAAAACTGAACCTAGGTATAGGTGTCCAAAATGAAGGGCCGTTCCTTAAGATATCACACTGGGGTGGGTCTGCCCTACCAAAGTGTTGCGATTGATAATAGACAAAATTTTAAAGTTTGGGGAAATGTACATGATAATTGCCTCTGGCAAAAATGGGCTCGGGAAAGGAAGCATCATATGGGTTGTCAAGAGTTGGTTCAGAGCCTAATTTCTAGAAAGCAGACAGAGATCATTTTTGTTTATTTTTAAATATTTACATTTTTCATCTCCTTTCTGCCTCTGCCATATTGCTACTCTTGGTGTTCCAGTATGGTAGGAAGGAAAGGGGCAAATGCCTTGGACATTTAGATAAGACAATGTTCTAGTTGCCATTTGCCAGTTGTGTGACCATAACAATTTTGAGTCTGTTTTTATTTCTGTAAAATAGAAATGATAGTGTTTACTTTTTTTGTCAGGATTGAAGTAGTGCATATAAAACAGCCAACACAGAGCTAGACATGCAATAATTAAGCACTGGAAGCTATTTTACTTTCCTACTTCTTTCCTTTGTTCCCTCTTTCCCCACTTTACCTCTCCTCCCTAGCTCTCCTTTCTTTGCCTCCTTCCTCTCATTCTTTATTCATTATCTATTGAAAAATATTTTTTAACTACTTCCCATTTGCTAAGTACTATGCTTGGCACTGAGGATAAATTGGTGCCTTGATGGCGAAGATAATCCCTGCCCTCATCTGCTTACCATCTAAAAAAAGAGACAAACATTAATCAGAGTAGGGTATAAATGAATGTAAAAAATTATAACTTGCATTTAAAGCAGAAGTACATGGAGGTATGAGAATGAATAATTGGATTATTAATATGTTTTCCTTTGTCCCTTTCTAGAAGTATAAACAGAAAAATAAACTATATTAGAATAGAACCCAGAATATTAATAGATAATGTAAATGTTTATATGTTGGTTGATTGTTCTTGAAAGTATATGAAAGTTGGTACTTCTGTATTTTGAAATTCT
>NW_011888814.1:2216997-2219834 GCF_000151845.1 Pteropus vampyrus | reverse complement strand
CACCATGTGGGTGGGTAAGCAAAGATGATGGTGTGGGTGATTCAAACAAGATTATGTCACTGGATGGGGTTCAGCTCTGGTGCCTCTGCATGTCTGTGCAAGCACATGGTTCTCCCCTCTGTTCTGAGGCTACCCATTCAGGGATACCTGGGAACAACTAAATGCTGAGTATCAGGATCTCTCTGGGGGTTACTTGTGGATTTCTTTCATTTACAAGACGTATTACATAAAAAGGTAATAAAACTATCTTTGTGCATATGCATGTTTTTATGGTAAAAGAATAAAGAAAATTTCAAAGTCATTCTGAAGGAGATATTTTTCTAATGCTTTACACTGCATAATACATTAGTTCTTCACAAACAGATGCCAGTACCCATACTTATTTATTGAATGCCTGTCACTGAAAATAAATAATATATCCATTTTTGATAAAAAAATTTACTGTCGAAAAAAAGAAACATTTCTAATGTCAGAATCATGTAGAAACATTTGTGCTGTGATTTATAGGGTGCCAAGGAGAAAATCAGGAAGTATACAGCAGTATCGTTAATTTGACTAGAACTTTTATATTTCCCTCAGCATATACCCCTTGTACAGCCTGGTATAAAGGGATTAAGAGATGGGCACTAGTAAATACCTTCTAAGCTCTTATGCTCCCTGAAACTGGTACACAGAACCAAGAATCCTGCTGCTTAGCCAAAGGCTGCTCTGAGGAATTACTTAATGGGGAATATTCTCAAGAAAAAAAAGTTGTTAATCTCCTACACTGATTTTATTTATTTGCCTCTAAGGAGAAAAAAATAGAGCTGCAAAATGAAGTCGACTCACACAAATTCCATGCTATAAAGAAGCACATTATTGGAATCTCCAAGTACATTATCCAAGTAGTTTTAGAGAGAAAGATAGTGATGCTTAACGATCAAGTTTTCATATAAGTCGTAATTATTAAATCAGAATATTGATCCAAATATTGATCTAAGAGGTCACCTGCATCATAAATTTTATAATTTGAGATTTATTATATACATATCTCAAGTAAATATTAGGTGATGACTTTAGACCCACACGTTATAAACAAAAATATAGCAAACTATAAAATCAGATTATTGAGTTGGAAACATTTTAAAGACAAAATTAAACACCTATTTCAATGAATGTATCTAAGACAAGATATTTAAAATAAAGAGAATCAAATTTTTATTGCATTATTATTCACTGTGACAAAATTGGTGACAACCACAAAGAAAATAATACCAGCGTTTCCTGGTACAATATATTGTGCTTGTTGAATGTTTTTATTTCGTGTCCTGTGTTGCATTTTTTTTGTCCAGAAAGCAAAAATGCAAAGTGATATTGTAAGTTAATATCTGAGTTAGTCCCACTACTGTGCATTTTTCAGCTCACATTCCCATTTTTTCATAAGACTGTTATGTAGCGACATCATGTGTATATTTAACTGTGAAACGGTTCTCTAAAGTATCTGGAAAATAGTACAGCATAGAAGGTACCAAATGGAAGAGAGGATTGACTATGTGGAACGTGCTTTTAAATCCATCACTGAGTAATCTCATCTACAGAAAAAGTTTATATTTTTAATATTAAGGACCCGGCTATCGGCACACAGAAGGCAAGACTTCCATTCCTTGGGCTCAGTTTTACAGAAAGAGATCTTTTGGAGAATATTAATACCAGGAATACAGACTGAAGTATTCTCAGAGTCGGGCAGTTAGCACTATTTTTAAAATCATAACCAAGCTTGAGTTTTATTCTTATTTTTTTCCTTCAAGGATTATGTTATAGAATCAAGATGGAGTCTTGAAACAAACACTGAAGATGAAAAACGTGGTATTCACAAGCTCAAAGATGAGGACAATGACTTACTTATTGCAATAAGTATGATCTCCAGGGCCTGGGAAGACCTCCACCTATTGAGCAAAATTTGTCAAATTACAGATCACGGCTGAATTTGGTCATCCTGATGTTCTTGTATGGCCTTGTATGGCAAACTAAGAATGGTACTTAAAATTTTAAATGACTGAAAAAATTCAAAAAAAGAATATTTCATGACAAGTAAAAATAGTATAAAATTCAAATTTCAGTGTCTATAAATAAAGTTTTATTGGAACTCACATGTTAATTTTTTTCTGTGTTTGCTTTGATGCTTCAATAGCAGAGTTGAGTTGTTTTGACAGAGATCTTATGACATGTAAAGCTGAAAATATGTACTATTTCGTGCTTTACAGAAAACATTTGTAGACTCATGGTATAATTTACATGACTCTTGAAAGGTAAGTCATTTGAAATTCTTTTACATTCGATACAAACTCAGGGATAACTATGTCTATTCCACAGTATAGCTTTAGTTTTTGCAGCCCTAGGTATTGAAAAAGCCACGTTCTGTTTTGTTTGTTTGTTTATTTTGTTCTTTAGATTCCACATATAAGTAAAGTCATAGAGAATACAGACTCATAGGTACAGTGAACAAACTGATGATTGCCAGATAGGAGGACAGTTGAGGAGCTGGGTGGAAAATGTGAAGGGATTAAGAACTACAAATTTATAGTCACAAAATAGTCACAGAGATGTAAAGTACAACATAGGAAATACAGTCAATAATGTAATAACTATAGTGCCAGGTGGGTATTAAACTAATTGGGGGGATCACTTTGTAAATTATATAAATGTCTAACTGCTATGCTATACACCTGAAATAATATTAAATAATATTTAGTATCAACTGTAATTGAAAAATAAAAAATTATAATTCATCACAAAAAATCACTTATGAACTCTCTCTCCCTTTCTGTGTGTGTGTGTGTGTGTGTGTGTGTGTGTGT
>NW_011888814.1:2213753-2216631 GCF_000151845.1 Pteropus vampyrus | reverse complement strand
AACATAGTGATTAGATATTTATACAGCTTACAAAGTGATCGCCCTGAAAATCTGGTACCCATCTGACACCATACAGTTATAGACTATATTCCTCATGATATACTTTACATCCTCGCCACTATTTTGTAATTACCAATTTGTACTTTTTAATTCCTTCACTTCTTTCACCCATGCTCCAACCCCCCTCTCATCTGGCAATCATCAAAATGTTCTCTGTATCTATGAGTTCGTTTCCATTTTGTTTGTTTATTTTGTTCTTTAGGTTCCACATGTAAGTGAAATCATATGCCATTTGTCTTTCTCTGAATTATACCACTAAGCACAATACCCTCTAGGTCCATCTTTGTTGTTGCAGATGGCAAAATTTCATTCTTTTTTAAGGCTGAGTAATATTCCATTGTATATATGTACCACCTTTTCCTTATCTATCTATTCATTCATGAACACCCATTCTGCCTCCATATTGTAAATAATGCTTGGCTATTATAAATAATGCTGCAGTGAACATATGGATTCGCATGTCCCTTCGAAGTAGTGTTTTGGGTTTCTTCAGATACTCAGAAGTGGAATTACTGGGTTCTTTTCTGTTTCTTCTTATAGTCTTTGTTTTAAAATCTGTTTTGTCTGGTATAAGTATTGTCACCCCAGCCTTTCTTTTTATCATTTCTGTTTTCATGAAATATCTTTATCCATCCCCTTACCCCTAGTTTGTGTGTGCATTTTGATCTGAAGTTTGTTTCTTGTAGGCAGTGTATTGTTTTGTGTGCAAGGTCTTGTTTTCTTATCCATTCAGTCACCCTATCTTTTGATCGGAATATTCGATCCTTTCACATTCAGAACAGTTGTTGATAGGTAAGTAGTTATTGCCATTTTATTATTCCTATTTTTTATCTTTTTTTTCTTCTTTTTCTTCCTAAAGATGTTCCTCTAACATTTCATGTAATACTTGTTTGGTGATGACGAAGTCCTTTAGCTTTTTCTTATCTGGAAAGCTCTTTATTGCTCCTTCAATTCTAAATTATAACTTTGCTGGGTAGAGGAATCTTGTTTGAATATTTCATGACAGTCCCTTTTGGCCTGCAAAGTTTCTGTTGAGAAATCAGCTGACAGTCTTCTGGGAGCTCCCTAGTAGGTAACTAATTGCTTTTCTCTTGCTGCTTTGAAGGTTCTTTCTTTGTCTTTTATCTTTGGCATTTTAATGATGATGTGTCTTGGTGTGGGCCTCCTTGGGTGTATTATGTTTGGGACTCTCTGCGCTTCCTGAGGTTGTATGTCTATTTCCTTCACCAGATTAGGGAAGTTTTTAGTCATTTCTTGAAACGAGTTTTTAATTCCTTGATCTCTCTCTTCTCTTTCTGGTACCCTTATGATGTGAATGTTGATATGCTTGATGTTGTTCCAGAGGCCCCTTAAACTATCCTTGTTTTTTTGGATTCTTTTTTCTTGCTGCTGTTCTGATTGTGTGTTTTCTGCTACCTTATCTTCATAAAGTGAGGAACTGGGTTTTTTGGCTTCAGGGAGAGGGCTGGAGAGGCTGATTCGATCTTCTACTTCACATAATCTGTTAATTCCTCCTAAGGTATTCTTTATTTCAGTTATTGTATTCTTCATTTCCAACTGGTTCTTTTTTATGTTTTCTATCTCCATTTTAATGTTTCCTATTTATTTGTTAAAGTTCTCTCTGAGTTCATCTACTCTTCCCTTAAGTTAATTGAGCATCCTTATAACCAGCGTTTTTAACTCTGCATCTGGTAGATTGCTTGTCTCTATTTTGTTTAGTTCTTTTTCTGGGGCTTTATTCTGTTCTTTTATTTGAGACACGTTTCTTTGTCTCCCCATTTTGGCTTCCTCCCTGTGTTTGTTTCTATATATTAGGGATAAGGCTGCTATGTCTCTTGGTCTTAGGAGAATGGTCTTATGTAGTAAGTGTCCAGTGCAGCCCAGTGGCCTAGTCTTCCCTGGTCAATTGAGCTGGATGCTCTAGGTGTGTCCCTTGTATGTGTTGCGTGTGCTCTCCTGTTTTTGTTGAGCTTTGGTTGCTCTTTAGACATCAGTGAGAAGGACTGACTCTCAGGCTGACTGATTGTAAGGACTGGACAGTTAAGGGCTGATCTTATGAGGCAAAATTTGCTTAGCAGGGCTCTAGTGCCTGTCCAGTCTGCCCTTTGGGTTTGTTGTCCTCAGATGCGGCCCTGAGTGCGGCTCCAGCTTGGTCAGAAGCTGATCACCTGGTGTGCTGGCCTAGGGCCTCCTGAGAGGGGCCCCACTTCAGGCCAAGTTCAGCTGTAGCCTATGCCCTGCCAAGGGTCACCTGGCAAGAGTCCTCAAGCAATCCACAGATGGCTGCCACTCATGCTGGGCTTTTAGGTGCCTCGAGAGGCCAAGCGGTGAACTGAGGCCCGCTGTTTCTAGTGCCAGGCTTATGGCTGCTCAGCAAGAGGTACAGGGCATACCTGGATCAGATGTTGCTTGTTTGGTTTTTTAAAACTTTTGAGTAATTTTAGGAAAGTTTGCAGCATGAGACAAGATAGGCCATTTGTATGGAAAAGCCACAAAAGGCAGCTTGGGTGGGCCCAAAAGTTGGATCAGGCAAGGTCTCAGGGAATCGCCAGGGTGGGGCAACCAGTGTTAGCCAAGTGGATGGAAACTCAGATATGGCAGTGGCTTGGGTGTACACTGGGAGCAGGGAGGGCTCAAGAACGAATTCTGCCAACATTTCTTTCTGGGAGGCAACTGCCCCTCCAGCCCTTGCCCTGAAGCCAGACAACCCAGCCCTCCCTTTATGTCCCCAGTGCTTTTCGAGCAGCTGCTCCAGCACTGAAGCTCAGAGCTTGTGAGTCTGTCAGTAAGTTCACACATGGGCCGTTTAAGAGGAATG
>NW_011888814.1:2207797-2213703 GCF_000151845.1 Pteropus vampyrus | reverse complement strand
GCCATTTTATTATTCCTATTTTTTATCTTTTTTTTCTTCTTTTTCTTCCTAAAGATGTTCCTCTAACATTTCATGTAATACTTGTTTGGTGATGACGAAGTCCTTTAGCTTTTTCTTATCTGGAAAGCTCTTTATTGCTCCTTCAATTCTAAATTATAACTTTGCTGGGTAGAGGAATCTTGTTTGAATATTTCATGACAGTCCCTTTTGGCCTGCAAAGTTTCTGTTGAGAAATCAGCTGACAGTCTTCTGGGAGCTCCCTAGTAGGTAACTAATTGCTTTTCTCTTGCTGCTTTGAAGGTTCTTTCTTTGTCTTTTATCTTTGGCATTTTAATGATGATGTGTCTTGGTGTGGGCCTCCTTGGGTGTATTATGTTTGGGACTCTCTGCGCTTCCTGAGGTTGTATGTCTATTTCCTTCACCAGATTAGGGAAGTTTTTAGTCATTTCTTGAAACGAGTTTTTAATTCCTTGATCTCTCTCTTCTCTTTCTGGTACCCTTATGATGTGAATGTTGATATGCTTGATGTTGTTCCAGAGGCCCCTTAAACTATCCTTGTTTTTTTGGATTCTTTTTTCTTGCTGCTGTTCTGATTGTGTGTTTTCTGCTACCTTATCTTCATAAAGTGAGGAACTGGGTTTTTTGGCTTCAGGGAGAGGGCTGGAGAGGCTGATTCGATCTTCTACTTCACATAATCTGTTAATTCCTCCTAAGGTATTCTTTATTTCAGTTATTGTATTCTTCATTTCCAACTGGTTCTTTTTTATGTTTTCTATCTCCATTTTAATGTTTCCTATTTATTTGTTAAAGTTCTCTCTGAGTTCATCTACTCTTCCCTTAAGTTAATTGAGCATCCTTATAACCAGCGTTTTTAACTCTGCATCTGGTAGATTGCTTGTCTCTATTTTGTTTAGTTCTTTTTCTGGGGCTTTATTCTGTTCTTTTATTTGAGACACGTTTCTTTGTCTCCCCATTTTGGCTTCCTCCCTGTGTTTGTTTCTATATATTAGGGATAAGGCTGCTATGTCTCTTGGTCTTAGGAGAATGGTCTTATGTAGTAAGTGTCCAGTGCAGCCCAGTGGCCTAGTCTTCCCTGGTCAATTGAGCTGGATGCTCTAGGTGTGTCCCTTGTATGTGTTGCGTGTGCTCTCCTGTTTTTGTTGAGCTTTGGTTGCTCTTTAGACATCAGTGAGAAGGACTGACTCTCAGGCTGACTGATTGTAAGGACTGGACAGTTAAGGGCTGATCTTATGAGGCAAAATTTGCTTAGCAGGGCTCTAGTGCCTGTCCAGTCTGCCCTTTGGGTTTGTTGTCCTCAGATGCGGCCCTGAGTGCGGCTCCAGCTTGGTCAGAAGCTGATCACCTGGTGTGCTGGCCTAGGGCCTCCTGAGAGGGGCCCCACTTCAGGCCAAGTTCAGCTGTAGCCTATGCCCTGCCAAGGGTCACCTGGCAAGAGTCCTCAAGCAATCCACAGATGGCTGCCACTCATGCTGGGCTTTTAGGTGCCTCGAGAGGCCAAGCGGTGAACTGAGGCCCGCTGTTTCTAGTGCCAGGCTTATGGCTGCTCAGCAAGAGGTACAGGGCATACCTGGATCAGATGTTGCTTGTTTGGTTTTTTAAAACTTTTGAGTAATTTTAGGAAAGTTTGCAGCATGAGACAAGATAGGCCATTCGTATGGAAAAGCCACAAAAGGCAGCTTGGGTGGGCCCAAAAGTTGGATCAGGCAAGGTCTCAGGGAATCGCCAGGGTGGGGCAACCAGTGTTAGCCAAGTGGATGGAAACTCAGATATGGCAGTGGCTTGGGTGTACACTGGGAGCAGGGAGGGCTCAAGAACGAATTCTGCCAACATTTCTTTCTGGGAGGCAACTGCCCCTCCAGCCCTTGCCCTGAAGCCAGACAACCCAGCCCTCCCTTTATGTCCCCAGTGCTTTTCGAGCAGCTGCTCCAGCACTGAAGCTCAGAGCTTGTGAGTCTGTCAGTAAGTTCACACATGGGCCGTTTAAGAGGAATGTCTATAATTCCAACCATCCTCAGTTTCACTCATCCATAATCTCCATTGGTTTTCACAGCCAGAAAATGTGACGACTTTTCTTCCTGGAACTGGATTCCTGGCTAGGGAGTCAGGTGTGGAGCAGGATCCCTCACGCCTCAGTGGGAACCTCTGTAGCCAAGATATCCTTCCTTATTCTCAACTGCCACAGGTGGTTACAGGGACCAGTCCATTCCATGTTTTCACCTCTCCTACTGTTCTTGAGGTGGCCTCTTCTGTATGTCGCCAGTTATAGAACTGTTCAGCTAGACTTCAGGCGACTCCCAATGATGGTGGTTCTTAATTTAGTTGTAATTTTGATGTGGTCGTGAGAGGAGGCAAGTACAGTATTTACCTATTCCGCTGTCTTAACCGGAAATCCATATTTTACATATTACAACATTGATTTATTTAATCTAATTTTCTATAAAAATAAAATTAATGTTATAATTAAGAATTAGTAAAAGAAATAATAGTATAATTAAATAGCTGAACCTCAATAACAAGAGATACTTTTGAAAGAAGTAAACATTTTTTATAAAGATGAAGTGTTTTAAAAGGTAAACTTCAATTACTATTTCACTAACTGTAAAGATCATGTATTTATGTTCCCTTAATTTTAGAAAAACAGCTTGATTTGAATATTGCTTAGTATTATTTACCATTTAATCTTAATTTAGAATCCAGCTATTCTTATGTGGGGCTCCAGAAATGCAAACATGTATGATGTAAGAATTCTCCAAGCTATATTCCTCTCTTAATGTTTTGACCTTTTCTAGAGAGAATGTTTTCTATCTGCTTTCTAGTTAATGTACAGGAGGGCGTGTGGGGAGGAGAGGGTTGATTAATCTTTTCAGTCTCTTGAATATGCTCTTTGAGATCTAGGGATTCTTACTTCTTTTTCCTGTAAGGGACGTAGAGGAAAGGCAGAAAGAGGTTCTGATAGGTCAACTCCTGACCATCAAGGGAGTGGGGAAGGAAGAAAGAGTTTCTCCCATTGTAATGGTATCACATTTTACTTTTTCTCAGTAGGAGAAAATTAAAAAAAAAGAAAAAATTGGTTGACCAGAATGTTCCTTAAGAGTTGCATTCTCAAAAGACTTTCTTCTGTATGTAGAACAAAATATCAGGATTCGAATAAAGCTGTGGAGTAGAAATTTTACTGCTTGTAAGACAGCAGATATGGAGATGACACTGCAGTGCTAAATGAGCCAGATTCTGCAGTGATGAATAGCTCTTAGAGCAGGAGTTGGCTACACTTGAATTTGGATAGTTCTGTCTTCTTCTGTATGAACGTGCATTTATCTCAGACTTCCAAATTCTGCCACCTGACACTGTGGCACCTAATATCATCATATCAACTTCCAAGTGTTCCACATATACTGTCATATGATTGTCCCTATACACGTAATCTGACAAGAGGTATTTGTGAGAATCTGAACAGACTCCTGTGTCAGCGTATATACCAGACCATGGCAGGTCTGAAAAATCCTCAGAGCTTACATGATCTTAGTGCTTAGGTAACTGCCCAATTTATTAACAATCAAATCTATAAGGATGATCTTCCCTGTCATGGAGGGAGGGAGTTCATCTTTCTCCTACTCTTGGTTTAGACATACACAGAGGCTCTACCTTTATCAGCACTCGTCTGTGCTGCTTCATCTGGGCTTTGCTATAAAGTGCTTCTGAGCCTTAAGGTTTACTAGAGTCTACCTAGAGACACTTAAATATGCAACTTCCTGTGTAGCTGAAAGTTGGCTTGTACTACTAAACCTCTGACTTTTTAAAATAAAGCTTGTGGGAATAGGATGAAATATATTAACCAATCTGCTACACTTCTCATTATCTAAGAGAGAAATTCATGTATCCTATTATTCCAGGAGAGCTACTTGTGATTTTTCTTTTTGTTAATCTTTTCCTCCTTAAAAGTATTTTCTGTTTACATGCTTAAGTCATGAGGCTTGGGGCACTAAAATGAGTGTGCTAACTTGAACTTCAGGACATATATTTTAGCAAAGATACACTTACTATATTTGAAGGGCCCAGGTATAAGGCTACTCTATGCTAGCGAGCACACAGAGTTCAAACTTTTATACAAAAGTAGGCCTTGTCTTGACAGAAGCTTTCTAGTTAATCAGCAGTATCTCCTTTACTTTTAGGTGACAATGAAGTCCTCTGTTTTCTCGTTACAACTATTCTACTATATAAAGGCGTTATTTGGAGATGGCTCTTATTACCTTGATGACTGAAATAAGAAGCCAGAGAAACATAAAAAAAGAGAAAAAGAAAGGAACAAGAACAAAGTTATTTTATATAAGCTGCAATGGAGTTATCTGTGTTTACTCCACCATTCCTACCATGGCTCCATCTACATTTAAGCTCTCAGACCTCAAGTCTGTTGAGTCTCCGAAATGTTTTATTTCCACTTCTAATTTCTTTTTCTTCTTGAAGAAAAATCAAAGGGAAATAATTTTTCTATTATTCAGAGTTTTCACCCTATACTTAAGTTTCTGTACTAGAATTTGCTTTTGTCATAACTATGCATATCTGATCTCGTCACTGATTTCAGTGCTATCCTCAAATTTTCATGCTCCTTAATCATCTTTTCTCTCTGAGCACAGAATATCCTAATTGTGTTATACACATTTAAGTTGTACAGATATTAAATGCCAGTTATAACATTATTTACATACTTTCAATAATTATTTCTTTTGCTAAGTATCTTATAAAGCAGAACTTTTCACATTTGTTTTGGGTGTTTGCTTCTTGCACTGACTATAAAAACACTACTAGCACTTTTCCAATTAGTTGTCTTGACAGAGGATAAAGCACTTTTGAGTTCCACTGACATCTATTAACTGGGCCCTACAGAGTCACTAGGACACTTATCATTACTAGATTGTCCTCATGCTGAATTGTTTAAGAAATGCCAACTAATATGTCCACGGTAGACTAAAGTTCCTCCTCCATCTCCATTTGCAGTGTCATCATCAGAGAAAGCAAATCAACACTTGCAGGCCTTTTTCATTTATTCATCGAACTGGTACTGGGTGACAGGCACTATGCCCTGACACATGGGAAGACTGACCTTTCTTTAAGACATGATTCTTCTAGCTGCTATAGTCATTTAAAAATGTTAAGCAGGGATATCACCAACAGACCAAATAATAGCAGAGCAGAAGAGTGGAACAAACATTATGAAGCTACTAAATCAACCATGGGACTGCCTAACTCCAGAGTTCTTGTTGAGAGAGACAATAAATTACTATATTGAAAACTACTTTTAGCTGGGCATTGTGTTACATAAGCTAACAAATCTTAAAAAATACATATTACAACCATGTTCCCCAAATAATCCTAAATCATTGCTTCATTTCTGAAGTTTATTTTATTTCAGCTTTAGCTGTATAATGTTGTCATAAAAAAAAGACTGCTGTATCTTTCAATAATCATTGAAATCATCAGTAGGACCAATTTTTATACTAGTGGAGAGCTGGGGTAATTTTTGGCTGGTTCCGTCGAGTCTTTGTGTTTTTTTTTTTGTATATATTGGTGTCTTATAGAAAGAACATCACACCATAGGGAACTTAACCCAATTTACATTCCTTTGCAACTCACAGTCCTAGATTTTAATTTACTCTGTATTCCATCAATGAGGAAAAATGACTGTTAATGAAAACATATCTGAAAGATTGTTAATTTTTAATTTTTAAATGTCCCGATAATATAATTTATTGTGTGCATCAACAAACGTATTATTACTCTCATTTTTGTTAGTATTATCTTTTATTCTTCTACATACCTTTGAGGGAAATAATTTATATAATGAAAACAAACTTCACTTAGAGGAAACAGAGAAATCTTGTGAAATTATG
>NW_011888814.1:2194254-2207062 GCF_000151845.1 Pteropus vampyrus | reverse complement strand
TGTGATTTTTCTTTTTGTTAATCTTTTCCTCCTTAAAAATAATTTCTGTTTACATGCTTAAGTCATGAGGCTTGGGGCACTAAAATGAGTGTGCTAACTTGAACTTCAGGACATATATTTTAGCAAAGATACACTTACTATATTTGAAGGGCCCAGGTATAAGGCTACTCTATGCTAGCGAGCACACAGAGTTCAAACTTTTATACAAAAGTAGGCCTTGTCTTGACAGAAGCTTTCTAGTTAATCAGCAGTATCTCCTTTACTTTTAGGTGACAATGAAGTCCTCTGTTTTCTCGTTACAACTATTCTACTATATAAAGGCGTTATTTGGAGATGGCTCTTATTACCTTGATGACTGAAATAAGAAGCCAGAGAAACATAAAAAAAGAGAAAAAGAAAGGAACAAGAACAAAGTTATTTTATATAAGCTGCAATGGAGTTATCTGTGTTTACTCCACCATTCCTACCATGGCTCCATCTACATTTAAGCTCTCAGACCTCAAGTCTGTTGAGTCTCCGAAATGTTTTATTTCCACTTCTAATTTCTTTTTCTTCTTGAAGAAAAATCAAAGGGAAATAATTTTTCTATTATTCAGAGTTTTCACCCTATACTTAAGTTTCTGTACTAGAATTTGCTTTTGTCATAACTATGCATATCTGATCTCGTCACTGATTTCAGTGCTATCCTCAAATTTTCATGCTCCTTAATCATCTTTTCTCTCTGAGCACAGAATATCCTAATTGTGTTATACACATTTAAGTTGTACAGATATTAAATGCCAGTTATAACATTATTTACATACTTTCAATAATTATTTCTTTTGCTAAGTATCTTATAAAGCAGAACTTTTCACATTTGTTTTGGGTGTTTGCTTCTTGCACTGACTATAAAAACACTACTAGCACTTTTCCAATTAGTTGTCTTGACAGAGGATAAAGCACTTTTGAGTTCCACTGACATCTATTAACTGGGCCCTACAGAGTCACTAGGACACTTATCATTACTAGATTGTCCTCATGCTGAATTGTTTAAGAAATGCCAACTAATATGTCCACGGTAGACTAAAGTTCCTCCTCCATCTCCATTTGCAGTGTCATCATCAGAGAAAGCAAATCAACACTTGCAGGCCTTTTTCATTTATTCATCGAACTGGTACTGGGTGACAGGCACTATGCCCTGACACATGGGAAGACTGACCTTTCTTTAAGACATGATTCTTCTAGCTGCTATAGTCATTTAAAAATGTTAAGCAGGGATATCACCAACAGACCAAATAATAGCAGAGCAGAAGAGTGGAACAAACATTATGAAGCTACTAAATCAACCATGGGACTGCCTAACTCCAGAGTTCTTGTTGAGAGAGACAATAAATTACTATATTGAAAACTACTTTTAGCTGGGCATTGTGTTACATAAGCTAACAAATCTTAAAAAATACATATTACAACCATGTTCCCCAAATAATCCTAAATCATTGCTTCATTTCTGAAGTTTATTTTATTTCAGCTTTAGCTGTATAATGTTGTCATAAAAAAAAGACTGCTGTATCTTTCAATAATCATTGAAATCATCAGTAGGACCAATTTTTATACTAGTGGAGAGCTGGGGTAATTTTTGGCTGGTTCCGTCGAGTCTTTGTGTTTTTTTTTTTGTATATATTGGTGTCTTATAGAAAGAACATCACACCATAGGGAACTTAACCCAATTTACATTCCTTTGCAACTCACAGTCCTAGATTTTAATTTACTCTGTATTCCATCAATGAGGAAAAATGACTGTTAATGAAAACATATCTGAAAGATTGTTAATTTTTAATTTTTAAATGTCCCGATAATATAATTTATTGTGTGCATCAACAAACGTATTATTACTCTCATTTTTGTTAGTATTATCTTTTATTCTTCCACATACCTTTGAGGGAAATAATTTATATAATGAAAACAAACTTCACTTAGAGGAAACAGAGAAATCTTGTGAAATTATGTTTATGTTCCTTACTTGGAAAAAGAAAATCGAGGGAAGGTTACTATTGCACTGATGAAACAGATTACTTCATGTCATGTTAATTTATGTTCTAGAAGAGTTAGAGATTATACTGTGACAATGAGACAATAAACTACAATTCAAGCTAATTTATATTCCCTGCATCATGTAGGATTTTATCATTTGCTTTTAAACCGTATCTTTTCTATTGTATTATTATCTACTTAAAGTTTAACTATGTCTTTTTGGGATTTTCATGAAGTTATCTCTAAATTAGTATTAGCTGCTTAGTTAGCCTAATTATCTATTATGAGACAAACATATGTGCATTCAGCAAGGGATATTTCCCTGTATGGTACTAAAGGTAATCCTCAATCTCTAATATAAACGAGCATTCTCATAATCTACCTGTTTCTTTCTTAGCAATACTCCTGACAAATGTGTTTCTTGGTATTTGGCAATGAAAATGTGTATAGTTATGACCAAAGGATAGAAATTATGAAGCTCTAAATTCCTTTATGTATATATGATAGTTTGATAAAATTGAGTAGAAAGAAATTTAATAACTTTCTGCTAAAGTCAAAATGCTTACTCCTTCATTTATAGAGGTGTGTATAGAAATTATTTATTTGTTACTGATGCACTACACATATTTCTAACAGAAATGTAAATGGATGTCAGCGCAAGTGAAGAATTGTGGGTAGACAGTGAATGTGTTTAGTTAGAGTATGATCATCCTGCTTCCTCTCCTTACCTTCCCCATTCCTCTATTAAAACCTTCTTCACAAATGATAACAGAATATGGAAGCATTACAGTTAGAAGGAATTTTATGACCCACGTATGCCACCTTTATACCTCTTATACCTCCATCCAGAAAAGAAGAAGCTGAGACTCAGAAATCCAGGCTCCTCAATTATTTAATAGCAGCAGAGGTCCTGAAACTCCTAATTTCAGTCCATTTTACTCTGAAATGAAGAGTCCTGGACAGTTTCAACTTTTTAGGGGCCATTCATCCCATTCAAATTCAAATGCCACTTTGACATACGTCTCCTCTGGAAAATTGCTAATTTATATAGCTTAAGATGCATTACACACAAATAGGTTGTTCAAAATATGAGGTTAATCTCAGTCCTTGAATGTGAACTATGAGATTTCACCTTAAGGCACTAACCAGAATGGCATCACTGATAGTCCAACAGCTACAGTGACAGGTAATACCATGTCAGACAGGGGCCTCAAGACTGCAGGGAATCTGCCCCTACGATCTAAAGTTTCAGTGTTTAGTAAGTAATTGGATGACTTGAATTCATTTTATCTCAAATTAAACTCATTTCTGTTCTTTACGCCCTTATTTCATTTCTTTAACAAATGTTTATTGAGTACTTCTTTGTGTCAGGTAGTGCTCTAAAATGAAGAGATTTTCACAGCAGTGGATAAAACAGACAAATTCTCTCCTTCCAAAGAGCTTACATAGTATTGGATTAAAAATAAGTTAATATTTAATATAATATTATTATATTAAATAAGTTAATATTTAATATAATAAAAGGCAGCAATAAACCTTGCTGTATAGAGAGATGGTGGGCTAGAAAGCAATATGGACTGGTTGGCCAGGGAAGCCCTCTCTAGTATGACATTTGATCAAAGGTCCCATGAATGTGGCACTAGGAGTTATTTGCTGTGTAATTTGTTTTATTCACTCATTAAATACTTATTATGTGCCCTCTGCTGTAAAGTGTGCTGCCTGGTATATATCTGGGTGAGACAGTCGCAAGCTGTCACCCTCATGGGGCACACAGTCTAGTATCAGAGATATAACGTGGGTGTGTAGTCATAACTAAAACAAGTCTGGTGGTAGTGCATGTAGAAGAGAAATATTGGTAAAGTGCAAGGGAATTCAGAAGATAGAAGGAAAATGAGAGAACACTTGTTTATATTAGCCTTGTCTTCCTGGCCACATATTAAGGAGGCAGCGATGATATATTTTTCTTCTTTGTATCTTGACTTCTTAGCACAGTGCTTTCCATGTTTGCTCCTTGTTTGGGCTATGGAAGTTTGTTGTAGATGACTACTTGTTCTCTGAATATTGTTTCTTCTATCAATTAGTGACTGCTTTCCTTTAAATTGTTCTGTAGGAAATAGGTATTCACGTGTAAATGAATCATGTCTAAAACAAAACTCATCTGTCTCTTTTGATTCCATTATCTATGTCTATCTGAATTTAAAGCATCTCAGACTTCTTCCTTGACCTTAATCTATCAGTATCCACATTATGAAGATGTGATTCTGTGTCACCCAATCAATCTATGTAGGTTATTAGAAGCACATGAGCAACCCATGTTGAAGTGAACAAGTCAATAAATGATAGGACATTTTTCTGGGTATTGAATTTAACATTATTTAAATCAGTAGTGTGGTATAGACTTTTCATGATTAAAGGGAGCAGAGAAATTGAGAAAATTTTAAGTTTAAAAAGAAACTTTAAAAAAGAATGTACAGCTTTATGGTTATTCTTACTGGAGCAATAGAACTTCTACTTCTAGTGCTTGCCTAAGTAGCCATTTTTTTTTTAAGCAGGTAAAAAAATAATTAAAATAAAATAATTATGTGCACATAATATGCTGTCTTAGAATTTAAATACATGCAGGATTGTCTTCTTTTGAGATTCCTTTTAAACCCAAGTGTCTCATTTTAAAAAGGACTCATTTCAGTTCCTCTTTCTGTCAAAAGATTAAACCATTTTAATTTTCTGAGGGAAGAAGCCCCCAAAGCCACATAGAAGTTTTTAATCCTGCCCAAATATAAGCTGAATTCTCCAAAACGCTTTCCCCTAAGGTAAACAGAATCCATTAAAAAGTAGTTATTAAGCCCTGTGAACAGAAAACAATATTAGGAGCTTAAAAATGATAGCTTTGGGGCAATGAAACTCATTGGAAGTCGAGTACAGAAGCAGGAACAAAAAAGGGAGAGGAATCCTTTAGTATATAAAAAAAAAGATTATGATGAAAAATATAACTAATTAGCATTTTCATTGTTTCTTTCAATAAAAATCTCAAGACACTTTATGGGACAAGAAGGGTGATAAAGTGAAGCCTCAGGGCAGGCTACCAGATGGAATAATATATACAGGATGGAGATATATACAAATATGGAAACTTCACTGTTTATGTAAGCTGTGTAACTGCCTAATCATGCTGTCTATATATATATTCTCTACCACATTTAGTCCTTTTAAAAAGCTTAAAGTTTAACAGCAATATACAAGTTTTAGAAAGTATTGTTACCTTAAAAGTATAACTCTAAAGTCAAGTACAACTGGGTCAAGTTTCTGAAGTTTTTGTTATGAATTACAATGTGTGTGTGTGTGTACACACATACACACACATTCACCCACGCACCCAAAACTGGACTTTTGTATTCGTAATACGCCCGTGCTGAGAGAGAGATCATAGTTGTATTATGAACTAACATATACACATACATATGTGTATGTTTTAGTACATATAATACACATATATGTTATATACATGGTCTAAGAGTTTCAGAGAATACAAGCATACCCATATTTGTGTAGTGCCAAGTCCTATGCAACCAAATGCAACAGGAGTCTGTGAATGCACAATGCTTACTTAGTTGATGGTATAAATGCAAGTGATGTTCTTGCTAAGGTCATATTCTCCCAATCATCTTAAGAGTTAATATCGAGAATCATAATGAAGTTTAAATATAACTCATGCTAACGCAGTGCATGTGTTCTGTTCAGATAAGGTGCACTTTCAATAAATGGAGTGAAGTATCAGTCTCAGTCTCAATTCATTAAAGCCACCTATTGCACTGACAATTCAAAAAAAGTGGTTCACAAATTAATGATTCAATTTCCAAGAAAATCTATAAATGGAACACTGATTAAATTATATGGACTACTGATTAATTTCATAAACGCTAAAATAACACACTATACATATTTGTACCTAGAAGCTGAATCCCCTTTAAACAGAAGCCTACATTAGTCAGCTTAGGAATTAAAGAACCCATTCATATCGTAATATTTTCTACAGAAGCTTGTCTTTGCTGTTATCTTAGCATTTTGAAAGCAAAAATGAAAATACTAAAACCATATACAATCACTGGAGATAATGTCCACGAGGCAGACAGACCTCATTTAATTTAAGCTTTTGGTGTCTGGAAGTCAGAGTTCTTATGTTCTATCTTCTGGCAATTCAAATTGCTGTTATTTAATGCAACATTTAGATCAGCATTGGATATTGTATATATACAAGTTCTCACCGCCAATTCTAGATGGTCATAAAAACTCAACTCAACAGCATACCAACCTTGGTCCTTAATTATTTCACAAAGACTAGCTGGATAGGGAGTGTTCAGGATTCAAAAGTGAAAAGAAATCTAATCACTAGATTGTATACCTGAAACTAATACAACTAATATAATATTGTATACCAACTAGACTTAAAATTTTTTTTTTAAGTGGTTTTTCTAACTTATTTTCATCATTCTTTCCTGGATCGTGTCAGTTTCTTGTCTCACTCTTCCCTGGAACTGATTCATTCCAAGGTGACTGGCTACTCACAGACCCTCCAATGTCAGTCATGTAAATGTTTCAGATTTCCATTTATTCACAGATGTCCTATTGGTAACACTGTCTCTATTGCCACTAAATATTGATTCTTTAAAAAAAAAATTCTACCAGGCTCTATATCTGTGATTTCTGCCTTAATTCATTTCCAAAGATTTTGCCATACTCATCGTCTGCTTTTAAATCCTGGCAGCCCGATTACTGCCAGGGTGCCTGAGATAAGAAAAGAATAGTTTTCAGCTTACTGTGATCACGTACTTACTTGATTTTTCCATACCGATTGCCCATTGGATTAACATAATGTTTATTTAATCGCAACCCAACTTCACTACTTTATAATTTTACGATCTCAGTTTTCTGTCCTTTCGCAACACAGCAAATCTGATTACTTCAGATAGGCCCTTTAAAAGAAGGTACCATTCTTTGTTCTTATGAAGATTGCGGTCATCCAGACTCCTTGTTTCTTCTTTCTATCCTGCATCATCAAATGATGGGATTTGAAAACATTTTAGTCATCTATTTTGAAACAGCTAGAGACGCAAGGGAAGGAAATGTTGTAAGAAAACTAGAAATTAAGCTCAGTTACCATAGCAAATATATGCACATTATTTCCTGAGAGACATGTAAATCATCAATCAGGATTTTTGCTCACTTCTTAACTCATTTTTGATCTCTTGAATTACATCTACCTTCCAATGAATCAGATTATAATATCATTAAAGAAATATGAATTTATGGTCAATGTAGAGTTCCTACATGCTAAAATGAATGAATGTAGTGGTAAGCCAAAGACAGAAAATACTACAGGTAACACTACAACGAAGGACTAACAATCCATACAATTTAAAGACATCTAGAAACTAAAGTCTGTGCAGTTAAATTCAATGACGCAGTGCTGAGCACAGTGGGATGAAGTGATGCCTACACTGCAATTAAACAAAGTGAAATACATCCAAAATTTGTTTTCAGTAATGATAAAATTTCATTTAATTGCAAAAAGAAAGGAAATCATTTAAAAACAAGACTCCACAAGAAAAAAAAATCAAAAAATATTTTTTAACTTTGGCAATAGAAGAGCAACTGGTTAAAACAATTCAATATAGTAACCACTATTGAGCATCTCTAGATGCTAGGTTGTTTTTGGTGCTGAGAATAGAAAAATAAGTAAGTGGATGCTACACGCAGATAATTTACAAACTATTTGAGGAGGCAACAGGTATATAGCTCATTATAATATTATGATCAATGAGATCATTGAGGAATAAGCAAAGTGTTATGAGAGCACAATAACCTTTGAGGTCGTTCTCATTCCTGACATCTGCAGTTCTTGCTGAATGCATATAGGTCTGAGATAGAAATAGGTAAGTGGCAGATGGGAAGTCTCTCTACGATTGATTTTTATACATATTCCAGAGACTCAGGCATATGCTTCACATAAGCATGCATCCACAGTAGAAAAACAGTTAGAACTCAATAATGAATCAACAGTTAAAAACTCAAGGGGTTAGCAACCTTCGGTAATATGAACAGAATTGAACAATTTGTATTGATTCTAAATAACTAGATAGCTAAAAAAGTTGTGGTTTGTAAGACTTGTAAGAAAGGAGATAGAAAAAAAGTCATATTTCCAAAAAAGCTGCAGATAGGGAAAGTTTTTTAAACTTCTAATCAAGGCTGGGGAAAGATGAAATTTTAATAAAGAGTCATAAAAATTCTATAAAAATCAAGGGCTTGCTTTTTAAAGTGATATACATTGATGTACATATGATGAAGGCATATTTATCTGAAATCAGTTTTATCATCAAGGGATATTTTATTTTACTTTTTTTGAGAAAAGAAGAACTCTCCCCCAATACACACACCCTTAGTGGGATATCATCAAAACACAGTAATATTAAATTTGAGGGCCTTGGGCCTTGTGGACACATGGTGGTTGATCATGAAGCTAGAAGTTTATGAAACTGTAGACCTAAGAATATATGCCAATAAATTACCTTTAGGATGTGGTTGTACTTTTTTAATAGAAGTAGGGAAATTTTCATAGCTAAAGAGATCAGATTGTTTATCTGAAAATATTTAACTAGGGAAATTCAGACACAGAATATAGCTGGGTCTATTAATGGCTTTCCTTTAGGAAATTCATAATAAAATTTAACAGGTCTAAACCTGCACTCATATCTTCATTCCTTAATTTATTCTTCTATCAATTTATATTGATTGAACTCATATGAGAGCCTCAGGGTACAAAGATAAAGTTTTTGAAAGATTTAAATCTAGTGTCTTAGAGTCATAGATAGAGTCTATTATGGGACTAATATACATAAAATGCCTTTGGCTTTCATTAGAGGAGCACCTAGATTAGGTTGGCCTGTGGCAGGTCATTTAAGTAAGACTTTTTACCCATGTTATCTGTGTTGACTTTTGAAAAAAAAATTAGAACTAGGCAGGTAAAAAAAGGAATGCTGCACAGAGGTATGAGGGAAAAGAGTAGTATATTCAAAGCTCCTTGTGGTTCAAGATGTCTGGAATACAAACTGGGAAAGGTGGATGACGTAAGATGTTGTCGCTACGTCACAGAGGCCATTTGATGGCATAATGAGGACTTGGATTTTAGTTTTTAGGCTATGAGGAACCGTTGAAAGATTTACAGCAAGGAAATGACATAATGTAATTTGCATTTTGGTAAGCTCATTCTGGCTGCAGTGCAAAAGATTGATTGGAGCCGGGCAAGACAAGACAGGAGACCAGGAAGGAGGTTAATGAAGCATTTAAGTGAGAAACAATGACATAGAGAAGGAGGATGGGTTTGAGATCTGTAGAATTAACATTATCTCGTAACCAAATAGAAATGGTGACTGAAGAAACCGAATATATCAATGACAATTCCCATGTTTCTGGTTGGGCAACTGGTTAGATGTAGATGCCTAATTATCAGTATGGGAATAAAAGAAGAAAAACAGATTTCGAGAGAAATAAAGTTATTTAATTTTGAAGATGTTAGGTTTGGGGAAATTTGAGATAACTAGATAACTAGTTTGAGATAACTAGAATGCTATTATATTTATAAATCTGGAACTGAAGAGAAAGATCTTGTAGTACTTTGCCCTTACAAAGCAACACAGACCGAATCACTTCAACACAAATTTGTTTCTCATAGTTTTAGAGGCTAGGAGTCCAAGATCAAGGTGTTGGTAGGTTTGGTTTCTTCTGGGGTCTTTTTCCTTAGCTTGCAGATGGTCAACTTCTTCCTGTATCTCCTGTATCTTCTGTGCATGTGTGCCCCTAGCATCTCTGCGTCCATATTTCTTATTATAAGGGCACCAGACAGACTGGTTTAAGTTTGCACAAGTAATTTAACTTAATTACACTTCTTTAAAGGTGACATATATCTCTAAATATAGTTGCATTCTGAAGTAATGGGGTTTAGGACTTTGGCATATGAATTTTGGAGGGATACAAAACTGCTCATAACAGAACTGATCTGCAGATAGACTTTGGACTCTGACTATAAGTGATCATTTAGCATAACAATAGATGAGAACACCCAGGAACAATGTAAAGATTATATTTAGTTCTCAGGATTGACCTGGAAAATGTTTCTAAGCAAGAAAATGATACACTAGTCTGGATGACACAGCAAATTGGAAAATTTCTAAGTCAAAATGCAATATTACTAGTAATCTAAGCTTGAGAGGACAACAGCCCCATAGAAATCCTTAAAGATTTTTAACATATCTCTATTTTTATAGACATTAGACTCATCTTTTGAATCAGATTCCATTAGGAGTGAAATTTTACCTTCACCTTTTATTACTGTTGCTGTTACTACATATGTTCATGTATACTAGACTGGTTACAATGGAAAAAGGGTGATTCTCGGTAGCTTTACTGCCAGGTGAGATCTAAAAGTTTTCTGCTAGCTACTTGTCAGTGCAGCAGACTTCACAATTCATGGAAGCCACCAGTGAAAAGACAGCCTCTGGCAGTCGTTATTTCTATATTCTACAACCAGAGAATCTGAGAGTTTGGGAAATCGTTAAAGTTTTTCTTGTTCTTTTTCAAGTTGGAGATGACAGTCCTAGACAGCCTCTTTGCATCTCCTTACTTACAGAGAAGCCTAGTAAATGAAATATGGAGTCAAATAGCTTCTGTTTTTCTACAGCCAGAGCTGTAGATATGGTGGAAAAAATATTTCACCATATTCATGATTTTCTCTTCTAGTTTTATGAATTTATCTAAATCCTCTGGTGATAACATGCCAGCATATTAGAAAAAAATTCAGTGCTACTTTAAATGTCAAATAATTGTAAGCTCTATGTTTCTGTTTCTATGATAATTTGAGTGACCTTGGAAAAAGATATAGATGAAAATCAAGAGATTTATTTATCCTTTATACAGAATTCTATTCTTGGATAATTCGTATTGTTTAGACCTCAGTTTTATACATGTGAGACAAGGAGGCTAGACCGTTATTATTATTTTCTTCTAGGAAATAAAGATGAGTAATTTTGTTTATTAAATCCTATTTACATGGTTCTGCTAAGATCTATTTTGAATGTCTTAATATTTTACACTTATTAGGGCTTCCCTAAAAGGAAAGGGCTTTACCAATCCATTTATTCACTGAACTAGAAAGAATGGACTGTTAAAGTTCTTCCCTGAAAAGAACAGTTTAGAAACAAAATAATCTGAAAAACACTTCTAAAAAGAGCTGATGCAGTTTTGCAACTGGTCCTAGATAATAAAAAAAATGCCAATGTAGTGAAAGATAAAAATGAAATGATTCGATAGCCCTATCATCATAAATATCAAGGAGCACCGTGATTTTAATGTTGCTGAAATTGGCACTAGGACATTATTGATTTTCTGTATCATCTAATGGTTTCCTACAAATATCTTTTATAAGAGTGCATTATATGTCTTCTTAATAATCTTTTCTCGAGTCATATACTATCAAAAGCTGGAGAGTACTACTCATTCAGCAGTAAGTTAAGCTCATCAAGCATATTTCTATTAAAATTTTATTATACTTGAACTAATATAGAAAAGCGATACAATGTAACTTTACTATTCAATTGGCCACCTTGATTGTCTTATGTTAAACATTTTAAAAATCAAAACGCTTTATAAAAGAATTATTAGAATTTATTAGAATTTTATTTTATTTTTTTGGCATTTTTAATGTGAGGATAATTATTTTAAAAGCCTATTGTTACAAAGACTTTCTGTTCCCAGGCACACCCGTCTTTCTTTTTCCCCAGTGCTTTTCACTTGGGCAAAAAAGATATTTTCAGAGCATGACCTATGTGAAATGTGTGTTAATTTTGTTCAATTCCCAGCTACTTTACATCTTGACATAGAAGAATTACTGCATCACACAGTGTTAGATAGAAGATAGAAGATAATTACTGAACTTTATGTTACCACTGATGTGTGAAATTTTTCAAGGAAGAAAATCCATTCATTTTGATAACATAAGCACACTGGTTAAATGCACAACTTTGTCCCATGAAAAATTTATTCTTAACACATTTTTTTTTCTCTAGTAAGCCATTATTTGAGAGTGCTTCAGTGAATTTTGATTTTAATTTTGGGATATGAGACACTCATATTTTGATGTCTATATTCTTCCTCTGGTCGCTCAGGCATAGTAATAGACTTTTTAGTTACTGAGATATTTAAAGTCACATTCTTTCTGCTTCTATTTGGGGCTGTCAGTACACAATGAGTTCACTTTGCTGTTACACGTAATCTTTACCTTCTAACACCTGAGAAAAGGATTTGTGTTGCTGTGAGGGACAGACGCTGAGGTCAAAGTGGAGTGACGTGTCTGGCCCAGCTGTCTCTTCATCCCCTTTTTACTTTTTTCTCCTTTTCCCAAAGTTGAATAAAAAGATGAGTTTGGGCATATTCATATCTGCTGAATAGATGCATAAATTGGATTACTAAGAGATGGTTAGATATATTGATTCGAAGAACTCTAATATTTTTAGATAAAATAAGAATCAAGAGGTATTTCTTATGCCCTCCAGGTTTTCTTAAGACCACTCTTAGAAACTGAATATGGGGCTGGAGGAACATTAGCCTCACCCAGTTTGGTATTTTTTAGATTCTTATTACTTACATGCATTAATCTGACCCAGTATGCTGCTTCCCAGATTTTTATATACACAGATTAGAGTTTACATTTTTCTTCTTTCTCATATTGCTTTAACTAGTAGCCACACTA
>NW_011888814.1:2189043-2193094 GCF_000151845.1 Pteropus vampyrus | reverse complement strand
GATGATGATTTGGAAGAAAATAAAAGACTTGAATCTATTTTTGTGTTATATAGGCCTGCAACTCAGTAAAATAAAACTAGTTAATAAAGAATTAAATCAATTTTAAGGTAATAAAAAGAACATTGATATATTAAGCAAAGTTGTATGTGTAAAAGAAATTGCACTTGGATCTTGCCTAGGAAGAAGGTGGATCTGTCACATTCAGCTTAAATTTCTGGTATGTTTTTAAAATTTAGAACCACAGAAAGACATAAATAATTATCAACTCGTCAACCAACCAACTTATAAAATCAGATTACTTTAGCAACTACTCAATAGTTTGTTTCATTATGATGACACACAGAAGCTGTTTCATTTAATTCCATCATCTCCTTAAATATCCACTTGTTTACACTATAACCTCAGTGGAGAAAAGTAATTAGGTTTATGAGCTGGAGTGCCACTCCTATCTGCACAAAACTCAACATTTCTGTAAAGAAAAAGCATTTTGGATCCCTAGGTTTTAAAATCTGGCTAATTGAGACATGGCTTCATGGATCTTGGAAAATAAAAAGTAATAATCTAGAACACACTTTAATTAAATATGATATTCAATATCTCTAAAGATAGATATCCTTGTATGTTTTCATGGGAGGAGATCTGGGATTCTAAGATGCTGAATTGGTAAATATTCTGCTACTATTTGATTTGAAAGTTATATAGAGTTTACCTACTTCAAAATATCTCTCTCACAGTTCTCTGGCTTAAAATAATCACTAGATTACTAATGTGATAGCTAAGGCATCTAGAAAGTCATAGATGAAACTTAGAATCAAAGCTTTTGGGCTAGAAGAAAACAAGGGATTTGTGAATTCTATTTTCTCACCAACATAATTGTCTTTGGCACAAGATAATTGCATTTTTACTTGAAAACCTACAATAACAAGAAACTTACTATCTCAAAATATGGGTAGCTCTATTCTTGGTCAGTGTTAATTAGATAATTATTATCTGTTAAACATTGAAGCTAAACATGCATTTCTTGCAGCTTATATCTTTCTTTTTCTCATTTTCCTTCTTTTCTTCTTCCCTTCTTTCTTCCTTCTCTCCCCTTTTAATTAAATTTATTGGGATGATATTGCTTAATAAAATTATATAGGTTTCAAGTGAACAATTCAATAATACATTACATATATATTGCATTGTGTTCACCACCAAAGCCAAATCTCCATCCTTCACCATTTTTTGAACTTCTTTACCCCTTATCTACCTCCTCATCTCCCTTCGTTTCCTCTGATAACCATTTAACTGTTGTCTCTAGCTATAAGTTTTGTTTGTCTATCTTGCTTGTTTGTTGTTTTCAGTTTTATATCCTGCATAAGAGTGAAATCATATGGTTCTCAACTTTCTGTTTGACTTATTTCACTTAGCATGGTTATCTCAAGATCCATCCACGTTGTCTCAAATGCCAGTAATGGCAGTATTTCATTTTTTCTTAAGGCTGAGTAATATTCCATTGTATATATGTATCACATCTTTATCCAATCATCTATCGAAGAGCACTTCAGTTATTTCCAAGCCATGGCCACTGTGAATAATGCTGCAATAAACAACGGGGTTCATATATCTTTATGGATAAATGTTTTCAATTTGGGGGGTAGATACCCAGAAGAGGGATTGCTAAGTCATATAGTAATTCTATTCTTAATGTTTTGAGGACTCTCCATACTTTTTTTCATAGTGGCTGTACCAATTTACATTCCCACCAGCAGTATATGAGGGTTTCTTTTTCCCACAACCTCTTTAACACTTGTTATTACTTGTCTTCTTGATAATAGCCATTCATTCTTCCAGGTGTGAAGTGCTATGTCATTGTGACTTTGATTTACACTTTCCTAATAGCTAGTGAAGTTGAGTATCTTTTCATAAGTCTGTTCGCCGTTTGTATGTCTTCTCGGAAGAAGTGTCTGTTCAGATCCTCTGATCATTTTTTAGTTGGATTGTTTGGTTTTTTTGTTGATGAGTTGTATGAGTTCTTTATTTATTTTGAATAATAGAATGCTAAGCAGAGTCAGGCCTAGTTAATTTTTTCCTTTCTTTCTTTCTATACAATAAGTTATTATGGACAGTCTACCATGAATATAGAAGTATATTAAATTCAAAATACAAAGATACAAATTTATATCAGTCTGGTGAAGATTTAAAGTACATGTATAATAACTATATCAAAGGTGTTGATGGCTGGTGTATACAGTATTTTGATTAAGGTAGGAGAATAAATAGGTCAATATGCTAGATAAGCAAAAGTAGTTATTTTTAAAGATAAGCAAAAATAGTTATTTTTACAAAGCCATTTATTAGGGTAAGAAGGTTGAAGAATCAACGAATAAACCAACAAAAAACTAAAACACTAATGCAACAATACAAATCGCCTAAAATTATATACCTAGGATCCCAAGTGTGTGTGTGTGTATACACATGTACACAAGTTTGCATGTGTATGCTGGCACACAGGTGACTATATTGGAAAGAGGTTTAGTATTGAAACTATATTAGGTCTTTAAAGTTCATGGAGACATTAACTTACATGCCTAGACTTCTGTTCTTTTATGCAAACACTCTAGAAGTATAACTGGATCACTGAGTACAAATGCTGTAAAGTGCTTTGGAAGTTTTAATTGTAGTAGATAATGACAAGGAAACTAATTGCTGACTTTTGAAAGATGGAGAAGAAGCTGTATCTGAAGGTTAAATGGTGTTGCAAAGTCTGTATTTTCACCACAACCTCATTCATAGTCACATTAGTTTGAAAGTTTTTCTACAATATAGTATTGAGAAACACATGCAATGTACAGAGAAATAAACATGTACTTATTATCATATATAAGTATGAAAACATTTTTATGAGTGTAGAGAAAAGTGAGAAAATATATAGATAGGTTAGTATTGGTTAACTCAGGGAGATGAACTGGAGAATGGTGGGGATAAATAATTAACGGTTTCTTTATGTATTATATTTTTATTATCATATTTATCTGTTTTGTTTTTATAACTTAAAAATTTGGTAAATTTAAAAAGTAAAAGTTTTAAAAAAATTTTGCAGTTCTTAAAGTTTTATTTATCATAGATTTACAAGATCATAAAATTGGAGGACTGTTATGGAATTGTCATCTTTTTAATTGTCCTCTTGTTTCATAAAATTAAAAAAAAACATTTAAAGATCATGAAGTAAGGATGGCATAAAATCACTTTATGAAAAATCACATTGTCATTTTGCTCTGTTTTTGACTGGTGAAATTTGATCATAAACTAATCTTATTTGTAACCTCACCTTTTTTTTAATATACGTGGATTGGCAGTGGGTTCCAGTAGTAAGTAGTAGAAAGTTCTCCCAGAAATTAGAAGCAGAAAAAATTAAATTACTTACAACATATCATGTACCATCACGTTACAAATTTATCTTTCTAAGTCATATTATACATCAGATATCAATCATTCTAGAGGAATCTGATTTTTGACAGGGCGAGGTCAGACTCAGGTGGTTTGGAGAGCTTCATAGGATTCCTGATTATCAGTAAACTAGTTCTAGTTATAAACTCAGTTACTCGCCATTATAAACAAATAAAGTTGGGCCATCTGCTAAAACTTGTTTTTAGCCTGAAAGCATTCAGATGAATCAATGTAAAAGTCTTTGGTCATCAAATATTTGACAAGTGTCTCACTTTGGATGGTAAACACACGATGTGATATGTATACGACAAACTGTTGTACACTGGAAACTTATTTGATTTTGTTAACCAATGCCACCCCAATAATTTCAAATAAAAAATTACATTATCAAAAAAAAGTCTTTGGAATCTATGGAAGAATATAGACAGGTGTCAAAAAGCAGGATTGGGCTTAGGTCTTTATTGTATCCTTACCTTTTGCTTTTCTTTTGTTTTAGTGGACGATTTGGTGCATAAGTGCATTTTATTTAGATAACTGAGTTATTTGCAGTAAGAAAAGTTAAGAGAATTTGAAGGATAATTTCATCTTCATTTAGGAACAAAATAAATGAAGAATAAATATT
>NW_011888814.1:2185723-2188418 GCF_000151845.1 Pteropus vampyrus | reverse complement strand
ACTTTACACCTCAGGAGCCTGTGCACATGAGTACCATTACCACAGCACCTTGGAATATTTTGTGTCTAAAAACACAGAATAGTTCAATTGCTTCTTGACTGCAAACTTTTAGACAAATAAAGGTTTTTGTTTCAGCTTCTAGGAGCAATACACATGACCTATTTTGAGGATTAGGAGAGTTAATTTTCTCTGTTCTGCCACCTTCCCTCAAAAAAACAAACATTATTATTAGGTTCAGATATCTTGAGTCCACTTGCCTTTATAAACTATATCAAAGTTAAAAAGCCTCATCTAAATATCGTTTGAGAAAGTTTCCCATTTAAATAGGCTTTAAAGAAAATTACCCTTAATACTTCTCTTATCCCTCTTAGTTTCTAAGAAAAAGGCTGTATAATAACTCCTTTTTAAATGCTGGGAGGAAAAATGCTATATGATATATATAAATGTATTTTTTATAAATATATTAATAAATCGAATCCAAGAACACTGTATTCTTTAATTGAAACTATGGAGCTCATCACAACACAAAGTATTTTTCCTAAAAATCTTTAATGACTGTACTAATACCATTGATACTTTTGTATGCAAGCAAGCCTCAGTTCACATTATAACGATATGTTTCACATTTGCATATAATGATTTTTCAAGGCCATGCTGGTAGTCCTATCTTAATCAATAATAATGGCACGGTTTATGTTTTTATAGCAGATTAAGTTTAAACAAACAACATAGAAGTTATTTCTATTGAAATCCAAACAATAGAAAGAATAGGTCAAAATATATAGGGGAAGGAAATGATCCATTCTTAATTAAAGATTCCTTTTCACATTTACTTTTGTTTTATTTAAGGAAAAGACATTTTTCTTGATTAGGAAGCTTTCTTCACATGACTAGTCATTGTTTCCCTTTGGAAATTTTAAAAAAGAAAGGAGTTATGCATTTTAGTCAGAAGACTGAATGTACCTTGGTCACTGCTTTTAATTGCAAGGACTTCAGAACTGGTGAGAACTAAAACTTGCTTTTCTCTTGGAAAGCAGTTACCAAGTTTAAAAAAATTAGTAGAATCTAAATAATATAATTAGAGGTACCAGTAGGCCATGCCCATTGGAGGTATATTTCCCCCAATAACAACAAGTTATGTTCCTTGTAACATGTCAACTCTGACCACCCACAATATTTTCACCCATGTGAAACCTATGGAATTTCTGGGGTGGAGCGGTGGGGCTGTGTTGTTGTGATAATGTTTCCCACTGATCTCTGAGCAACTAGAAAATCAAAAGGTAATCTTTCTTGCTATATTTGTTTTGTGAAAATTAGTTTTTTGTTTAAATATAAATGATTCATTGGATTGATGCATAAGGACAGTTGCAAATTTACTTACTATTTTCTCCTTATGGTATGCAATCAACACTACAATATCTTAATCAAAGAAAAATTTCACAATTGCAGTTTAAACATGCAGTAACTGTGCACTGGCTAGTCGTTTTTCACCATTGGATATAAAGAATTTAAATGCCACATAATTCTATATACAATTACTTCTTTGAAGGCAGTGCCTTCGATATTATTGACATGTTTGTTGGATCAAATTCTCTGGTCATGGAGACCACATAGTTGTGTCATCTATAGTAGTAGTTATGACTCAGAGTCAAGATCAATTATAGTTTTAAAGAAAAGCTGGCCCCTATCAGCATTACTGTAGGGTATGTGGTGGTAGCTCAGATACACTCATCCTAGAGATACCGCCCAGAGACATATCAGCTGTGTACCTCTGCACAGATGAAGGCATGGCAGAGTCAGAGGAAAAAACTCTGAAGTCTCTCAAGTTTGAATGATCTTTCTTTGCCCTCTTCCCTCCATTGCTGGCATATTGACTTATGATTCCTTTCTGCCATCTATCTTTGAATTTTAGGCACTCAAGCCTTTCCCATTTTATAAATCTTAATCCTGGTAAAAATTACCTCTATAGACTGAATGTTTATGTCTCCCAAGAATCCATATGTTGAAAATTAATACCCAATGTGATGGTATTTGAAGTGGGGCCTGAAGAAGGTGATTAGGCCATAAGGGTAGAACCTTTATGATTAATGTCATTATAAAAGAGATTCAAGAGAGTCTATGGCCATGCCACCCTGAACAAGCCTGATCCCATCTGATCTCGGAAGCTAAGCAGAGTCAGGCCTGGTTAGTACTTGGATGGGAGATCACCTAGGAAGACCAGGTGCTGTAGGTGTAAAAAATAAAAAGTAAGGGATTGTAAGCTGACAAGGACCTTGCAATCTGTGAGGTCAACCAACGGTTGCTTCGCCTAAAAACCAAACATATAAACAAACAAACAAACAAACAAACAAATAAAAGAGACCCAAGAGAGCTCCCTGGCCCCTTCTGCCATGTGAAGACACAGGAAAACAATGGTCATCTATGAGCCAGGAAGGAACTCTCACCAGACACTGAATCTGCTGGTGCCTTGATCTTGAACTTCTCAATCTCCGGAACTGTGAGAAATAAATTTCTGTTGTTTATAAGCTGCCTAGTTTATTGTATTTTTATTATAGCAGCCTGAAAAGACTAAGACATTACTCATTCCATCAGTTATACACTGAGGATTATTTTGTACAAAGTCAGAAAGTTTCCAATCCCTGTATATACTTTACCTCTCATTCTAGTGTTTAAGTTTGAAGGAAGGATTCAGCTT
>NW_011888814.1:2146931-2184907 GCF_000151845.1 Pteropus vampyrus | reverse complement strand
CCTTGCAATCTGTGAGGTCAACCAACGGTTGCTTCGCCTAAAAAACAAACATATAAACAAACAAACAAACAAACAAACAAACAAATAAATAAAAGAGACCCAAGAGAGCTCCCTGGCCCCTTCTGCCATGTGAAGACACAGGAAAACAATGGTCATCTATGAACCAGGAAGGAACTCTCACCAGACACTGAATCTGCTGGTGCCTTGATCTTGAACTTCTCAATCTCCGAAACTGTGAGAAATAAATTTCTGTTGTTTATAAGCTGCCTAGTTTATTGTATTTTTATTATAGTAGCCTGAAAAGACTAAGACATTACTCATTCCATCAGTTATACATTGAGGATTATTTTGTACAAAGTCAGAAAGTTTCCAATCCCTGTATATACTTTACCTCTCATTCTAGTGTTTAAGTTTGAAGGAAGGATTCAGCTTTGTTCATCTTTTTATTTTTCCAGTATTCAGCACATTCTTGTGGCTATTGACCTTCCCCACAATGCCTATTATGTACTCCACAACTATGGAATGAATGTGTGTATAAGGAGCACACCTTCAATTAAAGCATTTTTATGACTTGTAACATAGTATTTTAATGTAAAGCGGTAGGACTATAATACTGGAAACAAAGTAAACACCCGTCTGCTGCATTGAGGCTAGAACCCTGGCTGTTTGTAGGTAAAGAATCAGGACCTTTTTCTTTTAAGATTTGAATGTTGGAGTGTACGACAGTGCCGCTGATGTACATAATGACTTAATTTTCACATATCCGGAAAAACAGAAAGAGTTGAAAATAAACTCCCTCGAACTGGTTAAATGATGGTAGGATAATATAAAAAAAAAACAACTGATTTGCTTATTTGAAATAATGCTAATTTCAATCACATATGTGATGAATTATCATTTATGCCTAAACCCCATGTTACCCAGCACATATTACGTGCAGCATAAGTATTTGACAGATTAAATTCGTTTGATTAAAATAATGAAGTCACTCATCTGGTTTCATGTTCTAGAGATCATTCTGCATAGCTGTCTTCATTTAAATCATAAAAGGATGCCTATACAGGAAATGTTCTAGATATTGAGGATATAGCAAGAACAAAGCAGACTCAACTTCTCACTTGTTTGGAGCTAGCAATGATCACTACTGATACTTCTTCTTGAACAAAATTTCTCTCTTGTCTGAAATATCAAGAACCCATGTGTAGTTTTCTTTATGAGAGGTTGATTAGGTGTATTGATCAAATTCTGATGGAAATGTGGATTACGTATTAGGTTAACCAGTGCCCAGGCCAGTTAGCTTCTCTTAGTTCCACAGCAAGCTTAAAGCATAAATACTAGCAAAATCTATCAAAATGTGTTTTATGGGACAAGAGTAAACCCAAGTAATGGAAACCTACATAAATCTAGCCATAACTGAAAATCAGTTGCATGCCTGAAAACACATGCCCAAAGAACATAAATTAAAAGTAAAATCTTCCTGCTTACAAGGAGCCAGCTGTAGACTCAAATGAGGGCTAATAATACCAGAGAAAATTTGATATATGTGTTTATCAATGCCTGTTTTCACATCAGTTATGGGCAAAATCATCTGTTTTTAATAACATATGTTCAAATTATTCTTTACTGTTTTTTGACAGTTGACTACCTAGTTTTTTTTTTTTTTTAATAGCCTTCATATATTAGAGATAAACAATCTTTCCAGAATTAGCAGTAATAATGCATGGTAGTGAACTCTATTTCTATGCATATCTGGTCCAGTAAAAATATCTCCTCTTGTCACCTGCTATAGCTGTTTATTTATCCTACATGACAAACTCCCAGAAAACAATGTCTACCCCCCTTCTGTGCAAGCTCTGGTAAAGAGCTATTTCCCGCTGTTTTTTTTGGCAAAAAGTTTTCTTGAGATGTGAGTTTGCTGCATTTGCATGTGTGGCCCAGAGGCCTCGTACAGTCTCAGCTGGATAGGTCCTTTGCAAAGGGAAATAGCTAACATATTACATTTTATGATGAGGCTGCCAGATTGTTGTTCTCCTACATACACCTCCTAGACAGAGACTCCCTAGGGTGAATGGGAGAGATAAATGAGGTGTTAAGGAGAATAATAATTTTGCACAAGGTGAAAGGATAAAGGAAAAGTGAAAAACATTCTTGCTTAGCCACAAGATAAGTCATATTAATTAGTCTGCGAATGACACAGCTCCACAAGTGGAAGTCAAATTTATGAAAAGAGAACCATAAAATGGATACACCTCATAGATAAATATCACTTGAATGCTACACTTCACAGCTTTTCTACATTGTATAGAATTACTTCATTATTCATGATCTTATTAAAACACATTGTAGATACACTTGAATATGAATTCCAAATACTTAATCTCAGTATGCTCTGTGTATTTAAAAATACAATGAAAGATTCATTTGTACCATTTCAGATTTAGACATTTGCTTTACAGTGACAAATTATGAAAGAAAATAGTTTTCTACGGTTCATTTGGTTAAATTTCTATGACTCAAGTCTAGTTCACAGTAATGTGAAGAGACAATGATGTGCATAATCTAAAAAGCATGAACATACATTTGTCTCTGGAATGTATCTTTAAGTGTTTTCTGCATGTTCATTTTTTTCTAAATTTGGTTTGGCTTAGACTACTAATAAAATTTGTATGTATATATATACGCCACAACTGATGGCCAGGAAAGCCAGACCAGCCATAAAGAGAGATACATGCTAGTGAGGAACTATGTTTAGTATTGAATACATGATATAGATAATCTGTAAGATTTGACAGAATATTAAAAGTCTTCCCCTTTTGTTAAAATACTTCTGTAAAAGCATGAACTAAATATAATTTTAAACAGATGGGAAACCAGAAAAGTCTGTGGTTCGAGTATGTGCAATCAGGATATAACCTTTCTTCATTAATTTTGTTCTATTTAATTAGATTGATTAGGTATATAGACAAAGATATATAGAGAGATAATCTCAAATATGATCGTAGGTAAATTTTAGGCTTTATGTAATTAGGATGTGGATAATTATTCATATTAAAGAGGTAAATTTTTCCTTCATTTTTTCTTTCATCCAATCTTCCATTAGTTTTTTTTTTTAATATTATAGTAAAAAGATAACATAAAATTTACGATTTTAATTGTTTTTAAGTGTACAGTTCAGTAGTGTTCTCTACTTGATTTTTAAAGGTGCTTTAACAAACATCTGTGAGAAAGCTAGGAAGTCATGAATAATCTAGAACCTAGTATTAAATTGATCTTATGTTCATTTTTCTAGAAATACTTGAGCCAAAGAATTAACTTAAAAGCTCAATGCCTTTTAAGAAATGTGTTTTGCTATTAATATATTCCTTTTAAATATTGTATATAAACAATTTTGCAAGAGTCACATTTCTTTAAGACGTGCCTATATCAGCATTGTTTCTCTTGCATGATGAAAGAAGTAATGACTACAGTATTATAATTATCTATTTTTTTCCTAAAGAATAATTAAGAATGCAACCCTGAATAAGTAATGGTGTGTAAATTACTGCTGGCATCCCAAGGATCCAGTAGCTCATACATTTTTCTTTTCAAAAGTTTTTTTCCTTTGATTATTATGCCTCACTTATGCTATCAAATATAAGATTCATCCTTTTTTTTTTTTTTTTTTTTTTTTTTTACAGCTGACGTTGCTTGTTTTAAAGTAATTGAAGTTTGTTGACTTCCTGGGAGAAAAAGCAATTTAAGTAATTAAAAAAAAATATTCTGCCTCTAGAAAAAATTCACACGTTCCTCTAGAAAAAATTCACACGTTCCTCTACGTAAGTATAATAACGAATTAACATGTGTAACTTGTGAACAGAAAAACTTTCCACCAGAACAATTATTATAAATATAATAATTATATTGGGGAGACATTCTCTGTTTTAGATATTTCTTTTGTTAAATCGTTTAATGCATTTTTGAATAAGCAATACGTACACATAATATTATGTTCAAAAAGGACAAAGTATATAATAAGTGAATATTTCTATTTTTTATCTCCTCCTGTAACCATTGTAACTATTTCTTGTGTATCATTTTCAGGATAGTTACTCATATTCAAGACTATATGGATATATCTGTATGTATTTATATTCATATCCAAAGCCATATCCATATTTATATCCATATATCTGTATCTTTCTCACTAATGAGTATGCTACAGGCACAATTGTACACTTTGCTGTTTTACTTGACAATATATCAGTACATATTGTGCTCTCTCCTTTTTAACCACTGCATATTATTCCATTTTATATAACTGAATATACATTAAATTCAGTATCTGAAAGTTATCTAATAATTCAATAACCCAGTCCTCTACTGTGTTGAACATTTATGTGGTTTCTAATCACTACAATAAATATTTTTATACAAATGTTACTTCACAAATGTCTAACAGTCTGCAGGACACATTCTTAAAATTAGTATTGCTGAGTTAAAGATTCTTTCAATTACAAGTTATGATTGATATTTCCAAATCATTCTCCATATAAATTGTACCATTTAACATGTCAACCAAAAATGAACATAAGTGTGTACTACTCCACATATTCATAAATAGAATGTTTTATATTAAAAGTAGTATGCCTCTAGTCAAATACCTGGTTAATTAAATATAAATATATATTTTGCATTCTATACAAATATATATTTTTCTTCATTGAAAATATCATCCTAGAGTTTGAAGGAACAATCAAGCATAGCTTGTTTTTAAAATTGAAGAACCACAGGAGAGATTTCAACTACCCCTACCTTCTCTGTAATAAAACAACACAACTTTACAGAAAAATGCATTAAAATAATTGCTAATGATAAGCATTATAGGAGCACTAACTATAAGAAGCACTGTAAAAGAAGCTCAGAATTAGACATGGCCTAAGTACATTTAAGCCACAATATAAAATTGTGTTGAGAGACTGTACACAAAAACATACCTATTAAAGTCTACTACTTGTTAACTTCCTCCAAGTGAAGTTAATGAGTCCCTCTTCCATATTCCCATATTGCTTTATTTATATTGCACCCCTTCTCACTGTGGACTGTGTTTATTTATTGACCTCTCAACAACCTTTCTGGACTGTAAAACCTTGAGCTCAAGAACTTGAGTTTTCATGTACCCTCAATATTTAGTATAACATGTGCTTCAGAGTAGGTATTTATTGCTTGTTTTATGAATAAATACATACTGAGCAACAACTCTTTTTAAACTGACAATAAATCTATAATGTAAATACTATTATTTGTCGAAATGAGCTCACTAGCATCTGTAATGGACAACTCCTTCTAGGTTACTTGGCTAGTTATTTGCAAAGGCAAGATTCATGTCTTAAGATTTTTTTACACCAAACTCAAGCTTTGGATGAAAGGGGAGATACTGCCTGCTAGGGAGTAAATGAACCAATGAAGGCATCTCTCAGGTGCAATTTAGATCAATGAGTGGCCCTTTATCCAAGTACTACAGAGTCACTGAGATTTGGTTTCAAATCTTTCCTTTATTAAACTTTGACTATTCTACTGTCCCTGGATGTTCTTCTTCATAAAAAAGTATTATAGAGAGGGTGAGTTTCTTCAGCCATCTCTGTTCTTGTTGTCACTAAAAATACATCCTTTATATACCAAAAGTTCTCCTGTTAATCACTAAGAGAAAGAAGATGGTGCAAAAATTATAATAACAAAATTACAAAGATTCTGGAAAATTTAAAAATTCTTTTTCTTTTGTGTAATGATATTTTAGTTTCTTCCTCTCTCCAAACTCAGTAATACCTAGTTTCGTACCTCCAGCAGAAAGAACTGAAATTACCATTGAACGAACAATGGTTTTGAAGTGGTAAGCCTTCCAGACACCAACCTGAAGAGGTATCTCATGGAACCACATAGAGATAGTTCATTTTCATTTATCCCAAATGTAATCCAGTTAAAAACATTTTTTGGAAATTTCTTTATACTTCTTAAGGTCTGTTCTCCTGGGCTACACAAGGAAATCTGGGCTTCTGATTAATTATCTCCACTCTCTCATTTTCTATATTAAATATTGAGGGTACATGAAAACTCGAGTTCTTGAGCTCTAGGTTTCACAGTCCAGAAAGGTTGTTGAGAGGTCAATAAATAAACACAGTCCACAGTGAGAAGGGATGCAATATAAACATTATAACTTAATAATGGTTCTCTCCATTTTTTTTTTTTTAATCACTGAGGGTTATGGACAGCTGATTCAAGAGGCCTGAGGGCATTGAAAGCAGAATCACATTTTCTCTCTACCTTTTTAGTCCTTTTTCCTACTCTGGTCTGTGCACTACCTGTGGCAGAAAGGCTTTTGAATAATTAGGCGGTGTGGGAGGGAGCGGCGGTGTGTGGTGGAAATAGAGAGTCAAATTCCCTTACACTAAAATTAACAGATTTCTAATATCTTTGATAAACTGGATTGAAATGTATTATTCATCAAAAATAGGTAATCATTAGGCTATTGATGTCAGTAATGTGAACGATATTATTAATGGGGACCAAATGTTTTAATTTGGGGGAGACTTAAAGATACTTATTTTAAGGAGGAGAAAAATGTGCCTTGGATAACTGATTGTCTTAAAATGATTTATAAACTCAAATTTAAAATTTAGAAAAAGGAAATGGGGTACCAATGCAAAGCAGAATGATGTAGATTTATCACTCATTATTTTAACATGAACTTTTTGAATACCTACAATGTGCCCAGTAGTTTGGAGAAGATACACCAGTAAATAAGTTAGACAATAATTCCTGCCTTCTTCAGGTTGATTTTATCCTAGATAGAAGATTTCAGCTAAGAATTAGGTGAATAGATTCTAATGATAATTCCAAAATAGACTTACTATATAAATTTAGGCAAGTCAGTCACCTATGTCTAACCTAATTTTCCAACCTGAGGTGTATCCTACTTATCTTATACAGTGTTGTTGTAAAAGTTGATAATAAATGTGAAAGCACTATACAAAGACTATTGAGCTATACCAAAGTAACAGAATGAAATTTATTTTGTATTATTCATTAAAAGCCTTAGGTCACAGCTCTATGAGATATCTGAATCAACTATTGATTCTGAAGTCTTATCCACATTGGTAACCCAATGTCATTTTAATGCAATGAGATCAAAATGTCTACTTAAGTGAACATCGAAACAACCAAGAAGCCAGATCCACTATGAAATGTACTGGCATTTCCTTTACCCTCTTAAAAGTATTACATGGCTAGGTGAACTAGACCAGAATGTTCCAGTCAGAAGAAATCTTGAATACCTTCTATAGGACAAGAAATTTTACAATATATTTACGTCCTCTCAAATTCTGATGATTCTCATTACTTTTTCTAAAATTCACATTTAATATATGAAACCTTTGGTGGAGTTATGGTGATCCATTTGTTTTTATCTGATTTTTATGAACTCATAAACATGAAATTTAATTCTATCTAAGTCCAATTTTGATTAATTTCCTTTATTTCTTAATGAAATGTCTTTGTACTTTAGAGAAAACTTAGTCTCTCTCTCTCTCTCTCTCTCTCTTTCTCTCTCTCTCTCTCTCTTTCTTCTCAGCCCCCTCTTCCCCTGTCTCTGCCTCTCTGTTTCTCTCCAACTATTTACTTAAAGTAGGTATTCATTGTTTTACTTATCTTAGAATTTTCTTTGTAATGAATTTCAGTTTTTTACTATCTCCACATTACAAAAAATGCCATAGGATTTTAAAAATTCCGAGTTCTAATGTGCAAATGATGATGCATTTCTTCAATAATAACATAGACCTACATTAAAAAAAAAATGAAGACTATATATCTTGATGATAACTGAGAAATGCATCATCATTTTGACTTATTTTGACTGCCACTAAATAGTTATATGTCTTATTTTGACTGCCACTAAATAGTTATATGTCCCTGAGAGAGTCCCTTAACATCTGAAGGCTCGACATTTAAATGAGGGGTGAGGATTACTCTGTCTTTAAGATTTTTCCTTCCAATGTCAATGAGTTTATGAAACCATTTGTTTTTACAATAGGTGCATTTCATTTTTCTAAGCAAAAACTTCATTAATGTGATTAGATGGCTTATTAATCTTAATTACATTAATATTATCTTCTAATAAAAATTGACTTCGGAGAAAATAAAATACGATTTACAGCAACTTTAAAGTATTACTAAGATATATAAGTTAAATTATAAGAAATACATTTCAGCTAGGAATTAGGTGAATAGATTCTAATGATAGTGACTTATAAGAAATGCCATTCCAGTTGGAATACATAGATTTATGTTTTGGAATTGCTGTAGTAGACTACATGCATAGAGTTTATGAAAGTTTAATTCTTCCGGGCTTTTTAGGTTTTGTAATGCATGTAGATTTTTGTTATTTTAAAACAGTTAAGAAATATATTAAATTTCAAATTCAGAATCCATGAAAATTCATTCATGTGTACTGGAGGCACAGAGCTAACGCAACGGCCCAGCTCCTTTCCTCTTACACTGAGGCATCCTTTTCCTCTTTGCACTGCTTCACTTGCTCTGTGCTTGTGCCACTCATCTGTGTTGCTGTGCCTTATCTACTCCTCTTAAGATCCCTCTTCTTTCTCTCCATCTCACAATGGCTGTGTTCTTACTTTTTACCTTCTGGTCTATATGCTCACACTCTTCTCTATTTTGATGTCCTTCTATCAACATATGTTACTTCATTTCATTCTCTTTTTCTTCCACTTGCTCTTCTGCATTTAGCTTTCACTTCCATTTTTATGGCACCCTATAGGTGAATCCTCATTTCTCTTCATCTTTTAAATTCCTCTTCTGTCTTCTTCTTTTTTTTTTTTTGATCTGCGCTATACAAACTCATTTATCCCAATCTGTGATTATTGTTACTTTACTTATCCATTCTTTATAAATATTTATTGGGCCTCTGTTATGCACCATTTGGCTTTTATTTTATGTCTCTTTCTATGAGGACAAAATACTAGAGAACAAAACAAATATTTCAAAGGAAAGAAATAAGTTTTTGAAATCATATCCTTTGTTAGAAGTATGAAATTATTCATCTACTTATTCATTCAATAAAAATAAGAAGCAACTAACTGCCATTGCTAATATTACAACTGAATATTAAAAGAACTTGGACATGACTGCATACGCAAAGCAAGACTCTTATATGACCTATATAAACATACACACAAAAGAACCACATCTATATCTATGTGCATACTTAAGTTTACGCATTTACCATATATGTGGGATTAAAATCTATATGTTCTGGTCAATGTTGCCACTAAATTTATTAAAAGTTGTGAGTATATTTCCATATTAAGTGAGTATAAAATTATAAATACCATATAGTATACACACAGAGAGAATTTGAATGTTAAAACTAATAACAACATAACAGTTAATCTGACAAATATGTAATAAAATACACTAACTGTAGTGTACTGAATGACAATTAGGCAGAAATAGTAAGCCGTTCATGTAAATAAAAATAATCTGTCCCTCCTCCCACCCCACTCAAATCTATCAACAAATTCTTGGCTTCTTAACTTGACTAGAAACAAAAGGAGCCTTATTTTCCACAGGGTAATAAACTAATTCAATTACTTCCTAAGAAAATGTAAATGTGTTTGTAAAGGAAGAGAGGAAGATGAGAGGACTCTTGGAGGACAGAACACACAGAAGACAAACAGTTTTATCAGTCATAAAAGAAGAAAGATGGCATAAGATCCACGAGCTCTCGTGGGATGGAAGTACAGACAGAGGCTGTTCATGGTGACATATCCTCCACCTTTCCTAAAAGCATGGCAGTTGTGATTTAATTCTTTGAAGGTACCATCCTCATACCTCTAACCAGCCATGGAGAGCTGGGTTCAAGGACAGTCAGAGCAGTCAGGCAGCCTGGGACTGGTATAGTGAAAGCAAACATTATGCCCTGAAAGTTGATATGATGTTTAATTGAGGCAAATTATAACCACAAGGCTTTGAATTCAAATATGTTCAATCAATGGAAAGAGTCGCTGTACACAAGGGTAGGGCTAAAAACAGAAAGAAACTTAAATCATACTGGAAGTCAAGTTCAAGACCTAGTAGTATAGAGATTATTACTACAAGATGCTATAGATGAAATAAATCTTTTCAACCTAACATCACGTCCAGCGAACACTCTGCCATTTAAGCTGTTTCTTAAAATTCTTTGTGTATCAGAGAAATAGACCTGAAAGTTTGAGGAAAAAATGACTCTTTGATTTCTCTTTCCATAAGATCAAATACACTTGAAAAAATAAAATCAAGAAGGAAGATTCAAAAACCAAAGTGAGACTTGTATTTTTCTTAACAGAAAATGCACTTTTCTTATTGTTGTCTCTCTAAAGGAATATGATTTATAGTAATTCGATATTGAATCCCTTAGCTGATATGAAAACAAAATTATTTGATTCTGTCCCCCACTGATAGGATATCTGTAATTTCCCTTGCATTTTGCTTTAAATAGCTTCTTCATTTAGAAACTGAGCTCTAGCTCCCTCACTCCTCCCAAATGGAAGCAATGTGGCTATTTATATAATCTTGAAGTGAGAAAGGTCTTTCACTGCATGCTGATAGGGGCAGAAATCAGAAAGAGGGTTGATGAGAGATCTGACTACATGTAAAACAAATGTAGATATGAGAGTTGAGACACAAAAAATCACAATAAATAAAATCGAAGGACAGATATCTAATTTTAAGTGTCACAATCAGCAAAATCACCAAGAGAGGAATTATTTTTTAAAAAGATGTTTTTGGGAATGATCCCTTCTCAGAGTGAAACAAGTCTGAGCTGTTGGGAAAAGGGAAAAGAGGACCTATGTACTGGAATAAGAAAACAAGGCAGGGGTTAGGCCATGGAGATCAAGAATGCCAAGGCCACAGTGTGAGTACTGTCAGGGTTAATGCTTTTCAAGTTTCTTTTCATTGCTCATTCAGAAAGAGAAAGTAACTTAGTGGGCTGTGTTAAATATGTCACATATCGTTGCAGGAAGAAAATCTTGGGTCAGATTTTCATAGAGAAAGGTCTGGATTGCAAAATAATTCCAGCAGATCTGTTTAATTTTCTAGTGGCACATTTTCATCTTTCTAAAGCAAAGTGATTTCCTCGTCCAGATATGCACAAAAGATAACAAAGCTGCATCCCAGTGGTGAGTGCCTACAAGATGGTTATCTATTGTCTCACCTCACTAAATGTGAGGGCTTCCAGTTCTTCATAAAAGAGAGGAAAAGTGGAACTTTGCTAAGTGTCCACTAAGTTCATGGCTTTACACAAATAAATGTTAAGATATCTGGCCACTGAACACAAAAACCTATTTTAGCATATGGCCAGCTGAAAGGCAGACTATAGCAATGAGGCCAAGGGCCACAGTTCATTCTCTTTCGTTAGTTATAAGGACTGGAATTACTTCTGAACTTATGTTTGTTTTATTAAATTACTTTCCTGAGTCATTTAACAACATATAACAAACGTCCTCCTAAATGCAGATCATTGCAGTAGGCACAGAAAAAGATGAAAGGCATATACAGGACATCTACAAAGTTTACGGAGAGGCAGAACAACTTCATAGGAGAAAAACAAACTAGCAACACATAAAAGAGAATATAGAGTTCTTATCATGGTCCAGATACTGTTGACAACTGTCAGTACAAATGTGACCAGAGTCTGATTCTAGCCTATATGTTTATTTTTAAATGTTTTTCTTTCTTAATAACTTTTTTTTAAATTTTCAATTATATTTGGCATACAATCATATAGACAGGACCAAATCCCAGCCAGCAATCACAACTGTGAGGGTTTAGAAGAATTGTCAACAAAAGTTATCTTTGGTCTAGGATATATTAGGAGAAGACATAAATATTAGACACACACGAAATTTCTGTAGAAGTCCTTACTCTTAAGTAAAAGTGTTCTTAATTAATTCCTAAGGATAGGACCTGGCTTCTGGCAGTAATGAGCATTTACTAGTAAACAGAACCTACAGTCATCATGACATTATTATGTGAATTTTCGTAATATGCACATCCCTATCGTTGTGGAAAGACAAATGTTTTCTGCCCACAGGAAAATCTAATTTAGTGAGATAAAACTGGATGCTGTCATCTTGACCAGAAATAAAGTCTTTGCTAATGATTTCTTTGCTTTGATATATTTTACACTAATATTATTAAATATTATAGAAATTAAATACGGTGATTTCCTGGTATTTTGTTCTTGTCTAGAGTTTTGGAAATTGATTTTTAAATCACTTATCCTAACAGTTTCATTGGTAAAGTTAATGGGTCTATCACTTATAATATCTACCTTTCTAGAATCATCAGATTTTATTTGGTAATATAACCTGGCTGGAATCTCTGGGCCTCAGAAATGAAACTCAGTTCTAGTATCTGACTAAACATTTTCCAGTAGAGCTGAAAACAGGAATGTTCCTGAAGTGGATGGCTTTTTCATATATGACATAATTGTCATCTGACACTCTCATCACATTCTCTTTCACCATATATATACTATTCTGAAATTCCAGTCCTAACTTTTAACTGTTACCTTAAATTTTCAAAAGAGATCGATTGTATCCCTACAAAAATTTCATTCAATTTCTTAAGAAATAGATATAAGGAAGTTAATCTTTAAATATATATCACTTTAAAAGATATGCTTTTGCCAAAGTTAATTTTGAGATGCTTTTTAGTGAGCTAGTATGAGGAAATAAGCCTAAATTGCTTATATTTTTCCTAATATATGCCTTGAAAATAGCTAATAATAATAACACAAAAACTAAGCATATATAAAATAATTTATTTATTTTAAATATTCCTTGAATTTATTTCATTAAAAATGAATATTCCATATAAACATTCTCTATTTTTGAGAATAGGTAGTAACTATTTTTGTTTCACTCACAGTTGAAGTATTTTAAAATTTTCCATTACACATTCTTGTACAAGTAATTATTTTATAGTGTGCTGTGTATATATAATATAAAACAGGAAGTATATTTACAATCAATTTTTGAAAAAGGTTATTGTGATCCTCATTTGTCAGTCTTCCAAGCATGACAGATCTTTAAAAGGACTTTGAATTCTAATGTGTTGAAATAATTTCCCCAAATTCTGAAACTGTGAGCCATTTATTTTCCTAAAACCCCTCATAGACATTGAAAGGAAAACACTGTATAGTTTAAGATATAAATATCTATTATTTTGATTAAATCATACACACCTGTAGCAACAAGATTTGCTTTTACAATTGAGTAATATATATTTCTAAGTTAATAGTTTTGAGAAATATGTGGAAGTTTCAATACTGTAGATAAAGTTAATTTCACAAATTAGAATATTTCTCACTCTATATTGACATTCAGAAATTGCAGCCTATTATATGGAGCCTACTTTTACATTTTATTCTTATTATGATAATGTAACTAACAAGATTAAAATTAAAAAAAAATTCAGTTATAGTTGAGAAACGATATTATATTAGTTTCAGGTGTACAATACAGTGATCAGACATTTATGTAACTTATGAAGTGTTACCCAGTATATCTGGTACCCATCTGACACAATACGTAGTTATTACAATATTATTGACTATATTCCTTAGGCTATAGTTGAATCCCCCGATTTTGTAACTAACAATTTGTACTTCTTAATTCCTTCCCCTCTTTCACCTATCGCAAACCCCCTTCCATCTGGCAACTCTCAAAATGTTCTCTGTATCTATGAGTTTGTTTTGTTTATTTTGTTCCTTAGATTCCACATGTAAATGAAATCATATGGAATTTATCTTTCTCTGTCTGACTTATTCCACTCAGTACAATACCCTCTAGGGCCATCCATGTTGTTGCAGATGGCAATTTCATTCATTCATCCATCCATTCATTCATTCATTCATTTAATGTGTGAGTACTGTTCCATTGTATATATGTACTACTTCTTCTTCATCCATTTACTCAATAATGGACACCCAGGTGACCTCCATATTTTGGCTATTGTAAATAATGCTGCAATGAATATATGAATGCACCTGTCCTTCAAATTAGTATTTTGGAGTTTTTTGGATAAAACCCAGAAGTGTGATTATTGGGTCTCTCTTTATCTCTTGTTATAGACTTATTTTTAAAAAATCTTTTTGGTCTAGTATAAGTATTGCTACCCTATCTTTTTCTGTTTTTGTTTCCATTTTCATGAAATACCTTTTTCCATCCCTTTACTTTCAGTCTGTGTGTCTTTTGATCTGAAGTGAATCTTTTGCAGGCAGCATATGTAAGGGTTTTGTTTTTTTATCCATTCAGCCACCCTATCTTTTGATAGGAACATTTAATTTTTTTCATTTGAAGTAATGGTTGATATGAAATTGTTGCCATTTTATTTTTCAAATTTGGCTATATATATTTTTTTTCTTAAAGAAGTGCCTCCCACATTTCCTGTAACACTGGCTTGGTGGTGATTAACTCCTTTAGCGTTTATTGTCTGGAGAACCCTTTATTGCCCCTTCTATTCTAAATGATAGCTTTTCTGGGTAGAGTTATCTTGGTTGTGGGTCCTTGCTTTTCATCATTTTGAATATTTCATGTCAGTCCCTTCTGGCTTACAGTTTCTGTTGAGAAATCAGCTGACAATCTTGTGGGAGCTCCCCTGTAGGTACTAACTGCTTTTCTCTCGCTGCTTCTAAGATTGTTTCCTTGTCATAAAGTTTTGGCATTTTAATTATGATGTGGGTCTTGGTATGGTCCTCTTTGGGTTCATCTTCTTTGAGACTCTCTGAGCTTCCTGGATTTATATGTCTAATTCCTTCACCAGATTAGGGAAGTTTCAGTCATTATTTCTTGAAAGAGGTTTTCAATTTTTTGCTCTTTCTTTTCTCCTGCTGGTGCCCCTATAATGCAAATGTTGGTACATTTGAGATTGTCCATTAGGCCCCTTAAATGAGCCCCACTTTTTGGATTCTTTATTCTTGTTGCAGTTCTGATTGGGTGTTTTCTACTCCCTTATCTTTTAAATCGCTGATTCGATCATCTGCTTCATCTAATCTACTGTTAATTCCTCCTAAAGTAGTCTTCATTTCAGTTATTGTATTCTTCATTTGTGTTCTTTTTATGTTTTCTATCTCTACTTTTGTTTCCTGTCTCTTTGTTAAAGTTCTCACTGAGTTTATTTACTCTTCCCTAAGTTCATTGGGCACCCTTATAACCAGAGTTTTGAACTCTTGATTTGGTAGATTGCTTGTCTTCATTTGGTTTAGTTCTTTTTCTGTAGCTTTGTTTTCTTCTTTCATTTGTGACATGTTTTTTTGACTCCCCATTTTGGCTGCCTTTCTGTATTTATTTCTATGTATTAGGTACAGTTCCTAACGCTCCCAGTCTTAGAGTGGCATTATGTAGTAGGAGTCTTTCTAATCACCTGAGCTGGGTGTCCAAGATGTGTCCCTTGGGCACCCAGGAGTTGTTTGTGCCCTCCTGTTGTAGTTGAGGCTTATTTGCTCTTTGCACGTCAATGGGAGAAACTGACCTACCTGATAAGGAGCAGGATTCACTTTAACAGGGCTCTGATGCCTGTCCAGTAAGCCCTTTGGGTGTGTGCATCTCAGATACAGGCCTAGGTAGTACTACAACTCTGGTCAAAACTGGCCACTAGGCATGCTATCCCAAAGGCCTCCTGGGAGGAGCCCACAGGCCAAGTTCAGCCACAGCCTATGAACTGTCTGCCCGGGGCTACCTGGCAAAAGTCACCAGGCAATTCACAGATGGTTGCCACCCATGCTGGGCTTAGAGGTGCCTCGAGAGGCCAAGCATGAACTGAGGCCAGCTGTCTCTAGTGCTAGGTTCGGAGCTGCTCTGCAAAAGGTAGGGGGCACGCCGAGGCCAGATTCTGCTTGTTTGGGGTTTGTGAACTTTTGAGATATATGTATATATGTATATATATATGTGTATATATGTATATATATGTCTATATATGTGTATATACGTATGTATATATACATCTATATATAAATATACATACATACATATATATATACACATACATACATATATATATATATATATATATATATATACACACACACACATACATTATATATATATAATACTGAATGATTTTAGAAGATAGTGCATTATTTGGTAAAATAGTCCAACATACACAGCTCTGAATTTGTCGTTCATTTAATTAGCAACATTTTTTTTCATACCTATGTGTGCAAAACTTGGTACAGTTGCACCTGGAAGAATTTTTGTGACAGATTTTATGCAATGACATGCTCTGGAAACTGAAGAGTGCCATACAATGGAAGTTATTATTGTGATAGAGTTAAAAACTTTATTCAAAAAATTCCGATATATATTGTAGAAAAATTATGTGATTTTGATATCACAAAATACAATTAAACTTCTAGTTATTTGTTTTCCGGATGAATAATCTTGGCAAATCACTCAACCTTACTGTGATCCAGTTTTTTAATCTACAACTACTGCTTCATAGAAAGATTATTAGATTTAAATAGACAATGTATGTGAAAATGTTTTGTAAATTCTGAGATAGTTTATAAATGTTCATTATTATAATAAAAGGGACTTTCTGCCTTAAAGAAGTAGAACATCTGACAGAGAAGAAAAAAAGTCTGTTAAACTACACTGCAACATCTTTATTGCTCTTAAAGTATTTAATGAAAACCATGTAGTCTATTTTACATAATTAAAAATTAAGTATATAAAAGATGTTTCATAAAATATAAGAATATATTTTCTATAAATATAAAAATAGAAATATATTTTATATGTATAATAAAATTTTTACACAATACATCAGTGGTGCCCAAACTTTTTGGCACCAGGGGCCAATGCTCCTATGATAATTTAATGCCTGATGATATGAGGGGGAGCTGAGATGGTGATGCTGGTGCTGGGAAGTGGCTGCAAATACAGATGAAGCTTTGCTCACTCGCCAACCGCTCACCTACTGCTGTGCAGCCAGGTTTCTAACAGGCCATGAACCGGTACTGGTCTGAGACCTGGGGGTTGCAGACTCCTACAATACAATATATATTTTTTATTATATAAAAGGACAGATCTGGATACAGATTTCTATTTCATGGCAAAATCACTATCTGTGATTCTAGGATGTATTTGTGATATAATAAAGGATACAAAAAACTGGCAAAGTCAGCTTTCATAAGGATGTAGAAAAAAATGAAGCACTTTACAAAAACACTATCAACAGCAAATATCCAGAAGTACTTTAATTAGATTCTGATTCTATAATATCTTTGTTATATGAATAAACTTAAACTAGGTATCAAATCCCAGCAACCATAAGGACGAGGAAGTTTTAAGAGCCCTCATCTCATCAGGGAATGAGAATGGCTGTCTTCATGTTAGGTAAATATAAGAATGCCTGCCTGCCTTCCTTCCTTCCTTCCTTCCTTCCTTCCTTCCTTCCTTCCTTCCTTCCTTCTTTCCTTCCTTCCTCCTTTTTTCTTCCCCACCCCTCTTTCCCTCTTCCTTCCTATCTTTCTCTGTTTCTGTTTCTGTCTCTTTCTCCCTCTTCCTTCCATTATTATTATTATTATTTTCTTTTATCTTTATGCTTCATAATACAGAACACTGGTTATTCTTTCCAGGAAATTTTTACACTAATTAGACTGTTAAGATCAAATAGAAAAAAAAAAATTCTCAGAAAAGTTTTAATAAGATTCTCACTTTTAAACGAATGTCTAGTTCAGAAATGTAATAATGACATTAATAGTGTCTTATTTCATTTCATGTCATTGCATGGATATTAAGTAGTGACACTCTTTGAAGTTTAATCCATAAGCCCATTGCCTTGGGAGGGGGTGCATTTCTCTTGGGGTGACCAGGCAGAAGTCCACTTAAAGTCAGTGGGAGTCAGGTGCCCAGAGGAAATGAGAGGCAAATCCTTGGAGAAAATGTCCATTATCACTGTGATTTACACAAGGTCACAGATTATTTTGGTCTCTAAAAGCATGTAGTGGGGGGAAAGCTTGGCTGGAAAGCTTGCCTGCTAGTCTCCAGGGAATTTGGAGAGGGCACAGAGCCTTTTGGATTAGCCTTTCCAGAAAGACTATCTCATTTCATTTTCCCCATGTGTTCTTCTTGGATTACAAGATGAACTGAATGAGCGGATGCCAGATCTACACAGAGTATAGGTAATTGGATCTGCTGGGTTAACCAAACAGCTTGCGTAAAGGAAGCCCTAAGGACTTCAATCAGATTCCATTTTAATTCTCTGGATAATTAGATACCCTCCATTTGTTGTAGAAATTTCATTCCTTAGCTATCTTTTTCCCTTGTCTATACTCTATAATCCTCCTGTGAGGCATGTGTTCCATGTAGCAAAAGATGCAAATCACATCACCAACCTGGTCTTCAGCTTAATCTCTCTCCAATAGCTGGACAATATCTTTCAGAGCAAGAAACCTAATGAAAGATTTACACCATGAGCTATTAGTAATAACTAAATTCACAAAACAACTAACATAAAACTTTTCTTCTTGTAACACATTATTGAAGAATTTGCATTATAACTTTAGCCCATTCTCTATGGAAATATACATTTTTACAAATATAAATCATTTAAATATATAGAACTAGGTAATGCTGATAAACAGTTTTACAATGCATCTTATGTTTATGATACATTTTTATGCAACACGACCATTTAATGAAAGAATTAAAAAAGCCTATTGATATTTTCTTTTCTTCTTACCATATATTTCTTAAGCCCAAATATAATATTCACATTAACATCAAACACACGTAAAATATGAAATTGTTGGAGAGGAATGATGACATATTTTAGTACTTTGATGGTAGTGCCAATGTTTCATTTAGGATATTTATATGTGTCATCTAAAAAGGACAATAAATTTCAGTGAAGGCTCAATATATTACAAGACTTTTCATCAACACACTCTACAAGGTAGGCTAAAATCAGAGTGAAGGAAGAAATATTGCTGAATAATCGATCTTTGAAAGCATTCCATGTTATTAAAAAGCTACATTTAAAATATCCATAAGTCTAAAATATGAATGTTTTGGAAGTGCTGTGATGCATGTGTGTGGATAGGAGATCTATATAGAACGTTTGCCTTTCTATTTTTCGGTATTATTAGACAAATGAAATATAAATATAATACAAAGGGACATTAGCGATACTAAGGCTTCGATACAAACTCCAGCCCTGGAAGTAGAAAAATCTCTTTGTGTGAAGTGTTAGTTTCCAGAGACTGCACTTGCTAATTGGCACGGAATAATTCCCCACAAAGCCCAACACATAACCAGACAAAGCAGGCAAACTTGTTTTAAGGATGGCTGAGTTGGATTAGATACATTCATTACTCTTATCTGCTACTGAAGACTGGAAAGAAGTTTGCTTATGTTTCCTGTATCTTGAGTTTGCATTGACTTTTGTCTAATATTTCAGCATGATAGCCAACTATTGACATGAATCTATAAAAAAAACTGTGCTCATGCCATTGTAAATGACTGATAGTAATGAGAACAATGGAGGAAATACAAGTTTTTCCCAGGCGATAGAATTGTACTGCTCCCTCCTATAGCTGGGAGAACCACATTTTAAAGTGGAAGGTCAGAGACCCATAGTTATGCCCCTCATATCTTTGGAAGGAATAATTATATTCACTATAAAACATCAGCTTTACTGTTCTTAAGCTTTGTTCTCTGGTACTTAAAAATCTATTATATTGAAAGGTAGTTCCCTAAGATCCCACGGTAAAAGATCTCCAAACTATGTTTTCTTCCAGAGTTATTATTTTTCACTAGCATTTCTTCTATAAGTAAAGTCAGAAAAATTGATAAAATTTTCTATCTTCACTGCCAAGAAGATCTCTTCTCCAGATCAATGCCATTGGAGCTGTTTTGGTATCTCCTTCTCCAGGTTTTATTCAGTAATACCAAGGGGTGTGTGTGTGTGTGTGTGTGTGTGTGTGTGTGTGCGCGTGCGTGCGCGCGCGCGCGCGCGCTCACATTTGAAGTTCTCTCGGGTATAAATGATGCACCAAAGGAAAACCATTCTATAAAATTTATTCTGGGAAAATGAGTTTAAAAATATTCTCAGCAGAATACCACCAAAGAGGAACCTGGCAAAATGACAATGTATATATTTTGGTTTTTCACTTTTATTAGCTTCTCTCTCCCAATACTCCCCTACACCTCTCCCCCACTTCCTCAGTTGTGAGTATGATTAAATAATCTACACATCTTTAACACTTTTAATGGCTTCTTTTATTTCTATACAAGCTCAAAGAATGTATGAAGCATCTGTTGGGTACAAATATTCTTGATTTCCGGAGAGAACTTTCCAGTTAGAAGTACGGGGAGGTATATAAGCCTCCTCAATATGAACATACTGTTTATAAATGGGATCTATTATTCTTAAAATCTTAGGGAGAAAATTATTTGTCATCACACTGAGAACTATACACATATCATCTTTACCCTTCTCTAAAGGATTTTTCTAGGATCTACATAAAATTTAACACTTGAGATAACAGCCTTGAAAACTGGTAAAGTAAACATCTAATTATTAGCTGAGTAGAGAATCTAAATCCTTCCCTGAATGTCAGGGAAACATCTCCTTTTGTAAATTAGTTTTCTATTGCATCTATTATGGATGCAGTGTATGAAGTGGTTAATTGCAAGTTATGATACCAAATACATCTGTACCTCAGTCTGCTTGTGGCTCAGTGTGTCTTATAGATCTCACTCTCTGGAAGCTCAGATAGAATGCTCATCATGGAGAGTCCACACTGGAGATATTTTACAACTCTTCCTAACTTTATTTCAGACTTAATAAAATGGGAAAGATAAAAATATTGCATGGTTGTTTAGGAAAGAACATCTTTACCAGCCCACATCTAAGAAAAGCTGATAGAAGACCCTCATCCTAAATTTACCTGTCAAACCTTTTGCTCTGACCTTGACTTTACTGCAGCCACTTTCTTTCTTCTTTACCACTTAAGCCAATATAATCTAACATCTCAATTTTAATGTGTTTAATGTCTTTTCTGGTTTGTCTTTACTACTTCTTATATCAGTTGTTTGTGTTTTTGAAGAATGGTTATCTTCTAGTGTCTGCTTCCTAATACTTTATTTTAGCTTTGAGGCAAACATTCCATTGGGTTTTCATTTTCAAATTCTTACCAAAAGCCACCATGAGCTAATCCCTTCAAACTAGATCCTAGAACTCTGTGATGGCTATCTCAACTCTCCACACTATCCATAGGGATTAAAACACTTCAAGTCCTTCAAGCATCCCAACTTTGACAGTAAAAATGCACCATAGATGGATTCTTTTTCCACCTATACAGTGATTAAATCAAGTTAACCTACTTATCCACATACAGAATAGGCACTGTAATTGCTAGAGAAATAGTGGCCTTAGATTAATGTTGTTATCAGAAATAGATAGAAATGAAATCTTCGCCTTGTTCATATAATATTGGTAATGTCCCATTAAAGAATTACATTAGTCTTTACTGTCAAATGGTTAAATTTGAAATAATTGGGAAGTGCAAAATTTTTAAAGAACAAATTTGAATAAGAATGGTATATGCCTTACTGTTAAAGTGTACAGATGAAACTTACTGGATTTTGTTAACCAATGTCACCATAAAAATTAATAAAATAAATAAATTAAAAAAAAAAAGGATGGTACTTTTCAACCCATTATCTATTTTGAGTCTGGTTACAACCTTGTGCCTTAGCAACACAGGTATTGTTATTATTCACATATTTCAGACTCAAAGAGTTTTTGGATTTATCCAGCAAGTAAGAAGCAGAGGAGAAATTTGATCTTCAGACTTAATACCTGAACTCTTTTATTATCCTCACCAATTTCTTATCTAATTCTACTCTTCTTTAGATGTGTATGAGAAAACAGCAACAACAACAACTGGATTCTAGGTTATGGAGACTCAGTTCAGAAACTCATGAGACTCATCAAAATTTAGCAAAAATTAATTTACACTTATTATGTGTTTTGAAATGTAATTTAACTGTGAATTAAATCTAGTTGCTCACTTAGTCTGGACTGTATGATCCTAAAGGGCAGACTCCACTTCTCATTCACCTTTGGCTCAAAGAGTAACACAAAGTCCTGGCATAGGGCAGTTTCACAATGAATGTCTACTGAGTGAAGTTACACGGTGGGCCTCGAGTCTGGCTGAATTGCATTTTCTCTTCAGTTAGTTTCCATAATGGAATCACAAACTTAGAATTTATAAGTTTTTCTGCTTATAATTCTGCAAGCCCTTAACTATAGACTGGTTGTCAATTTGTCACAGGATGTATAGGCACAGTGTAAACGAGCTAAGGAGCTATGATATTACTAGCTGGACTGTAGAAGAGTAAGCTGTCAATTAAATATTCTGCAAAATGTTTATTCCTTGGCATGTTTTTTCAGGCTAAATGTTCTTAGTAGTTTACTTCATAGATAGCTATTCAATGCATCCTTATATGTCATCAAGACATTTTGCTAAGATTCATCTTATGTATGCAAAGCTTCAAATATGTGGAAGCTCAATCTCTTCATAGTGATAAAAGTACAGCTTCATTTGGTAAGAAGGAGAATATTGGCAAAGACAGCAAAAAATCCTAGTTAATCACAAATTTTAACCACTATCTAGTTGACATGTGCCTGCTGTGCTAATTGTTTCATTACTTAATTATGCAACAAATAATAGCGTTCACAGCAAACATAGCCCATGAAGCATTATTAAAATATAAAGCAACATGCCCTAGACTCTTTAGTGCAAACATAAAGATTTCATAATGAGGAAGAGTGCTTATTATATAATAGTACTGAGAATTTTGCAGCTAGCTTGAGTTCTTCCTTTTATTAAAATCCTATTATGCTCTTATACACCATGACTTCTGCTATCTGTGGTTATAATCTTAGATCTTGCCCAGACTCCAACCCAGAAAGTAAAAATTTTTAAGGCATTGTTATATATCCCTTCTCTAACAGATAATCTCTGATCACTACGTATTTGTTAAATAAAAGAATAAATGAGTAAGTGAACAAGTCAGCTAATAAATAAACCTATGAATCAAGAGAACAGCTATGGAATGAGAGGTGAGGCCCAGATACATTTTACTTGGACACAAGATAATAGCTTCTGGAATAGGAATGCCACATATGTGTTTAGAGCCTAGCAATAGTGCCCTTGATCCAGGGATTATTTTTTAAATAAATATATATATCTTGGGCAAGCAAATGAATATTGTCATTTGAAGTCTTCCTATTCCATTACTTTAAATGTTTCTAAAATTTTTTTCAGAATTATTCTTGGAGAGTTTAAGACTCATCCAAGAAATTCAGTTTCATTATTTTTCTACTTTTTTTCCCCTTAAACTCAAAAACAGTATTTTGTCCCTGCAATCAGCCTCACCATATGTAGCTCTTAAATATAGATGGCTTAAAAATTCAAAGGTATGCTTGAAGGTCAAATATTTGTCATTGTCAAATGCTTTCCAAAGAAAGTTTTTATCACTCTGAATATAATTTTTTCTTAAAAAAAGATCCTCAAGTATCATAAAAGATGGGAACATTCCTGGAACAAATATTTGTGCCCCAGGGTGTCTTCTCTGAAGGAGGCAAAAAACGATCATCTGATTGTATGATCTCTGTTGTATTTTCAATCTTTCACATTTTAGCAAACAATCTGACTCATTCCCTTATATATACCAATATGTGTGTATTTCTTACAAGGTTCTCGGAATTTTCCTGGGTCTCAGGATGGAGAGAAAGAAATAAGGCACTGTCCCTGTTCTCAAATTTTATATAAAACACTAATCTACTTGTGGGAGTAGCACCCACATCCCGTGCTTAGTCCTTCGAATTGGTCTCAAGATATAATATTGATTCCTATTCTATCTAACTGAAAAGTTATTATTATTATTTTATTCATTCATTTATCTATGACATCAGTCAGTTTTTGAATATTCATATATTTATGTATGACTTGCTCTAGACTCTAGGGCTATAAACATGAACAAGATAGACAAGCTTATAAAATAAAATAAAAATGTATCGTGACTATTTTCAGAAGGAAAATAAAAGGTATTCAATTTTCACTAGCATAGGGATCTAACATGATTCAAGGACTAGGAAAAGCCCTGCTCAAGAAATAATGTCAATATGTAGATTTTTAGGCTCAACAGGGATCATCCAGGATGTGGCTGAGATGTAAGGAAAAGGTGGCATGACATAGATATTCAGCAATTCCAAAATTGCTGATGTCTAGCCCTCTAGGTGCAGAAGTAGCCCTAGGTGAGGAGGGACTTGAGGTGGGAGGTGGTGCTCAGGCAGAGTCATTGCTTTGAACATTACCCAAAGGTCTGTAGGAAAACTATTATAGGTTTTTAGGTAGGGAGGTAACATGGTCACTTGTATAATTTTAAAGCTTTACTTTGGCTGCAAAGTGGAGAATGGAAATGAGGTGGGAAAGAAAAAAATGTGAAGGATCTCTTAGGAATTACTGTATCAGGTGAGAAATGATGGTGGCAGTAGTTATTTCAAGAAATGGATGGCTCTGAAACTAACTGGGGTACACTTAACAGACTTGGCGATAAATGGGATGTGGACACAAGTATAACACCCAGGTCTCTGGATTGAGTGTGGAGGATATGTGGTATCAATTCCTGTGTGAGAAACATGATGAATAGAGCAGTTCAGTGTCGGCTTTCTTAAATATGAAATATATTTGAGATATTTGCGTAGAGATGACGAGGAATTGGTCTCTGGAATTGTCAAATAATACTATCCAATCTTTGGATAGAATTTTAGTGTGTTCTCAGAATATTTTCTCACTTAAACCTGTAAACAAAGTTTTGATGTAAGAAGGCATTATAACAAATATTATTATCAATTAATATTTGCTGCTGTTGAATATCCCCCTTTTATGAACAAAGCACCTGAGGCTGAAAGAGCTGAAAGTGTTTCTTGCCCAAGGTTGAAATACAGAGTAGAACTTGTAGCTCCAAATTTTATAGTTTATCCATTAGATCCTACAAATGTAGAGGATCATGGTGATATTAGCTAGTACTTAGAAAGTTGACTTTTCCTTAATAATCATAACTTTCATGTATTTAATAAAATTTGCTTTTCTTATATTGAAATTCTTTGAATATACTTGTCAGATACTCAGATTTGAAAGCCTTGCTATCCTGTCCAATTTAAAACTTGATGTATTCTCTAAACAACATGAAGTTGATGTAAATTGTGGCTTACGAGTTTACTTAAACATAATGCAAACATTGCCATTTTGTAAAAAGAGACTAAGCTTCCTCATTTATATAACACGTGATAAAGTCAGAGTAGCAAAGTGGTTGAGAACATGGGCTATGGAGTTGAATTATCTGGATTCCCATCTTGGGCCTCTAGCTTGCAAATAATTTTGATAAAGCACCTTAACTTTCTTAACTCCAGTTTCTTCATCTGTAAAATGGAAAATGATACTACTCATGAGTTTTTCTGGGATAATTAAATGAGATAAGCCCAATAAACATGTGCTTACTTAAATATGGCTCATTGCTATCTGAATGGGCCAGCATCCTCTTTTTCTTCCAAATGATTATTGTTCTTTCTTGACCTCCATTAAATGCTACAATTAGACTTGGTTTCTCTCTCTCTAAATACATTATAGATTCAGGTTGTGCCTCAATTTGGTGGTCAATAATTAAAAAGTGATTTTCTCTGCATTGATAAAAGCTTCCTCAAATAAACTATTCTCTTTGGACCCACCTTCCAAGTTTGTCTAAATGGGAACTTTATAACCAATAGCACTGTCCTCTTTTAAATAACCCTAGTGAAAGAGCAACCAATTATAAGGGCAACAGTGAACAAATTGGCGATTAATTTAAAACGAAAGACAGATATCTTCAACCCTACTTCCTCTCAAGTTCTCTTTTCTCTGAGAAAGAGAAGAGACATTTTTCTCAATACTTGAAATGGCAATAAATTGAGGTTTTATTTACGTGATTCAAAATGGAGGAGCAAGCCAGTAACTGTATTGTTACCAATGGAATTATTTTTTCTTGTAGCTTGACTAACAGTGTAAGAATTGCTTTAGGTTTTAAAGTCTCTCCTTATGCCAAGATTGGAGGGTCACCCTAATTCCAGTGAGAGAAAGTGAGTCCTGGTCAGTCCTGGGAGATTCCTGCTGCCTTCTAACAATTAGCCTTTACATAGCCTATCAGGTAGATGTCTGACATGGAGTCCTAAGTACAAAGGCTGCCTTTAAAGGAGGCAGAGTAGGATATTGATCCTATATTAATCACATTTTGTGTGCTCTGTGGCATGCTACCTTACCTTTCCATGCCCATTTCCTCATCTGTGAGATGGTAAATAACACCTTGTGATCTTACAAGGTTATAGTGGGTTAATTTATACAGTATATATTATATACTGGGCAATAAATAAATCATGGTTACTATTATATAAAAAATCAAATGAATAAAATAAAACAAACATAGTGTGGAAAATTTTGGTCAAATATATATTTTTTCTCATCTTATAATGAAAAGGAAAAAAACATCATATGTCAGTAGCAAAAGATATATTCATAATACTCCTCTCACTCTTCAAATAATTCCAGAGAGAGACATTTTCTTATTCTGTACATTGTGTATTTCACCTCTCTAAAAAAAGCAGTAACTGTAATTTACAGGTTATTGTCCCCGGCTTTAAAAATTCATTTCTTTTAACTACTTTCAATCTCTTAGATGCAAGGTATATGTATATGCAAGACAAAATTATTTATTTTCTGGAAGTATGCCTTGTTTCCCACTTTTTAGCATGTGTGCATATATATTGCTGAAGTTACATCCTAATGATAGCAAATTGCAGAATTATGAGATATTCTGTAACTTTTTTTTTTTAGAAGTAGAAAATTGGGAGACTTTAATAGCGGATGCTGCATTATGAATACAATTTACTGGAATTTCTCTTCTCTAATCATATAGAAACCATAATATGTCCCAGAGAGGTTATAAAAATATATAGAAATTCACTTATCCTCCAAGAAAATTGAAGTCTTAGTTAGAGTAATGACAAGAACCTGAAATCGAGTTGGGAGCCCTGATATCATGAATTGAGACAGTGTCCTAATGATTTCATTTTGAGAAGCCACAACATACTGAATACATGAATAAAATGAAGACACAGCTTACCACATAAGGTATCTATCATTTTAATCTTTCTGTTATTCTTTAGTAAGAATTTTTCAAAATAGAATTTGTACATTTGTATAATAAAGAATCTACAATCCCCATTTCTAGGTTAAATTAAAATGAACTATTCATATTTGATGCTTTTATAACGAACTGATAAATAAATTATGCACATATACGTTTCCATATTTTCTATTTATAGATATAAAAGCCAGTCTATGCAATGTAATATGTAGACAAAACAATAGTCATTCCTTTATTATATCTAGAACGCTAACTCCATAAAAGTTAATTATGCTGTTTTAGAAAAACAGTGCATCAAGTAGACTATGCAATTTTATTTTCTGCCAGAGCAAACCTCTATTGTTAATTTTTCTGTGTATCCTCCTAAAAAGTGAAGAATACTCATATAAGAGCTTGCTTTTTTAATGTGGTCATTTACATTTGCATTTTTTAAGCTTTTGCAAAATAATGACTTTCAGTAACTTTAGATACTAGTTTTGATTTTAAAAATCAGTAGACCTCAAATGGAATTGTTGTGACTATCTGAAAGCTGGGTTGCTTCGTATAGTCATGTTTTCAATTTTAGGTAAATATAGCAGCATCTCAGAAAAAAGAGTTGGATAAATAATGACTCGGTAAATAAAGATTATAAGATTATATTTAAACTTGAAAAAACCGTATTTTATGACATTCTATGTTTTAGTACCATCTGAATAACAACAACAGAAAAGGATCAAAATATTATCAAATTTTCAGACATTTCTCAAAATAGGTGTTCATTTCCTTTTATATCAACAGCTTTGGAAGCAGTTGTTAGACATACATCTAATCTCTTTTAAAATGCAGATCCTTAAGTCTGATGTGATCATTAAACCAAAGATTTCTAATTTAAAAATTTAGTTAGCAGATGTAGTTAGCACTATTCCTGTAACATTAGCAGGCACATACACCTAATCTCAATTTCTTCCTTAAAATATTATTGTAGTCTGCTTCTGGTAAGAATAATTTCATATCAACACAATGACAAATAAAAATGCAAAACTTTAACTTAGATATTTTAAAACTCATGTGATTTATCTTTAAAAAACCATATTGTGTAAAGTATATGACTTACTAGCCTTTAAGAGAGATACCAAAATCCACATTCTTCCAGCGTTTTGGAAATTCTCTAATAATATAAGCAATAAAAAGACATTTTATCAGTGTTATATGGATATTTTTATTTACTATGTTTTCCTAATAGTTTATTTATAAAAATATTTATAACAAGTTGTTATAGGATAAAATGATCTGAGCTTTTGATATAACAATTTATCTACCATTTATGTCTGAAGGCATGGACTTGGTTGAAGCATAGCTTGATATTTCTAAACTAGAGGAATGGACATTGACACTTAAAATTTTGAATAGTTTGGAAAAAAACCTTTCTGCATATTAAAGAAATGCAACAAGTTTGACTCTTCAAATCACTGTCTATGCACTAATATTCTATCTTACATATCTTTTTTTTAAAGATGCTACAGTGCCTTGATCATTTCCAAAATGTTAATGATTTTTTATTGGATAAGAGCCACTTCCCAGTATATTGGGGTCAATCATGCATGGATCTGCCCCATCATTCTGGTGGTGACTTGCTGATTGCCTACATACACATGCTTCAATGCTGAACATGGCAAAACAACTGGTTACTGTGTCTTGAGAACTTTCCTCTTAATGAGAGAAATGCCAAGATCATGTGCTCATCTTTTTCTTCCTTAAATGTCAGTCCTGGGACTTCTGTTGGTGCACACATTGCTAGGTTTTTAATTATGATATCTGTACTGACGACTCCTAAATTTATAACACCAGCCCCAATTTCTCCCTTGAACTCCAGACTGATGTTTCCAATGACATAATTAACATTTCCATTTAGATGCTCAATTGATATCTCAAACTTCATATGTTTAAAACCAAACTTAGTTTCCATCCATCTATTCCAGCGCAGCACCAATATTCTAGTTGTTCAGACTAGAAACTTTAGAATCATCCCGTATTACCCCTTTCTCACAAATACCACAGTCTCTCTAACAGCCTCCAAACATATCCAGAATCTTGTCCAGATGCCAATGTCAGCTACCTTCCCAAAGTAAGCCGTTACAGCTGTCACCTGTACTATTGCATTAGCCTTCTAATTAACTTGCAGCTTGCATCTTGACCCATTACACTTTGTTCATCATTCAGCAGGCAGAGCAATTCATTTAAAATATAATCATTTATATTTAAAATATGGTTATAGAATAATCCCACTTTTATAAACTATCTACCAAACCTTCCATCTGTATGCATAGAGTTCTCTGGATTAAGTTTACAAATAATAATGGTTATATCTGAATAGTAATTTTTAACTTTTTCTTTGCACATTTTTGCATTGACTTTAAATTTTATAAAGAGCAATATCATTTTTAAAAAAACAATAAAACGTTTCTTTCAAAAAATATATAAGTCTGGTTAGTTAATTTCCACCTCACTCAAGGTAAAACCAAAAGTTCTATGCGTGGCTTACAAAGTTGATATCATTTGCTTTGTGTCCTTTCCCCCAACTCCAGTTCATCTCGTTCCCCTTGTTTACCCTAGACCAACCACTTGAGCCTTCTTTCTGACACTGAAATAGGCTAAGCAGTTTCTTGCTTCAGGGTCTGAGCTTATTTCTTCTGCTTTGAAAATTCTTTTTGCAGATACATGCATGGTTCTTTCTTTTTGTTTATTTAAACCATTCTGAATGACACCTTATGAGACAGCTCTTCCATGAGCTCCTGTATCACTTGCTCCTTTATCCTGCTCATTTCTTAAATAGCTTCATTATATTATTCATCACAGATTGTCTTCATCTTCTTACTAGAATATGAGTCCCTGAGTTCTAGGACTTTGTTTTTTTTTTTTTTACTGTAGTTTCATCAGCACATAAGAACAGTGCCTGGCATAATGTAGAAACACAATAAAAATTTATTGAATTAATTCATAAAATTTGCATAAAGTGATGGTGTTGAGAATGTAATAAATATAGATTTAATTATGCAAGTTTCCAAGGATGCTATCCATTCATATAGTGACAGGAACTGGGCAGTTGGGCTTAAGGAATACACTTCTTCTATAGCCACTAGAATTCCTAGGAACATAAGGGAAATATTTTTTTCCCTTTTAGAAATACTGTTAGTTCTGATTTTATTAATGTATTCTTATTTAGGACAGATATGCCAAGAGGAATGAAATTCTTAGTCTCTTTGATTACAGATCTGTAGGTGTAGTTTATTTACCTGGAGAAATAATCATTAAATAGTTGAAATGATCTCAAAGGAGATTTTCTGTAAGGACAGTCACAGTTGTTTGGCAGCATCATAGCTAACATTGCCTCATTGTCTGGTAATGTACACATATCCTTGATTTTCGAACTCTGGAATATCTTTGCCCACTTGGTGTTTGATGCGGTCACTCTAAGAATACCTGGGCTCTACTTGTAAGGTGACTTTAAGGTGTTCAGAAAATAGCCTGGTTGTTTGGTTTGCAGATTTGTTTCACTCCACACCTTTAGCTTTCTCATCATCATTTTCATTTCATAAAAGGAGACAATAGAAGCCTCTGTCTTAATTATTTGGGGTCTTTGTTTACTTCTTTATTGTGTATTGGTGTCTTATAATCTAGTTTTTCTCTTTTCTCTATCCTCCTTGTATATTTGTTGCCATCAGAACCAAAGCTCTAGAAACAGCTATTATTGTGTCTACAAATAAATGGATGGTCTCCTCATCAATTTATAATCAATTAATAGACGATTTTAATATTACATAGAAAGTATTATACATGCATTTGCACAGTGACTGTAAGCATCAAAATATTTGATTAAACTATTTGGGCCAGTGCTATACTCTTCCCATCTTAAACTGTAGTATAGACCAAAACATATCACTTCAATTCAATAGAAGACATATAAATTTGACTGATAGGACATTGATAAGTGAATCAAATTAAGGAACAATTCTTTCAGAGTTGAAATAATCTATAATGAGTAACATGTAATAGGAAATTTCCTTTTCAAAATAGGTATTTATTTGAAAAATTGACACAAACCAACATTTTGAATCATACTGCAACCTTTTAAATCAAAAACCTCTTTGCAACAATAAATAAACATTTCTAATTTACTCATTTTTAAATAATCATGTTGAAAGTTGGATGTTATTATAGGTTCATTTGCCTTTTCCTTCAACTAGATGAAAAGCCTCTGAAAGGTGGGATCTGTCTTTCTTCTCTGTGTTGCTGTGATGAGACACATTGCGGATGTTTAATAAGGGTTTGTGGAAACAGTGAATTCAGTTTCCAGTTCCGTCTAGGTTCTTGCTGTCGTAAGTGCTTACCTGAAGTTATATTGGAATATAATAGCCATGTGCTATATGATGAAAATCATACTGTAAACAAATGGGAGTCAGTGTTGACCAATTCCAGATAAAATATTAGACAAATTCAAAGAGACTCAGACTTAGTATAGTGAATATCAGAGCACTGGGGAACTTAAGGATCATGAGAAAACAAACACGAGGTTTTCTTTAGAAATTTTTTTGTAGGGATGTATTTCTCTAGGGTACTGCATTTTTCAGTGTATTTACCATGAGCTTCATTTGAACTTCTCAACAACATTGAGTTGCATAGGGCAGAAACCATAATCTCCCTTTTAAAAATAGGAAGGTAATCTTACAAATAGAAAGGCAATGATTTGCTGAAGGTCACATATTGAATCACCTTTTAAATCTGGAATACAATTGCATATTGACATGCAGTACAGTCTATTGTAACATTTACTTTTAAATAAATTTCAGCATTCCAGAAGAGATTGATGTCATTAATTGTGGACCGATTTAGAGATCTGCCATTTTTTTTTTTTTGTTACTATTAGTGGAATCAAATAGTGTCGATTGACAATGGCACTTATACTACAACCACCTATCCATGTGCTCTATGTAAGACTCATTAACCAAGAATATTGTGGTTAGTGCCACCGAATTATGATAACTCTTTTAATTCACATTTCATTATATATATGTGTGTGTGTGTATATATGTGTGTATATATATATATACATGCTAATACACACAAAGATAATTGGCATTTACTTTTATGAATACTTGTTACATCTCAAAAAGATTATACGATACTTGAAAAAAAGAGGCTATAGCCTTTCTTTTATGTATGCTCCACTATAGTGCTTAATAACAATGTTGGTTTTCAGTAAATTTTTTATAATATATCTAGAACAGTAACTTAATCTTATTAGAGTCCAGTTTTGTATGTCGAAACAAAAATGGATATGCAAATTTACAAACTGTTTCTGATGCAGTAAAATAGAAAATGCAAGAAAAGTAAATGATTAAATATTAATGCAGAACGTTTTTATTAGTGACATTAAATTTAAAACAAATGTTATAAGAAGTATAAACATTGTTAGAACAATTAAAAATAGGTTTTTGTTTTAGATTGCAAAATGTCACAAAATTTAGAGTGTCCCATTGTCTTTTTATATATCTTTACCTACATATTTAAAATTACATTCTCCTGAAGCAGTTTCATAAAGTTAGTTTAAAACTTCTCTTTTTCGAATTGCGAAGTAAAGATAAAATATTGAGGATTTATCATAATCATTGATAGAAAACAGTAAAACAGAAATAATCAATGAAACCAGAAATTTTCAAGTTTCTTAATTTGTTCTTTTTTTCTGATACATTCATGATTCCCTCAGTTTTCTCATAAGAAATTTAGTCTCATGAATTTTTCAGTCAGATTTCACAATTCAGATAGCTTAGGTATGCTTCTGAATATGGCTTATTCCAAAAATCTTTAAATTTCTTCTTGATTTCTATTGAGTTTTCCAGAAGTAAAATGAATATTTCTCCCTCATATAATATATGAATTAATGAACCTTTATTCTGGGACTTTTCTATTTGAATTAAATGAATTACTCTATCTCAGATTAGAAACGGGGGGTGGGGGAGGAAAAGAAATCAACTGAAATATTGATGTTGTATATGGAACGCTAGAACATAAGTATGAAAACTATAATTAAGTTCTAAAATATTTTATTTTACATTTGAATTCAAGTTAAAATTATGTGATAGTAGATAATATTTTTGCAAAGCTTAGAGAAAAACCCAGAGATGTGAAAATTGGAATGGAGACTGTGTCCAATGCCTTTAATGAGATCATTACATTTTTCTGTTAATGGTCATTGCCTTGCTTTGCTACGTTTTTAATTTTTTTCTGCCAATTACTTACTCTGCTTCATTGGTTCTAAGTGATGCAATACACTAAATCACTTGATCTTAGACACCACTTATGAGGGCTACTCCAGTTAATTTTATGGCAGCTATATACTATGGTTAGATGTTAATATCATACAATATGGGCCAAGTCTCATTCTATTTCCGCCTTCGAATTGAATCACATAATAGGCAAAATTGTAATTAGATCTTTTGAGATATACATTAGTGAGTGATTTTCTCAGCTATGAACTCCATAAATTTGATCAAAACTTGTGTCGATTCTTTTGCGATATAATCAAAAGCTTTTTTCAAAAACATGACTGTTTGTTCTTTCTATCACTATTTATGTTATTAAACAATGTCATATTCTATTTTTACACTCAATTTTCATGTAAGATATCTAATTGGATTGCTTCCTCCCATGGGTTATTAATAATTTCATGCAATATTATTAAATATGAGAAAATAATGACATGTGCTAAATATGAGTCTCAACAGAATGCAGTAAATTATTTTTGTTGTTTTTCTTTCTGGTGTAAAAGTTGCTGAAGATCTCAAAAGTCTGGAGATGATCAATTTAGGAAAACTGTATATTAATTAATGTGTTCTATTGGTAGAAGAATTCGTGAAACTAATTTATCTTGAAACCAAAATGTACTTCTGTATAATTGCTTTCAGGCTTAGTTATAATGTGTATTAACATAGCAAAGGAAGCAATATGTAAAGATATTGTCTTATATTTTATTATCAGTTTAAATCCTGGAAGCTTAATTGTATATACAGTTAAAAGCTAAAGTGAAGAGCTTATTGAACCTCCCATCTTTCATTTTTTCTTTACCATAAACCATTTACACACCCCCACCCAGAATAACTTTCCTAAAAACACAGTCATCATTTAGAAGATTGCTCAAAACTTTTTTTTTTTCTTTGTTTTTTGGCCAATTATTTGCTTCACCCACCTTTTTCCACTTTTTTTTTACCTTACCTTGATTTTTTTGTTTTGGGCCCCTTGGCGTTGTTCTTCCTTGACCTTTCTTTTTGTTTTGTTCCTTCCCCATTTTGTTTCTTTTTCCCTTGCCAGGCCTAGAATTGCTTACCCTCCACCTCGACCATTCATATTTTTGTAATTCTTCAGGACCTGGGTTAATTCTCACCTGCTCCATAAAGTTATCTGCAGCTCCTTTCTCTGACCATCTTAAAAAAAATGATTGTTTTAAATCATGTATTTTATATTATCTTTTTAATTTGAGAAATATTATTGAATATCTTCCATATACAAAGCAATGTGTAAGTGCTGCAGGGCCTGGGTACTCAGAAGTGTGGTCAGAGTAACCAGAAGCACTGTCGAAAATGCGGAATATCAGAATCACACCTGAACCTACTGAGACAGGATCGAATCTTCATGGTAATTAATAAGATCCCTATGTGATTAAAGGTGGTGGAGCACTGCTCCGAAATATACAAGTATGAGAAAATCATAATTCTTGCCTTTGTACAGTTCACTGACTAATATCAGAGCATTAAATAATCAAGATAGAATGAAAGTAAGGGTATGAAAAAAGCATAAACAAAGTTTTCAGTGCAGGAGGATATTAAAGAGAGAAGAGGTCACAACCAAATACAATTGCAACTATTAATTTCATGAAGTATCATTAATAATAATAAATACTTATTTACAGATTCTAGTGTATGTACTTGGTCCAGTGCTTGGCTTTAACATGACCTGTTCCTAATAACAATGATCATGTTATGTAGTTATTAGCATCGTCATTTTATATGAGTTTAAAAAAAAGGTTCAAATGGTTATATATTAGCCAGCTATTGTCCTGGTTAGGATTTAAATCTATGTCTATTTTCTCTGTTCTTTTGATTTTTTGACACTTTTCTTGCTGAAACTTATGATTTATATCGTTACTCATCTATTACTTTTTCCATTGAATATGTGTTATTTCTGTCAAACTTGATTGCAAAAACTTTTAAATCTTCAACTTTATGCTTCTTTAATTGTCCTGTAGAACTTAAGGCACTAAATAAATATTTCACTGATATTTTAAAATTAATAATTCTCCAAAGGAGAATTTTTTAAACTTTGATAATCTAGGGCATATATTGGTTTGGTTTATCCAAAACTGTCTAGCTATAAAATAAAGGGGTCTAAAGTGTGCATGTATATATAAAAAAGAAAGAGTTATTTTAAAACCCAAGAGCATAAAATAATGACATTAGCTTGAATGTTCTAAGATCCCACTATTAACTCCCTGATATGGTGGAAAGTTAGAATATATATCTTATGTATTTATTTGTTAAATCTAACTGACAGATGCACTGTGATCAGACTGTATGTATAATAGTTCCAAATGGATTATTTTCTAATTAATTAATTTAATTATCTGATAATCCTTGAGGAAACAACCTTTGGGTAAAAATGTCCATTCACTAGTTCCATAGAACACTCGACATATCTATTTTGAAGTAGCATTATGCTCCCTCTTTTAAAAAAAGAACCCTATAAATGCAAACATGTTAGTCTTCATGCAACTCTAAACTTTGACATTGATAACTTAATAATTCAACCATTCTTCTAAAGAAGTTTCACATATGTTGAGCACTTTTAAAATAAACTCAGACACATCAGTTTTAAGATGTTTAAAATCCAATATGGTAATAAACTATTTGCTTAAGTAGATTACTTATTTTGGACAAGTGGCATTTTTCTTTTTTCTTATAATCTAGTACAATATGTATAGTGTATTATAAGACTTTCCATTATAACTTGGTCATATCATAATGAATTGATTAAAAAAAAAAGAGCGTTTGAGGAAAAAAGCTAGTTTCATTCTAAATAAAAGAAGACATCCCTTTATTTTTTATATAGTTAAGTGCCATTCTTAACAGAAGTATTGGATGTAGCTGGACTCCTTCTGAAACAATGAACAAAAGAGGAAGATATTCCAGTTCAGCATTTCTAGATTTTGTGCCTTCATCAGTCAATGGCAATTGTAAATGGAGATACTGGAATCTTCTCTTTGTTTTCTTGTTTTTCTTTTTGTATTAAGCCATGCAATATGTTTTCTATTTTCTTCTTTTTATTTAGTCTCAGCATGTGTTTTTCTATTATTAACTGTCTACATGTTTTGAATTATTTGTACTTGGTGACAACAAAGTTTACTAACTTTATTTTCTATTAAGAATAACAACCTAACATTTAATATCATCTTTATTTTACAAAAGAAATAACATTTTGCAATAGAGTTGGTCTTTATTGAAAATTATTTTTAATGAGAGTTCTCTTCACTGTCCATATTGTTTCATTTTACCCCTATGATAGCTAAAATATTTATCACAGACTTCAGAGTATATTGACCTGTATTTGAGTCTCTAGGTTAAGCAATACAGACAGATACATGTTTCGTTTTCAGTGGCACTGTAAAAATTGGTACCTCATCCTTCAATGTAGTTAGCAGAGCACAAATGAAAGGTACACAGTAACTTGGAAGAATAGGGGAGAGGCCCAAGGTGACAAGATATCTTAGATGTAAGTTAAAAATCATTTTTTAAAATTTTATCCAAGATAAGTCTGAGTCTGCCTAGGATCTGGACTTTTGCATATGGGGATTTTACTTGCCCAATATTATCCAACTTATTTAGATCAAGAAATTATGACTTACCATATCAATTTTCTCTCTTCCTATCAGTGAAGAGAAGTAGCCTAATTCTTAAAACCATGAATTTTTACTAATTTGGACAACAAATTGATTTAAAAAATCACTTATTGTTTCTAAGAAATTTAAAATCTTTTATATTAGGATGTTTCAGACAAAAAATCTGTTAGGAAAGAATCTTTATTCTTCTGTATTAAAACCGCAAATGATTTTATCATGTTTAGTTTTTCTGGATTTAGCTTTGATCTTTCATTTATTTAAAATATATAAACAAAATATATGAACTGAACTACTACTAGGAACTGTGCTAGAGACATAGCAGTGAACAAGATCAATGTGGTTACTGCTTCAACATTTACTCTGAATTCCAAATTATATTCTTTCATGGACTAGACATTATGAATTGTAAATGATTTAAAATGACTCTGAATGCCTTTTAAGAGTAAGAGAGCTTTTTTTGCAGTTAGAATTCTACCAGTTTTTCATATGAGAGAATAAATAACAGCATTTAAATGAAATACTCATACTAATTTTTACACATTACTTAATTGTAATATTACTTTTCATAATAAACAGACCTATTTCTGTACTTATAAAATTATTCTCAAGGATATCATCATTTGAAGTAATATAAACAATTCATTTGTAATTAGGATTTTTTTTTATTTTTAAGACATTAGAATGATACTCAGATTGCTAAATATTAGCTTTATGAATAAAGCCACCACTTGAATATATTTACTTGCAAAACGAATCTTTTTCAGCTT